>NC_046988.1:3448750-3817500 GCF_009769545.1 Cyclopterus lumpus
CTTTCATCAAAATAAACGTCCCGCTTGCTTCCACTTTGTCAGAGGATTGACGTGCCTATAAATCTAAATATTGAATGGAAAACATATTCGGGTTAAAACCGAGTGATTTTGGATTATGACGACACTAATCGTAGTTTGCCATCCAAAATTCGCACTTTTTCAGTCTTTGTATCATTGTTAATGTTTGGAGGTTAATAAAGTGCAGTACATAAATGACAAATGTATGTTCGAGGTAATTTAGGATTAGCCTCTGTTACAAAATTGGTCCAACCGAGACCACTATGAATTATTTAACTTCAAACATGTTCTGCAATATGAGATTTTACAACAATTCCAAATTGAGTCATCACCAAGTAGAAACAGTAGCAACATCAGTTCTCTACCTTTTGAGGTTCTCGACGTAAAACCTCAAATATGTTGAATTGAAATAGCCCATCACAATAATTCCCAATACCCAAAGTTACGTCTTCAAATATTTTTTTGTTATCTGACCAGCACAACAGTAAAAATATGCAAATGATTTTGCATTAATGGCACAGTGGGAAAAAACAACTTAAAACTCTTGCATAATGCTGATAACAGTTTCAGAAAAAGGCATCACATAAATTGCTCCTGTTGTTTCCCCCCTCTCCTAGCGGCGTGTGTGCTGTTGCGTGCTGTGTGTCTGCGAGCTGTGTTTGCAGTCAGAGCGAGTTCAAGTATGAAGAGAGGCAAGAAGGCAGAAGAGGAGGTGGCGGCCGCGGACGGGGAGAATGACGCAGGCTCCGGTACTATTCTACTGCACATCGAACACCTTTTGAATGCCTTTTCTAAGCTGGTGTGTGTGTGGGTGTGTGTGTGTGTGTGTGGGTGTGGGTGTGGGGGTGGGGGTGGGTGTATGAGAATGAGTCCTACCACTTTCATGACCCTGGGTCTTTCACCTCACAGGTTCGGCAAAGAAAACCAAGAAGGCTAAGGAACCAGAGGCCCCGATATTGTACGAGGACCCTCCAGACAAAATGACCAGCAAAGATGGCCGCGACGCCAACATGAAGATCACCTCCTGGAACGTGGATGGCCTGAGGGCCTGGGTGAAAAAGAACGGCCTGGATGTGCGTTTGCAGCGACCGAAGGAAACATGAATGATTGGCCCAGTCGCGTTTTGACAGCAGTTTTAACGGTGACCGCTTGTGTTCTTCCTCCCAGTGGGTGCGCGAGGAGGCTCCAGATGTTCTGTGCCTGCAGGAGACAAAGTGTGGAGAGAAATCCCTCCCCGCCGACATCACCTCGATGCCAGAGTACCCTCACAAGTACTGGGCCGCGTCAGATGAGAAGGAGGGTTACAGTGGTACGGCCATGCTGTGCAAGACTGAACCCATCAAAGTCACCTATGGCATTGGTGAGTGGTGTCTTCTACTGGGCTTCTAGAGCAGACCTCTATCATTGGTCTACGGAGTCCTGAACCTAAATTTTTGGCTGTAAATTAGGTTTATTTGCTCAAGTTGAGATTTTAGGGCATCATTTTGTTAAGCACGGCTTCAAATAGATTTACTTTTGAGTGTTTGGAAATTGCATCAAGACATTTAAGATTACACTAAGTACATCTACACATTTCAATATCTGTCATGTCGATTTTAAGACATTCTGGGAAATAAATGTACCGAATTGTTTCTTCGCTGGGGGCAGTAATGTCCTGCAGTCTCCACCGGTTGCTTGGCATCTGCTCCCATATTCAGCATAAAATAGCAAATCATCGCTTTTACACTTTGTTTTTTTGTATAAAGCGAACAAATGAGGAGCTGTAGATTTGACCTTTTTAAACAGAACCAAGCTACGCTGGAATCTTCCTGTTTTTATGCTAAGCTAACTGCCGCTGACCGTAGCTTAACATTTACTGTACAGATGACGAATGAGCATATTTCACAAAATGTCAGAAATATTGCTGTTGGATACATATTGGTGTACATTTCAAAGAGGAATGTAGAGTGACTTGGCCATGCTGAGTTTTTATTACCCGCCAATGTTTTTGTGAACACAAATGATTGAACCTTGAACCCTGGTGAAGACAACTCTTAACGGCTCCTTTCCTTCCAACGCTTCAGGCAAAGAAGAGCATGACAAGGAGGGCCGCGTCATCACCGCCGAGTTCCCCACCTTCTACCTGGTGACCGCCTACGTGCCGAACTCCGGCAGAGGCCTTGTGCGCCTAGATTACCGCAAAACCTGGGACGAGGACTTCCGGGCATACCTGAGCGAGCTGGACATGCAGAAGCCTCTGGTGCTGTGCGGCGACCTCAACGTCGCGCACCAGGAGATCGACCTGAAGAACCCCAAGGGGAACAAGAAAAACGCTGGCTTCACCCCGGAGGAGCGCGAGGGCATGGACCAGCTGCTGGAGGCCGGTTTCACCGACAGCTTCCGCGAGCTCTACCCAGAGCAGGCCAACGCCTACACCTTCTGGACCTACATGATGAACTCCCGCGGAAAGAACGTGGGCTGGAGGCTGGATTACTTCATACTGTCGTCCAGCCTGCTGCCGGGCTTGTGTGACAACAAGATCCGCAACAAGGCCCTGGGAAGCGACCACTGCCCCATCACTCTGCACATAGCCGTGTAGGTGACCGTCTGACCAGGGCTCCTGCTTAAACCGCCCTCACCGAGTTGGTAGCGTAACCTCAGCAGAAGCGTAGTTTGTCTTGTACTTTTAACTTTTTCAAATGAAACTTCCATTAAATGACAAGCCTGTTCATCCTCTTCATACAGTTGAAGTTTGTCAGTAAACCCATTGGTGTACGATGTCTAACGCGACTTTTCAACGATGACCGCAACTGGCTGTTCAGCAGTTGTTTGTACTACTGCTGCTCTGAGGGAAGCTGCCGTATGTGTGCTTGTGTCTCAGTTTAAACCCACTCTTGATAAGAAAATGTAATGTCTGTTTCAAGCCTCTTTTTCAAACGCAGCTTTCAGTTGTAAAACATGCCCACAATAAAAGACTGGATTTATGTACCTTCCTTTTGGTCATTATTTGAAGACTTACTCAAGATGATGAGCGGGGGAAAGAAATTGCATCACAATGCATCTGAAAAACAATGTGCTTTAATTGTGACAACCTTTGCAATCAAAATGCATTCAGTGTAACAAGACATTCAACATGAACCTCTTCTTCCTAGAGCAAGTTTTTATTCTAGAAGCAATTCACTTCAATTGCATCCAGTTGATTTAGTCCCAATCTAAACTCATCTATACTTTATTTCCAAAATATAAATCTCCAGAATAAGTTAGTCTTGACTATTTTATCTTCATGATGTGTGTCCGTTGATGCATTTTGAGATTATACGACTGCCTGAATCCCTTCCCGCATTCCACGCAGAGGTATGGTTTTTCCCCCGAATGCGTTCGCTGGTGTCTCTTCAGGCGGTTGGCACTGAGGAAGCTCTTTTCGCACTCGCTGCAGGAGTACGGCCGGACCCCCGTGTGGTAGCGCAGGTGGATGGTCAGGTAGCAGGACTGAGTGAACTTCTTGCCACAGTGGGGGCACTGGAAGGGCTTGTGGCCCGTATGGAAACGCTCGTGTTTCAGGAGCTCGGCGTGGGAGAAGAAGCCCTTCCCGCAGTCGGAGCAGAGATACGGCCGCTCGCCCGAATGAGTCAGCTCGTGGCGGATCAGGGTGGCCTTGTAGACGAAGCTCTTGTCGCACTGCGAGCAGCTGAAGACGTCTTCCCGGGTGTGGCAGCGCTCGTGCTTCTTCATGTTGCGTTCCCTCTTGAAGCTCTTGCCGCAGAAGGAACACATGAAAGGCATCTCTTCGGAGTGGATCTTCATGTGGCTCAGCAGACCCCCTTTGTAGAGGAATCCCTTGCCGCACTGGGTGCACGTGTGCGGCCGCTCCTTTTGGTGGATGCGCTGGTGCGCGGTGAGGGCCGCCCGGTAGGCGAAGCTCTTCCCGCAGTTGCACGAGTGCACTCTCTCTTCCTGGTGAGTCTGGAGGTGCCGGTTGAGGTAGCTGGCACAGCTGAAGCCCAGGTCACAGCGGGGGCACTTGTAAGGACGCCCCACCTTCTCAGCATCCTCGCCGTGGGTCTTCAGGTGTCTCACTAGTGCGGACTTCCAAGCGAATGCCCGGCCGCACTCTGAACACAGGTACTCGCCGTTCTCCATGTGGGTGCTCTTGTGCTCCCTCTGAGCCACCAGGGACTTGAAGAACTCCCCGCAGATCAGGCACTCGTACTTGCGCCCGGTTTTGTGCGTCTGCCTGTGCCTCTCCAGCGACTGTTTGAAGGAGAACCGCCGTCCGCACTGGGAACACAGAAAGGGCTGCTCGCCCGTGTGTATGCGCTGGTGAGCTTTTAGTAAGGACTGGAACTTGAAGCTCTTCTCACAGTCTGGGCAACTGAAGCGGCCCTCTTCATCCGTGAGAGGCTGAGAGGACGGCTCGTCATCCTCGGTCTCAACGGAGTGGATCTTGTCAATGTGCTGCTGGACCTGGGAGTCGTCTGAGTGGCGGAAGGAGCACTTAGGACAGGAAAAAGCAGCTGATGCAACATCAGCGACAGAACCTATTGGAAAAACAAACAAAGCAAGTGCTTATGTTGAACCAATAATTGTAACATTTTCTGTTCTCATTTTGGACTTTTATGTGGCATTAAGGGATATTCTGGAAATTAATTACCCAACAATTTGCCTATGAGTGTAATTAAATGCCAAACGATTGGGGATTAAAGATGTTAGGATTTTTCCTTGTAAAATAATTAGAATTCAAAATAACTGCATGACAAATACTCATTCAAGGTAAACTTTTGACTATCTTGATGCAAATGGTTAAATTACTGAGTGATCATTAGTAATTTGTTCTGCCCTGTAGTAGATTTGTTTCAGCAGCTTTGGTTATTTCTTCTGCGTCTTAACTGCTCTGATCTCTCGGATTCTGTAAAAAAAAAAAAAAAATTTCTAAAAATGAACACTCACTCTCTTCACCGTCCTTTGCAGAGATCATGGGCGACCCATAAGAGTGCTCTGCACTGTTCAAGTGAAAGGAGAAATCAACATGATAAGATACCACATTTGATTTGTATGTACTAAACTGTAATAGAAGCAGGATGACAGCGATTAAATAAACTATTTGTGAGAAGGGAATGAGGATGGAGGGGTTTTACCAATTGAAAGGCAAAGGCTTCAGCTCTAGAGGGTTGGCCTTGGTGATCTCCCTCCTTCGTTTAGTGGCCATGCACTTCTGTAAATTTATCACCTGGATCTTCATGGTCGGTGTGCGCTTGCGTCCGCTTGTGCGAACTTTCGCCGGGAAAACAACCTCTTTGTCATGTTCAGGGTCGGTGCATTCAGGCTCAGCGGTGGCACGCTCACTGCTCTGAACCTCTGTGTGCTCCGGATCTTGATCAACATTATCCTCCGCCTGCTGCTGGCTGTTGGGTTCAGCGGGCGCACCGGGAGCCTCGCTGACATTGTCATCGCCTTTGACCGCCTCTTGCCCATCCTCGTGGCTCGCTGTGGGCTTGTTTGCATTGCGATCATCAGTGTGAGATTTTAGGTGCCTTGCGAGCGCCAGTTCCCAGTTAAATTTCCTGTTGCACCGATGGCACGTGTAAACACCGTCTTCCATGTGCGAGTGCTTGTGCTCCGTGCGGGCGGACAAGGAGTGGAAGGTCTCCCTGCAGACGACGCAGTTGTACTTGCGTCCGGTTCTGTGAGTGTGTCTGTGCCTGTCGAGGGACTGCCTGAACGAGAAGCAGCGATCGCAATCGTTGCACCGGTGGGGCCGTTCCCCGGTGTGGATGACCCTGTGGGCGATTAGCGAGGAGGCAAACTTGAATTTCTTCTCGCAGTCCGGGCAGTCATGAGGTCCCGTGGAGACTTTTTCTTGGGAGGATGCCGAGTCGTCCTTGCTAACTTCTGGATGGATGATGTCTGCCGAGCCGCTCGCAGCTTTACCCTGCGTTGCCTCTTCCCCTGCTTCCCCCACTTCTTCTTCCATGGTGACCTCTTCAGGAAGCACTACCAGCGAATCGTCGGCATCGGGGCCGACGTCCGTTCCTTCGAAGCAGTTTTCTCCCATCACCACCTGGATGTCGGCGCTTGCGTCCAACTCCACCTCCGCGTAATCGGTCACTGCGATGATTTCGACTGCGACGTCATCGCAGAGGCCTTGCGGTGGATCCGATTGGTCTGATTGTTCATTAGATTTGGCCGCTCTGCTAGACGGGGCTGCGGAGAGGGAGGACAGGATGCTGTCGCCCATGCTGGAGGGTGGAACTGCAAAAAAAAAAAAAAAAGAGTCACGGGTGACACGTTATCGTCGTAGAGCTCCGTCAGAGAAATACAACGGCAGTTGATATGGGAAGGGACTTACCGTGCTGCTCTAAATGGCCGAGGCGTCTGTGGCGCTGGAGCAAAACATTCAGGTCAGTAGGCTCCGAGACTGAACGCACACAGTCCTCCAACACAGAGCATTCGGCTCCAAGCCAGGAAACTGTCTGCGGGATAGGCATGAAACATGAACACCAAAATTCAATATAATCTAAAAATCGCAACTTCAGAAAAAGGACACAAAGACATGAGATTTGCAGATTAAAAACCAGTAAAACGCATCACTGACCAATAATGTTCAGACATTTTGTGCAGTAAGGCCCCTCATTTAGTCTACACTCGCAGTTCAAGACAGTTCTAACAGCTGGAAGGTGTTCACTATGATAGAGCACAGAGCCACTATTGCTGAACTGTACATGGTATGTAATATTATCTAACATTACTGTGACACTACCAACAACGGCAGACTTGTAATGATCTTATGAAGATGAGATCATGACACATTCTGAAATACATTTTGTCACATCTTGTCTTCACTGACCTGCGCAGACTTCACTTTGTACATGGAACACTTCAGCCAGATTTCTCATTGGATCCACTATGACTTAGTATGGTAGTTTAAGTTGTTCTTTGATGATGAGATATTGTTAACCTTTCATAACAAAATGATGACAAAATGACACCTCTCACCTGCTCGAGGTCAGGAACTGGCAAAAGCTGAGCCAGCCGACAGAGGAACTCAGAAAACAGCATCTGCAAGTCGCTGTCATACTGAGGTCCATACTCTGCAGGGAAAACCTCCTTTGAAAGACACAAAGAGTACATTTTACTGCACCGCACATACACAACCAAAATCAGGTATCAGCATCCGCTTTTTTTTGTTTCACTAATAAGTGAAACTGACTTACCAAGAAAAAATCTTGTCTCTCTTCGGGATCTTTAAGCAGAGTCTGGATCAACTCAAGAAAGTTAACCACTAC
This sequence comes from Cyclopterus lumpus, assembly GCF_009769545.1. Taxonomy (NCBI): domain Eukaryota; kingdom Metazoa; phylum Chordata; class Actinopteri; order Perciformes; family Cyclopteridae; genus Cyclopterus; species Cyclopterus lumpus. The sequence continues at coordinate 3,456,031 of NC_046988.1, forward strand.
TTCCTCCTCTTGTGATTCTTTAATCTGCAATAAGGGCATAAAGATGACACATACTACAAAATATTGTGAGTTGTGTTAATACGCTTGTTGCCAAGCCAATAACAATATTAGTTTACAAAAAACACATACTGATCTAAGAAGCAGAAATGGTGAAAAACGTACTCATCTAGATTGGGCACACTTACATCGTTCAGGATTGGGTGTCGCAGTTTAATCTGATTCAAGATGGACAAGATGAAGTCAGTCTCCACGAGCTGTTCACTTCGGCACAACTCAAGAATATACTGATAAAAGGAGATATTGTTCACAATACAGTTGATATTTTCCGTCTATAATAAATATATGGCATAATAAGCAATAAATGCCACTGGTACCCACTCTGGCTCTTAATCCCAAATTAAGTTGCGCCCTGTGCTTGTACATTAGCAGCTCTGGGACCATATCCATCACCAAAGAGACAAACTCTGCCACTTTCCAGTAGTTCAAGACATCTTGTGTCCTCAGAACCTGCCACATGGAGGCTGCCATGAGCTGGAAAGGTGGGACCAGGAGGCGCAGCGAGGCCAGAGGTAAGGAGTCTCCTGAAGAATAGAAAAGGAGTCAGGCGGAGCGTCAACGCAGCTCACCTTTCTGTCGCATGTATTCAACTGTCTGATATGTTCTATGTCAACAAAAGGCAAAAGATGTGTCAAATTAATGATCAGACTGTACGATGATGAGTCAGACTGAGGATGTTATTTTCAGTTATTCCGGAGGACATTCTGGGATTAATTTTGGGCGAAATAAGTGGTTCGAAAGTACACAATAGAGTGATGTATATATTCACAACATAAAATCACCATGAATGGGAGGACAGCAAATAGCTATGTTGCTCCAAGTATGCGCTTTTGTTGATTAACTAACCCTTATAGGACCAGCGAGGTGGTTTGAATGCAACCTCACTAGAGTGCACGTTCAATAACCACAATGTTGCTCAAACACAGTGCCAGATTGACATATTCTGCGATGCCTAAAAAAACACGTCATGGTAACGTTTCAATCCTAATGTAAAGTGAATGGTTACTAAACTAAACTGCCTTAAACCACTGATAAAAGCCAACGTTCGCTTAACTATCAACCAACTTGTCCTGGGACAGGGATGTCGTATGTGTACAGATTGTAAAGCCCTCTGAGGCAAATTTGTAATTTGTGATATTGGGCTATACTAAATAAACTGAATTGAATTGAACACTTTCCCGTCGTTTGTCTCGGTTTTCCAGTGAACAAACCTTTGGAAACGGCCGTGAAGACACTTGAGTCCATCTTCTCACCGGTGTTTAGTAACGCTAGCTGAAGTTAGCTGCTGGGATCCAGCTAGCTAGCTAGCTACAAAGCCACAGTTGGCTAGTCTTGGTCGTAAGTGAATGACAAAGATGGGACTGAGGTAGGTTAGTTATCCAACTGGACTAACAAAACATATCCTCTAAATAAGATATAGTCTGCGATTAAACGTATAATACCAGTTGGGTTAGTTAATAAAACATGGTGGAGTCGATTTGTTGTCAGAGGCCTCTTCTTCTTCTTCATTTTCTACTTTACAGGTGCTATTGTTGTTGTTGTTACCGCCACCTGCTGGAGATTCTCCGCACTGCGCCCTCTCGTTCAACAGAACCAGGCAGGCGGGTTTAGCAGTTTCCAGTTTTCAATCTAAAATTAACTATCCATCTCCTGGCTTCAGCTTCACATGAAACAGTTTGTGAGAGTTGTATAATTTTTTCGTGACGCTGGATGTGATGTCTTAAATAAAATAAAACAAATAATACAACTCTGTGTCCCATGTCCAGGCCCGCGAGGCTCCGTGCAACCTGTGAGGTTTGTGGAGATGCACGCTGGGTCACACTGAGAAAACGTACTCTCTGACATGGGTCATGTTGACCCGGGGGACAACGAGAGGGTTGTGAGATGTACACTCGTACGTGGGTTGTTTTGACCCCAGGACAACGGGAGGGATATATATACACATACATATATAGCCTATGTATGTGTATATACAGATATGCAGGTCAGTTTGACCTTAGGACAACGGGAGCTGTGTTCGTCTCCTCGGTAGTAAGTCAGACACGTTCCCGGTGGGTGTTGGCCTCCGCCAGGGCTGCCCTTTATCACCGGTCCTGTTCGTGACCTTCATGGACAGGATATCTAGGCGCAGCCAGGGGGCGGAGAGGATCCGGTTCGGGAGTCTCGGGATCGCCTCTCTGCTGTTCGCGGATGATGTGGTCCTGTTTGCCTCCTCGGACCGTGACCTCCAGCATTCACTGGGGCGTTTTGCAGCCGAGTGCGAAGCGGCAGGGATGAGAGTTAGCACCTCCAAATCTGAGGCCATGGTGCTCTGCCGGAAACCGGCGGATTGCTCCCTCCAGGTGGGGGCAAACTGCCTACCCCAAGCGAAGGAGTTCCAGTATCTCGGGGTCTTGTTCACGAGTGAGGGTAAGGTGGAGCGGGAGATCGATAGGCGGATCGGTGCGGCTGCAGCAGTAAAACAGGCGCTGTACCGGTCCGTCTTGGTGAAGAGGGAGCTGAGCCGGAAGGCAAAGCTCTCCATTTACTGGTCGGTCTAAGTTCCAACCCTCACCTACCCTAACTCTGGGTCGTGACCGAAAGAACGAGATCTCGGATACAAGCGGCCGAAATGAGCTTCCTCCGTAGGGTGGCCGGGCTCAGCCTTAGAGATAGGGTAAGGAGCTCGGACATCAGGGGGGAGCTTGGAGTCGAGTCGCTGCTCCTTCGTGTCGAAAGGAGTCAGCTGAGGTGGTTCGGGCATCTAGTCAGGATGCCTCCTGGACGCCTCCCATTAGAGGTTTTCCGGGCACGTCCAACTGGTAGGAGGCCCCGGGGAAGACCGAGGACACGCTGGAGGGATTATATCTCCCGGCTGGCCTTGGAACGCCTCGGGATCCCCCAGAATGAGCTGGAAAGTGTTGCGGGTGAGAGGGAGGCCTGGGTCGGCCTGCTGAACCTGCTGCCACCGCGACCCGACCCCGGATAAGCGGGTGATAATGGATGGATGGATGGATGGATGGATGGACAACGGGAGGGTTAAAACACTGAGCCAGGAATGGCCTTCAGTTTTGGAAAAATGTAGTTGTTAAATATGAAATTAAGTTTTTACAGTGATACTAACATCTAAATAAAGACGTTTCCAATGTGTTAGTGCTGCTGCATGTTACTGTATTGGAATAATTCACGTTAGCATCCATTTCAAAGATGTAATTTAAAGTCACTTTTAAATGGCTGAAAAAATGTTTGGTTAAGTTGAGTTTCAAAGATACTTTTACCTCAGTTCAGATTTTTGAGTATACAATAAAGTTATAAAGGCTCTGAAATTTAAAAAAATGTGCAACACTTCCTTTTGGTAATTAACAAATTATTAAAATGTTAAAGAGTGTTTATTTCCCATTAAAAAGATTCAACAAATATGTTCTTTTGTATTTAATAGAAAATGTCATATAGAAGTCACAGTGTAGTATGTCTTAAAACAATTTATGGAAAAAGTCATAGTCTAGCACAGGGGTATTCAACTAAAATTCAGCGAGGTCCAGTTAGAGATGTCCTCATGCAAAGGTCCGCGACATCACAATAATGTCACATTTTAGCTCTATGATTTTGTGCCATATGTATTGAAGTAGCCAACAGTTGTGTTAACGTCTGTATGTCGTAAACCAATGACTGTCAAATAAAAGAAAGAAAGTTCAATTGAATTCAGTTTATTTTGTATAGCCCTATATCACAAATTACAAATTTGCCTCAGAGGGCTTTACAATCTGTACACATACGACATCCCTGACCTTTGACCTCACATCGGATCAGGAAAAACTCCCCAAAAATAACATTTGACAGGGAAAAAAGTGAAGAAACCTTCAGGAGAGCAACAGAGGAGGATCCCTCTCCCCGGATGGACAGATGCAATAGATGTCATGTGTACAGAATGAACAGAGTTACAGAGTTACATAAACACATTACATGAATATGACAATGTATGAATGGAACTCCAATCCATGAAACAGAAGGAGGTAGAGAGGAGGGGGGGCCACACCTCCAGGTCCAATGGACCCTATGAGATGTGAAGTCACAACGACTCTGGGGAGGAAGCAGAGTTAATAAGGTGCAATGGAGAGATGTAAATCCATCCATAAGGAGAGAGAGAAGAGGAGAGAGGAGCTCAGTGTATCCTAAAACATCCCCCAGCAGCCTATAAGCCTATAGCAGCATATCAAGGGGCTGGACCAGGGCAAACCTGATTCAGCCCTAACTATAAACATTATTAAAGAGGAAAGTCTTAAGTCTATTCTTAAATGAGATGACTGTGTCTGCCTCCTGGACTGAAAGTGGAAGCTGGTTCCATAAAAGAGGAGCTTGATAACTGAAGGCTCTGGCTCCCATCCTACTTTTTAGGACTCTAGGAACCACGAGTAGCCCCGCATTTAGTGAGCGCATTAAACTGGTAAAAGTCTGCTTCCGAATAATTCCAGACTCCAAATATATCTAAATATCTGATAAAAAAGAAAGGGGTTTTAGTAAAAAAGACTGTCTGTTCCAAATCTGCCATATGAATGTTCGCAAACCTCTTGCCCATGGCCGTGCTCTGTATTTGCAGGTAATACCTGTCATCAAACCCAAAGTCATTACGTATTAGACCCAGCAACTAGAGGCCATCTTTATCAAAAAAGTATGGCGTTGGGATAAAAAAAAGAGCCCCCTCACCAAAAGTGCTTGTTCAGCCTCTCCCAAGGAGTGCGTGAGTGAGAGGGTTAGGGTTATATGATTTACTCAGATCTCCCCACGTCGTCCACCGACTTCGCAGCTGAATAGAGACCTACGCCAGGGCACTGGCCGACGATTGTCACTTAGTATTCCCCTCGCCTTTACACTTCGACCCAGTAAAAGGAATCGAATATATTAAGTAGAACAGCTTTGGTCAGTTTGAATTAGAGTTTGTTTAGGTTTTAAAGGTGGATAATTAGTACTTTGTTAGTTGCAATAGGTTGGTTTTGGTAGGGTTGTTGTTGCTTTTAAATTATTTAAGGCAAGGCAAGTTTATTTATAGAGCACAATTCAAGTAAATTCAAAGTGCTTTACAGCTACATAAAATTACAAAAAGACAAATAAAATCATTCCATAAAAATCATTAATTAATTATACCAATAGCTGTTCATACCAATAGGAATGAACAGCCATGTGTCTTACAAATAAGACCTTTTGATGGTACATGACAGATTCTTACTTTCTGCACATGTGATTGTAATGCAGTGTAAAAACAGTTCAATACATATTTTTGAAATAAATGATTTGTGATCCTCGTTTGCCCCGTTTTACTGCAGAATTGTTCACTGAGGAAATACTTTGGCTGATTAGCAATGCAGGAGTTATGCACAAGATTCCTGCCTCTTGCAAAAACATCGGCTACTCAACATATCACACAATTTTAACTGTGGTAAAGACTAAATAGAACGTGGATCATTTGTTTTATTTTTTTAAAGACCTCCATTCCTCGATAAAGCAGAAACATAGACGACAATTTTCACATACAAATATGAGACATTTTGTCTTTTCATAGCAACACATGTTCTGCTGTCGTGTCCATGACAAATAGTTTCGAAGACAGCAGCAAATATTGTCAAACAGTTTCGCTTTTAAGCCAAAGAGAGCACATAACGGTTGATTTACGATTGTGCTCAAGGCAACACAATCACATGATGATTTCAAGATTAGAGGAACCAGTGATATAACCAGAGTTCACAGGTGCCGTAAAGAGGCCCGTCACCGAGTTTGAAAGTAAAAACGCCGATGACTGGCGTTCATCGAAGTGAAGGTCATCTGAAAATAAATAGTTTGATAATGTGATCATGGCCACCACCCTTCAACATGTCATTTGGCTGTCTTGCATTGGCTTTTTTTTTTTTTTTTTAAGGCTGGTGAGGGGGTTCAAACATGTCTCCCGTTTCTGCCTCTCCACTGATGAGTTCCTCATTTTCCCCTTTGATTTTGACAACGGATGTTTAAAAAAAAAAAAGAGACACCCAACAACTGATTTGATCCAGATTAGCTGTTAGTATAGGTATTTTCGTTTACAAGAGGCTGTTGCGGTAATGGGACATTCAGACATAGATGGACTGCAACAGTAGGGTTTTCCTGGCAAATCTATGGCTAATTTCTGTGCAGTGTAAGGCGGTTCAAACACTATGTTGGGGCCAGATATTAGGAGAGGGAGTCCAGAAGACATGACAACCTAAAAACATGTTGGCTTGTCCCTGGTTACTACGGGAAAACATTCTCCCCTCCATAACTGGACCATCCACATATTCCTAGGAGTTCAGTACACAATGGATGAAGTACAGTAAATATATGCTATGTGACCACAGTATGGACATACTAGAGCTCACTCCTGATGTGCACGTTCAATATGAAATCAGACACTTTACCCCAAAGAATGTGTTTTTCCCCTATACTAATATTGTATTAATGGTTGAGAGTTTCACCTAGCAGGCTGTTGTTTGGAACAGCACAACTGGTAGCCAATCATTGTGCATATTAAAAAAATACTTTTCAGTGAAGGTTGCATCGACTAACAAACTAAAGTTGTAATGTTCAGTTTCATCTTTCTATTTTCCGAGGAACCTCACAGACTGAATTGATCCTTTGTCCCTCCCCTCACACATGCCACTGAATGTTGTATACACATGCTGCTTTTGCTTTATAATGATTGCACAGTGAAAAGTGAATCAAGACCTCCCCGGCTTTACAGGAACAGTGTTGTTCCTTCTTTTCATTGTCGTCTGTCTGGACGCCAGGTAATGAGGTGGTTCACTTTCACACTGGTCTGTAGCTTCCATCTTTATCCTTTTGACCCACTGTTGAATCAACCCTTCAAATGCATATTGAACAGTGTATTGTAATGCAGAGCTTATTTCCACAACGACTTATCCTGGGACCAAAACTGTAAACAGGAGTCAATATTCAAGTATTCATTTCATTAAAAACAGTTCCTAAAGTAAAGATCTTTCCTTGAAAACACATTTCCGTCGTCGATTTTGATCGTGTTAGCACTCATTAAAGCCGTTAGCAATTTTAAGCTAGCTGGTAAAATTGTGTGCTGACAAAATCAGACATGCTTTCTTATGAATTTCCAAACGCAGACATTTGAAGCATCTCGACTTATTTGAAAAGAAACTGTTAATGTAGTTTGGTTTTGCGAGCTATAATCTTCCGAATGGAGGCTAACTGGACCCCTAGTGGTAGTGGTGATGGTGCAATGCCTCATGCATATTTCATGAGTTTTTAATTCTCCAGACAGAAGAAAAGAGATAGACAGTCTTATTTGCCTTTTTCAGGTCTTACTGGAAACAATATCGAGAAAACATGACTTAACGTGTGTCCGAAAGGAGACCTTTAAAAAAATAAAAATAATAACAGCATTAAAAAAAATTAAAGAAAATGGAACAAATCAGACCATGTCCTGAGAAAAATGCATTTCATCACTGGGCGTGGCAGATGTCGAAAGGTTTGAGGAGTTTTTCTAGCAGCAGTAAACATGGCAGGAGTCTGATTCTCCTCACGGGGGCAAGCAGAACGAATGGATACATCGTGGAAAGTCTGAAGTGTCACTGAGGAAGACACTGAATCACCACAGGCTCCGGGTACACTTTAACCTCACATTTCTTGATGCAATAATTCCTCTAGACCCTCGTTAGGCTCTCTCAAGCATGACGCGCCTCGACCTTTGCTATGAGTCCAGTGGGTTCAAATTGCGCAAGGCCGGCTCAGTCGGCCACCGAAGGGACACGTGCACGGCCGAGAGAATGCCACAGGCATGAGAGCTCAAAGTCTGCCCGTCCCCTAGAAAGGCCAGTGCAAGTCCTCAAAGTCCCCAGATTGACCCATGTTCACATCCGTCTCCAGCAAGCTCATGATGACCGCCATGGCTGCCTCGTCGCTGCTGAAGCTGCTCAGGCCCGGCACCACCATGCTGTCCAAGGCCAGCTGGGACGGCTCGCCTGGGCGGAACAGGGCAAAGAAACAGAAACTTTAGGGGGAAAAACTGCACGGACGTTGTGGGATATTGTTTTCCATAAACCCATTGTAGGATCGGAAAAATTATGAAGGATTCGATTTCATGGAACATTTTGGATCACCCAATTGGATCACCTTCTGCCTAAGGGCCCACAGCTGTGAAATGGTGGGCGGGGTTAACAAAACAAACACTGCAGGAGTTTAATTGTCAACATAAAATGTCTAAAAGGTCCTTTTGAAGCCTTTGGACAAGATTTTTGAGAAAGCGGCACATTTCTTCTTCTATTCTGGTACATTTGGATTTATGATTATCCCGCTGACAGTACCTGAACTTTCAGAAGTTGCACTGCCGGCGCCCGCTGCTCTCCTCGAGTCCGACTGGGACTGTGAAGAACTGCCTGCTGCCTCCTCTCTGCTGGACACCTGCAACAAACCGTGTGACGTCAACACACTGCACATATTTCACCTTTCTCCACTGGAGTGAGTAATTAAACCCACGATAAGATGTCGAAGTAACCGCCGCCTTTTCTGCAAATTAGAGCATGTCTAACATTTGAATAAGACTCGTACTATAAGGACAGGTGATGCACCTGCATCCAGAACTCCCTATGCCGACATTCATTTGCATGTACGAGCAACTAGCCTGGATTTGCATACAAATAACACGCAACATTAACATTAGCATAAAGTGAGAAATGTCAAAAATGTATTTCCATACAAATTCCATTGGCATGCATTTGAGTCAAACTCTTATGCCACTTAAACTGACAATAAAAGTTGATATACCTTATAGCAGTTTATATACATGTCTTATCAACATCTTTTGAATCTATTAGATGTTTGTGTGAAAAAAAATGTGCGAAGTCGCAGTGACCTTGACCTTTGGCCTCTGAATTCTAATCAGTTGAGTCCAGATGGACGTTTGTGCCAAATCTAAAGAAACTCCCTACAGGTGTTCCTGAGATACCGCGTTCACCAGAATGGAGCGGATGGATGGACAACGCGAAACATTAGGACATTAAAAAAAAAAAAACTAGTGGAATTTGCCTCCGAGATAATGTGCTGCTGTGGTAAAGAGGACACTCACACTGTTGCTGGTTTGTGGGGAAATCAGTGGGCATTTCTCCTGGGCCGGGCCAAACGGACTGGACGCTCCGCTGGATGGAGAGGAGTTCATCCTGTTAGATTAGAGGGTTTTTTTTAAATTCAATTTAAAGTCACCTTATTTATATCCTATCTCTTTTTGATGTACCGTATCGCCACTGCATTTACTCATGTCAATGTTGACCCATTGCTCCGTAGGCAAGATGTCTTCCCCTCCCTATCTCATACATATATTCACACAATGCACCTGTAGGAGTCGATGAGCTCATTTGCAATTTGGGTCCCTATGCTGCCCGCGTAGATCATAGTGCCCACACCTTTGGAAAGTCCGGGGATTATGGGTAACTGCTTTGTGTCCTCTGGAATAAGACAGTAGATCAACCGTTAAGTTAAAAAAATAAAAATAAATCTCTCTCACTCTCACACTCTCACACTCTCACACACACACACACACACACACACACACACACACACACTTATGTGAATACGCAGAATGCATGTCTTACCCTGAGGTGCTTTTGAGCCGTCTGCTTCCTCATCTTTTGTGTGACCAGGCCCCCTGCTGGTGCAAAGGAGTGTTTATGCTGCCGTTTAAGACCATGAATACGCTGTATTTTAAAAGCTGCGCTAAAGAGGACATATGAGAAATCAGCATATGATGTAATCGGCACAGAAACAAAGCTTTTGGAAAATGGGAGCTGAGGAGTTTGTGACCACACGTTCTCTCCGATTGTGACATCGAGACAGGTAACGCACAGTCCACATCTTCATGGATGAATCAGTACTTACGGGACAACCCTGTTTGAAGAGACGATAAACTCTACTTCTTTGGTCCATGGATTGGTAAAACTAAACCACTGACTTTGGAGGGAAACATAGGAGTCGTATTTCGTTTTGAACTTGTAGCACTGCGTCTCGATCTTCTCTTTGCTTCGAAGAACTGCTAAGAGATTGGACACGAGTGTTACAACAGAAAATAGTAAAAGGAGGATCAATTTCTTGAGCTTCTCCACAACAACAAAAAACAGATCTCTTGTTTTGGGGGTACACTCGTCTCAATTAAGTTCTGAATTGAAATCAGATTGAGGGTTAAAGCTGTTAACGCAGTCTGCTTTCCATCACCTTGCCTGTGTTTCTCCGCGAGGTGCCGCAGGTCGTCCTGGTGGAAGTACTCGTAACAGGACGTGCCGAGAACTTCCTGCGGCAAATAACCGATGACTGTCGTGGCTCTGGGGGGGGAAACAAAAAAGAGGACACAGAGGGAGTTCAGTTACTCTGGCCTTCTCCGTCTCTTGCGGCAGTTAAAAAAATAATTAAATAAAACGGCGAAGAGTGAAGGCGGAATGCTGAATGAATGAGCCTCCACACGTGGGATGTTCAGCAGGAATATGTACGATTCACTATACTTGTGGAATTAAATTACGTCCCAAAAAATGAGAAGAGAGTTTCATGCGGTGCCGAGATACATAGCTCCTTCTGAGAAACAATGGCAAAGACAGAAGAGGATTATATCCACCGATAGTTGAGCTGACAAAAAAAAAAAAACTCTGGCTCCTCGCCACAACTCTGTCATTCCTTTCTCAGTGGAAACAAATCCATGACTCGCGACGGGAAGATAAATGGATACGTGTGCAGTTGGAATCGGAGGAAACTCACTGTTGTTCTACAAAAGTGAACTTTCCGTCGATGGCACAGCGGGTGACGAACTCGGAGGGCTTGATGTTGATGTCTTTGGAAGGCTGGTTGGGCACGTGGGTGAGGAGGCGGCACACCGTCACCAGGCAGGTCAGGTTCGAGGTTTCCTTCTCGGCGTCACCCTCCGAGTCCAGCTGGCTGCTCGGCCAACTCCGCATGTACCCGGTGCAGTGGAGGGTACAGTATCTGTAAGCGTCTGTGGGCATGAAAACAACGAGTTTGTGATATTTGTAAATATAACATATATTTTATTTTAGAAACATTGCACTTAAAAGTCAAATCAATTAAAATGCCCATCAAATAGTCCTGATATATTTCTTGAAGGGAATATATCAGGGCCCTTTGTAAGTAAGTGTGTATAGGTTATCTTGTGGCCATTTAGGGTCCGTTATAGTGTTAACTTGTTAACAAAGTAAGACTGCCGTTACTTTTTTTTCCCTCATGGTAAACAAATCCCATGACAATAATGCATTAATACTTTTCCCCGCCTCAATCAGTCCCAAGCCCATTCATTCGAAACCAAAGATGGACATTTTTAACAATGGGTCACAAATGTTTAATAAAGACTATAGAAAGTTCTTTGACAACTGGGCTCTCTAGTTTCAAATAAACACAGGGGTAAATAGTTGCATTTGTTAGGGACTATTTCCAGCTGCGGATTTATACACATTTGGTTCAGTGCAGTTGCTGATATGAGCCACTGTGTGGCGCCACACCTCCTGTTTCTGTCACCACGATTGTGCAGAGTGGGGTTTGGACCATGACCTTACTTTGTGGTTACACAATGTTGCAACACTGACCTACTTCACCTACACTACACCTTTTGTTTTCCATTGTGGCATCTATTTGTATCTCATTCACACTCTTTAGGAAAAGTTATATTTGTGTGTATTTTAACAAGAAACTGCAATTGTAGTCTGCAATAAAGTCTGTGAAGTAGGAATAGAGTGTACATAGTGAGTGTGTGCATATATATATTAAAGATAATAGATGTGGCTCCAGTAGTATTTTAGAAATAATTTCAGAGATTACATTTACCGAGCCTCAAGGAGCAAAGGAGTGGGGTTGATAGCTTAAATGTTGTCGATATTTGACCATTTGCATTCCAAACACTTCCCGATTAATATGAAATGACCTGCGCAATTGTGTAGTTTAGAGATTAGAAACGTCTCAGTTACAGATCAGCAGCAATGAGAATCCTTTGGAAGCACTCACTTGAATATTAGGCCACTCTTGGAGAAAATAGTGGTCACATGAACTGAAGGAAAGTTAAGGTTTTTGTCTCTACCTGTGCATATGTATCTAAAAGAAAGCTTTATTTCACAGCTAGATGGCTCAAGAAGATTTAATCAAACTGAAAGCAGGAGCATTGCTGCTGCACGGATAAATGTTGACTTCCCAGATGATGATGATGATGATGTCACAACAACATCATCGAACCCACCTTTCTTTTTGAGAGCACAGGGCAGCAGGTGTGTGTCCTCTTGCTTCCCCGCCAACCGACTGTGCTTCATCCGACAGAAGAAGGATCTCCGGGCCCCGGTGGACAGGTGGGGCGGCCTGACGGGGGCATCCACCTGGACCTGAACCCCCGCTGCACACAGAAAGATAGCATTCGTATTAGTCATCAGCTTTCTCAGTCGTCTCCCACTCTTTCACATGGCGTTATGTCTTCAGTCGTTTCTCAGACCAGACAACAGACTTACTGGCAGCATCGATGAGGCGTTGGCGAGGGTACTCCGAAGACGACAGCTGCTCCTTCACTTTACTGATGTCTTTGGGGTGGAGGAAATCGAACAAGCTCTGCCCAGTCAGCTCAATCTGTGAATGCAAATGACATGCACTGGTTGATACAACTATTTTATTTGTCTTTCTTAATAGTCTAACGACCATTTGCTTAATCGTTGTCGTCACACAGCTCATTGCATCTTCATTGAGTGATTAGAGAGTTGCTGCAGCAAGTATCCAGTCGAGGTTTACTGGTAAGCCCAAAGATAACACGTGCTGCCCTGCCGACATGGTGTCAGGTTACTTCACACGCTTTTCTTTGCATTTTAACCTCCTGCTTGCCTCCAGGCCTCTCAAAGCTGGAAAATGTGGTCAGGAATGTAGAACAGGTGTGGTCATTGTATCTGGCTGCCAGTCCCCACACTGACAACAAGGTTTCAAGCACAGAAATGGTTGGCCCCGCAAAAATAAAACAAGATTTGGCCTCGATTACTACGTTCTACTTGCAGTATTATCAGTTTATTATTTAGAGCTTAAAACAAAAGTTTTGTTTACTCATACAATCTGTCGACACGCGATTTTGTATTAGAGGCTGAATAAAGATCCAGTTCCTCAACCACGTAAGGACAGCATAACCTGAAGCACATGCTGAGAGACCCTAATCTAACTAAATGTAGTAGCAGATCATTTAAGTAGTAAAAGAGGTCAAAAAAATAAATAAAAAATTTAAAAGGGGGATGTTACTTTTAAATCAACTATTTAATTGAAAATCAATGAAATGACAGTTTCACCTTTGAAGGTAATATATCACAAATAACTGGTAAAGTTCTTATTTACACATCCAACAGATGCAAAGCAACATTATCATTTATTTTAGTTGCGTTTCTGGCTAAGACCAATTATGTTATTCACTCTCATTTAAACTCTGTTTTGGTCTCCAACACTGCTTTAACGTTAAACTTTGTGCCATTTGTTTTGCCTCATTCTGTAAATTGACATTAAAAGACAAGAAAAGAACATTTAAAAAAGGTCCAATTCGGGAACATGTTTTGCATCTCAGGCCAACTGAGCCAGCCTTCTTTTTAATAATTATAGCTGAAGAGTGATGTAGAAGTGCAACATACCCGGTTAAAGTTGAGGATCTTGGAGACAGACTCGGAGATGAACAGGACTTTAGCCCGGTCACAACTTACAATTAAGAGGAAACCATCCGCAGCCTGGGAGAAAGATGTATAAATGGACATATCAATACACAGATAGATGGATTTTATGAGCACATGGAACTAAATCGGGGTCGTACACGAGTAGCTACCCTGAGCAGAAGGTGCTTGAGGTCTTCGTGAGGCAGGAATGAAGGCTTGTGGGTGGTGTTTGTAAAGGCGCTGCTCGTCCCAGCTGAAAACCAAAGGGGGGTGGGGGACGCTTTTAGATGGATCGGAATAGACGTTGTGGATATTTTAAATATTCGGGTGGGTTCAGAGTGTACCTCTGAGGGCTTTCAGGTGTTGCACGGCCTTCCGCAGGACCGTGAGTTTGTCAAGTTTCCGAGCCAAAGGCAGACAGGCGGGGATCATGGCGGCCAGCTCGTCGATGAGGTTGTTCATCTTATCCCTCCGCCGCTTCTCGATCTGTCGGTGAGGCTCCCTGCAGGCGGAAATCAGAGAGACAATTCTACCTACTGGATCTACTTTGGGGGGGAATAATTACTTGGGAGTTCATGAAAAAAAATATTCATTTAAAAATCAGGAAAGTCTTGATAGTTTTGTTTTTGTTTATTTTAAACCTAGTCACATTACACAGTAAATGAGACCAATCAAAAGCCACAAAGGCTTGTTAAGACAGGTGACACAATTACCTGATGCAAAAATAGAATTACCTGAAGCATTTTATTTTGACCTGCTGATCGTCTTCATCAGATCTACAAATGAATGGGATCAAAAAAGTAATTATTTGCCAATATTCTCTCATAAGACAGCGTGTGAACAAAAGCAAGTAGTACGTGTGTACCCGCTGAGGTCGTCATCCAATTGGAGGTCGACGCTGTGCCTGTAAGATGGGACATATTTTTGGTCATATTATTATTATTATTATTATTATTATAAGAAGAATATGCATTGTACAGTACAGTGTTTTTCATATATTACATCACTCTTACTGTACATGGGAGCCTGACCTCTCCTCCACATCTCCCTTCCGTTTCCTTGGCAGCTCGCCAGCTGGCAGCGAGGAGCCCGCTTGGTTTGGGCTTTCATCCTCTGCAGCGAGATCTGATGAAAACAACCATCACAGCGACGTGAGGGACTGCATGTGAATGCTCTGTGGCGCTGGCTTGTCGGGTACCCGATTAATAATTCACCATGAACGAATAAGACTTACTGACACTGGGGTTGGTTGGGTTTGTTGCTCATAGAGAATACAAATAATTAACCAACACAAGAGTGAAGCTGACTCCGTTTCTTATTAAGTGCAAATGCCTTGAACAACATTTTCAAAGATTGATTTTTACTCCTACTTTTCAAATGGACTTGCTTTAAAGAAAGAAAGAATGAATGAATGTGTATATTAATACATATGAGCAAGCATGCATTGGACAACAGATGGCCAACATGGAAAACTGTGGGACCACAACAGTCAATGCACCTATGTAAGATACTGTATATTGGACTAATCACTGGCAACTGTTGCACCCAATTTGGTTGATGTTTTTAGAAATAAGTATAGGAGTCAATGCTACTTTAATAAAAATAGTAGTAATTAAAGACAATTAAACATAGTTCTGTTGGACTGTTCAGGGCTCAACAATAAGACTTGCCTGTTTGCATGGGGCAAGTAAAATGCCACAACAGGCTAGTGAATCTAAGCTAAGGTGTAAGCCTTCTTTATTTATATATATATATATATATATCTCCGTTGAGTTGCGCATGCACAGTACCGATCGGGCACGCGCGAGAAACTGGCGGCAGGTCAAGACGAAGTCTGTGAGCTAAAGTGTAAATGAGCATTTCAATGAGTTCAGCTGGGTGGCGTTAGAGAGGTTGTGTATATGTGTAATATATTCTGCAGTTTGTTGGAAGTTAGAGAGCAAGGCTGATAAAACATAACGATTTACTTTGGTCTTTGTTGTTATTGTTATGAATAAAACAATTCCTACATGGGGCAAGTCAAAATTGACTTTGGGCAAGTGGATTTGAACCACATGCCCAACCGGTCAATAAATACAGTATTTTTTTTTTTTTTAAACATTAAAGTTGAACCCTGCTGTTTAATAGAGTGCCAAAAACAACAGATCCAAAGACTATGGAAGCATGAAGGCCGTCATTTACATATCACTGAATTGACAGAACATGAAACGTTTTACTTTGAAAACCACCCATTTGAATTTGTTTGAGTTCCCATTTCAAGCGTTACTTGAATTAATTTTTTTTAGTGCTGAAAACTTCAATTTTCTAAATCAGTGAATCGTAAAAGAACTTGAGAATACATCTAAAAAGAGGGAAATTCAATGTGTTCCCCGGTAAAATATTTTAATGCAATTGTTTGAATTTATAAAATAAAGTAAATTATGGTGACATTTCTCAATTAAGTCAACATAAGTTATATAATAATAATAAATATTATTATCATCATCTTTATTGTTATTTAATTATTATTATTATTTATTTTATAAATTTGACAACAGTTGTTTTTATTTATTTTAATTTGACATTGCCCATACTGTTAATCACTGGCCTTTCTTTGCTCCCATAGAGGTCCTAAAGCAGACATGTGCATCAATCTGTCCCAAAGTAGCACATCCCGTGTGTTTATGTATTGTTTATGTGGCTGTGGCATATTTAGAAATTTCAAGTTATTGGGGCACAACTTTGTTCGTTTGTGTTGAAACCACTTTGTGAGCAAACAATCGATGACTTATTAGTAGGGGGTGTAAATATTTTATTTTTTTAAAAAGGCTCAAAAAGGAATGTCGTTCTAAATGTTGGAAAGCTTTTAAGCCTCCCAGAAACATTTGAGAGCACGCCTTCTAGAATTCCTCCCGTTCTTCTATTTAAGTCTCTCACATTCTCCTGCTTGTCTTCACTAACGATATTAAGCAGTTGCGCTGTGCCTCCGAAAGCACGTTATTAGTCAGCCGTCATGTAACGTAAACCTGGGGGGAGGCAAACATGGCAGGTCTAACTATGGCGGGCCCCTTTCCACGGGGGGGGGGGGGTACAAACCGGTGGAACTTCCACATCCCAATAAGCACTCTGTGTACGTGTGTATATACACGTATGCGCGTGCGTGCGTGAGCACCGCCAGCTGTCTGACTAGAACGCGTGCCATCGAGGAAGCGACAGTGCCTGCTTTGTGCTGGGGGTCTGGGTGGTGGGGGCGGCGAGTCGGAGCCAAAAGCTGGACAGGAGTGCCGGCGAGAGGGCCCGGCCTGCAGCCAGGGAGCGGATGACATGGCGCATTACTGAAACGTGGAGCAACCCGCCCGCGGGGGAGATGCACAGGGTGTAACAAACCCGCTATGACCGCCGGTGCAGTAGCACACACACGACCTGACCTACATGGAGTGGACGTTTCATCCCACTCGAGTGTCCTGAATGTAGAGTATGACCCGCTTTGAATTACAGACTTTGTGTGGAGCCAGGAAACGTCCGCCAGATCACCAGTGAATGCAAACCCTGATTTGATGCAATGCGAACCATCCATCCATTTTCAATACCGCTTATCCTCATTAGGGTCGCGGGGCGCTGGAGCCTATCCCAGCTGACATAGGGCGAAGGCAGGGGACACCCTGGACAGGCCGCCAGTCCATCGAGGGCACATGTAGGGACATACAACCATTCACTCTCACATTCACACCTATGGGACATTTAGAGATCAATGAACCTGCAGCATGTCTTTGGACTGTGGGAGGAAGCCGGAGAGCGCGGAGAGAACCCACGCTGCCACGGGGAGAACATGCAAACTCCACACAGAAGGACCGCTCCGACCGGGAATCGAACCCGCGGCCCTCTTGCTGTGAGGCGACAGTGCTAGCCAATAATAATAATAATAATACAGCAATAAACAAGTCAGATACCAAAATGGGCAATAAATGCCAGACAAACATCACGTGGAAAGCAGAAATATACATCTTGTTGATCACAACCTGGCTTTTGACACACTTTTGGGATATTAGACGATAGTATTGTAGTGACCCTGTAAAGGGGGCTTTGTACGACAACCCCTCCTCTCTAGCAATCGCAGGCATGATGGTCGAAGTGCGTGCCTGTGATTGGTGGAACAGAGGGGAGGCGGGGTTTGACCTGTCTGGGGTTCAGGAGGGAGTTAAGTGTGTGTGTGACGGGGACCGTGTTGTAAAAGTGTCGGTGCTGGTAGCATGTGAGTGTCTCATGAACGGCTGTCAATAAAGCGTGCAGCATCAAGACAAATGATTGTGTTTGTTTACTGTAAAAAAAAAAAAAAAAAGCCTGTCTTCTTCTGTGTAACATTGGCAACCATATTTTCAGTTGCGGCAACCAAAAGCTGACACCTGGTTGCCAGCGAGGTAGAAACAATTCTAGGTGTCATTGGCCTTTTTAGTGGTTTACTACCGATTTTGATTATTTTCTGGTGAGACATACATTTCTCCTACAATTAGAGGTTCAAAGCTTTGGCCAAGATAGAAAGACAAAACATATAGTGCAGTTTTAAGTGTAAAGTCTTTCAAACTACAAACATCTAGCACAATGTTTTTCAATAGGCTGTATTCATACAGCTATTGAGCAACACCCTCCGACTCTAGCATACAAGAGCACTTCCTTTTGTTGATATTCAGCAGTTTTCTAATACCGTTTATTAATAGTAACACAATAAGGATTGTAACTGACAGTTCTTTTCACTATTGATTAATCTGTCGTCTGTAAAATAATTTCTAAAATCATTGAATTAGAAAGTGTCTGTATGTTTAAAAATATTTTTTTCCTTTTTATTGTCGGCAGAAATATATTTCAGGGGGGAAATAAACTACGACTCCCAGCGTATACCTTTGCAAGGAACATCCAGTCACGAAGCAAAACATTATTGTCACAGCAGGTGGAAGCTCATATTATGCGGTTAAGGAAACTGATTTTGTAATTTGCGGTTTACAATCAGGGCGCAAGTTTTAGTTTAATTCTAATTTGTTAACAAGGATGTTATAATTCACCACAAAGAGACACTAATAATAACAAAGACATGCAAAACGATCCATAGAGATCCCCAAATTACAACAAATATACTCAAAATAACTACAATGACACTAAACTACACATATTTTAAATACAACCAGACACACACAATAACTATGAAGATACTCAAAATAATTACAAAACCAGTGCACCATGTAGAATATAGTTCCATTCCACTTGTCTTGTCTCTATAGTGTGATCTGATCTGCCTCAGATATTTATATAGTTGCACTAGGCCAGAGTTCAGTCTGCTGGCTTCTAGGAACAGACCCACGAATATCGTCTGTAATGGAAGCAGAAAAGGCCGCCAAGCCATGAATACTAAAGTTACAGTATGTTCTTGGCTATTTCTGGTCGACTGACCTATATTTCTGCATCTCTTTCAAACTTACAAAGCACATGAAATGTAAAATACTTTTTGTGGAAGTTCTAGTCTTGGTACATGACACCAATAGATATGCAGTTTGTGACTGCCGTGAGACCATGTTGGATTATAAACACGGACTGGGAAAGTTAAATAATATTAGCAGAGGTTATGCACCCTAACATACAGTTAGTAAAAAGGTTAAGCATGCATTTCTTTTAAGAATTGCATTCAATATGTGCCATTTATAAAATAATGTGTAACCAGTGACTGTGTAGTTTAGAAGGGAGGAGCGACTCCCTCCCTCTGCTGCACAGCGCTGCTCTACTGATCTACTGACCCACTTCTGAAAGAGGCTGAGGGAGAACGAAAACACGGAACCTCGTGGAACCACGTGACTCGCTAAGCTCCCCAAGGACAGATTGGGGAAGGTGAGGCTAATAAAAAATAGTTTGGCCAGCAAGGAAGATAAGGTGGCAAAAGCAAATTAAGATAGTTAGGCTCGACGACATCAACAAATAAAAATGGTCACAGCCGGGCGGTTCTGCGAGGTTTACCCTGCCGTGGAGGAACAAAGCATACCGCGGCGCGCTTAGACGAGCACGTTGTACGGAATAATGAATGGACAAATGGGCCGAAAATACCGCTTGGCAACCGGGGAACGGCCGTTGCCGCGCGCCGTCCCAGCATGTTATAAGGCAGGTTGCCAGGGCGGCTCCATTCACCCGGAGCCGCAGACAAACACCGTAACGGTGGGGTAGCAGCGCACGTCCTCCGCTCGGCGAGGCGGTGCTGTTAAAGTCGCTTCCGACAGACGTAACGTGACGTTAACTGGTCGCTTCAGTGTCAAAGTTGAGCGAAAGTAAAGTTAAAAGAAAAAAAAGTAACTCGCCATTAGGTAGTTGCATGAATGCACGAGTGAAGCTCTGAGGTACTTTCTGTACGCGTTCTCCGCAGCTTTAGTTTGTCCAGTCAAGACAAAAAACACGGTCACGAGATAGTACAAGCAACGCTAGCGCGCGCTGTAATGCACGCAATCATTGTTGTTGTCCACGAGCGGCCCGTCCCTCGGTTCGTACCTGCCTGCCTGTCCGCCGTCCCGTCAGAGCCACCGGCCGACATGCCTACAAACTGGAGCCGGTGTTGACTGCGGAGCGCCGCATGCGGAGCAACAGCGAAGAGGGAGCTGCAGAGAGCCGGGTGTTGGAGAATCCACTTACATTTCTCCTCACCCTCCTCCTCCTGTATTTGTGTGTTTATAAAGGAGGCGGGGTGGGGGTGCAGAAAACATGAGGGATGGGTGAGAACGAACCACCCATGTCTAGGAAACAAGGAATCGTCCACACTTGTCTCCTCCTTCATAACCTGTTTGGTTCATTCGTGCCCGTGTTTACTTATCGGGGTACACGAGGTTTTGCGAAGACAGCTGCCATCCATTGATCTCAGCTGGTCTCACTCGTGAATCAGCAGCCCTTTAATTTGAAAATAAAAGCGGAATTAAATAACTTGAAATGTGTGTTTCTTTTCTCTTCCTCATGAACCCGGTTGACCTCGTTTCTCGGCGTGAAGCTGGATGACATTTGCACAATTATGCATGCCATTTTTAATGTATGGTTTCAGAATAGTCTGCAGTTTATTTGTATTCTTCACTGGAATGATACAGTGACAGCGCCGATATAAATATCCGATTACTTTCTCATGGACGCCCCGCCCCCACAGTGCCGGTGAGGGATTAGGCTCGTTCGAGTTGAGCCAGTTCTGCGCAGAATCGATCGGCGTGCAATGCATGCTGGTTAGATTTGTGTCCGACTTGCTCCCGATTTGCTCTGACGTCATGCACACGTGGTCAACGATACTCTCACGAGAGCGAGGCGGCCTTCGGTTTTAGAGCCAGGCGCCGCAGGAGCTCTCCATCGACTGCCTGGCCCAGTGCATGATGGGAAACGCCTGGCTGTCGCCACATCAGAGAGCTGATTGGCTCTTAGATCTGACAGCATACACCACGTGTTGCAGAAAACCATATTTTATGTGTAGTTGAAATACTACACCGCTATTTGTCTCATGTAATGCTGGTGTGGGTGTTATTAATAATAATAATAATGTATAAGGTTATTTATTTAGCATCTGTAAATAAATCATTTTAGAGAAATGACAACTATCTTCACATATATGTATTTATATAAATGTAAATAAATATGACATCCAACAACTACAATACGGCCAATCTTTTGTCCTCAATTCCAAAAATAACAGTTAAATAAATAAAAAGATATCTAAATGCAGACCACTGTGAAAAGAAGATTTATTTTATTTTGTAAAATCCCATTTGTGTGACCTCAACAGATTGAAAATGCATTTGGTCCATTTGTGAGATTACATATTAGATATCCCAAACCTTATTTAATATGCCCGTTAAGATGATTAGTTCTGTTAAATATATTTGTTGGAATGCTGTGAAGTGAACTTCACCTCCAGACACATTTCAACACATTTCAACTTTTAACTGTTGACACAATCTTCAACTATTACTGTATGATTCAGCTTTTTCTTGGAACCACTGATACTTCTACTACAACCACTACTAAAACTTCAGCTGCTGAAAACTACTACTCTTGTTAGTACTACGACATAAGTAGAGGGATCTCTTCTGCCTCAATTTCATCGGCGATCAAGAATGCAAACGCTATTTCTTCCGCCATAGTTATCAAAATGTGGTCTGTAATCTAGAACTAACAACTGTTGTTGTGACTTCCTGAACACTGACTTCCGGTGTGTTCTTTGAAGGCGGCTGAAAACTGTCCGACTTGATCGCAGTTTTGTGGCCACGCCCCCTGCAGCGGCCGCCTGCACTGATCTGGATTCCAGGCGCAGCTCTAACGAACCAGCCTATTGTTTTTTCCGGTGATCCTGTGTTGCGCGCGCGTCAGTAAAGGGCTTTCCTTCATGCAGGATGTCAAGTTATCTACAATAGTACTTTAAAGTCTGATAATGGGGCCTAAGGGTTGCCAGTAAGTGGGACAATCTTTCTGCGTTTGACATAACTTTATTTAACATAGTGACATGTTCTAATATGGACTGGGTATAACATTATAAGAAACCCCAATGTAGAACAAACATGTTGTATCTGTGCCCAATAAGGTTTTAGTCAATAAGGTTTTCATCCTCATGAATTTCTCAAACACGACATCAATCACAACGACTAAATCAAAAAGTAGACTACTCAATGTAGTTGGAGAGGATTTCAATGGCGTCCTCATTTCCCCCAGTTAAAAACAATCTAAGTGATACGTCTAATATTGACGATCTTTGTCCCTCACCTACACAGTTGTAATTTGAGAACTTTTCACGAGACTTTAAGTAAAGTAGAAGGCTGCACGTGCCAACGAGAAACGTATTGACCTATATAACTTGACGGTCACCCGGCGACAGTTGGTAACCCATTTTAAAGCCCGTGTGCAGCGAACGCACTGCGTTTGACCAACCCGGAAACGGGAAACACGCCGGTAGTAACGCTCTGAGAAACCTACAGGGGTTTTTACAACTATTTGAGGCAGTAGTAGGGACATTACGGATACGACAAACCCTCTTACTTGTGTGTGGGAAACTTGAGAAGCTAGTAAAAGTAAATAAAACATCCCAACATGGATAGACCTGCAGGTCCGGAGTTACATATGATGTCATAGCTCATTCTGGTGCTGTCCAAAGTGGTGTTTTTTCTCTTATTCTGAATTCAGCTCTTTTCCTGGCTTCTCTTGAGTGCCCTAGACACACACAATGGTTTGTTTCTATTTAGTTAAAAGTTTAACAACTCATTTAGATTAAAAGATCTTGAAAAAAAACAGGAAAACAACTTGGTTTAAGTCTACAACGGGACCGATGTGTAACACCCATTCTCTTTTAATGATAGGTCTTGGTTTGACGCCACCTGTATGTTGTTACGGACACTAAAGGTTATGTCATCTTACTCGATGTTAATATTGAAATTAGAGGCGTGGAGACTGAGTCGACCTCACGCTCCAGTCTGTCTGCAGAGCAAACATTTTACTATTTTAAATAGCATGCTGCCAAAGGGTTCATTGGGAGCTGGACACATCAATAAGTGCTAGAAAATAAACTAATCTTTCTACTGTGAATATTCAAATGACATAAGGAAGCACACATATACATGTAAAACACAAAACCGGGTGCGTTTTTGTAACTTTCTACAATAACCTGATTTCTTCATATAAACCTGAAACCCAGTTTCCTTAATCGGAGTAAGGGGATAAAGAAAACCCGGTCAACGCGTAACCGTGTTTGAAACTGCGATCGAGCAGACACGTGAAAACATGCAGGACTTTGGTCGAGGAGAAACGTGCGGATGAGTGGAGACACCTCGACATGTTGGCGCGTCCTGCTTTCTAAAAAGTCGAACATCAAACTCACTTCAACAGAGGGTCAATGAGGCTAAACAGGAAGTTCAAACGCCCCGCCAGTGGTCAAATAACCATCAGAATTATATTTGTAAAAGAGTGTGACAATACACATCTATACAAATATAGCGATGTGTTGTTATTGCTTTCAAATTCATAGGAATGAATAAAAACAGCCTTGTTGTTCCCTCTGTCCACGGGGAGCAGTTGATCCTTGATCCTAAAAGTATCAGCCGACCTCGGGTATAAAAGGTTTTCTCATGTCAACACTTGGGAACAGCTGTGAGCCGCCCCCTGGTCACATGACACCGATCAGTGCGTGTGGATCAGGAGCTCCCCCTAGTGGCCATAGCAGATCACAGCACTTTAGAAAACTTTATTTTTCTTCATTTATTTGCTCAATCAAAGCGGTTTTGGAAATTCCTACTTTTTGTCGAATGCTTTTCCCAAACTTAATATATTTTTAGTCATGTTTCTTATATATATACTGTGTGTATATATATATATATATATATATATATATATACACAGAGTATAAAATATATATACACATATACAGTATATGTATATAATGCTGTTATTTGTTGCCGATTGTGCAACTCCACCTTCCCACTTTTCCACTTCCAGTCTTAATTCAGAGATCCACTCCACAAGACACATTTGCCCCCCCCAACCCAAAAAAACCCCCTTAAAGACTTGAAGTGTTTAATTTTTTTTATAGTTTTAAGCATTTTATCAACATGAAAACTCATCAAAGAGAACGAATATATTAATGAGCATTTCCTCCGTGACTCCACAGACAGTTTCCTTTGAGTGTCTACAACAGTATGTACACAGCGTTACACTAAATACCTCACAACACGATCCTGTGGAGTTTTTCTTTTCTCTTTTCAACCCTTTACTTCATCTTGACATTGAATTCTTGCTTTAACAAGAGGGGGGGACATATTATTAGCTGAATCCCTGGGCGCTGAGGTTTCCGAGGCATAGACCACTTCCATCTGAAAACCAGACTCCATAGATGTGAGTGGGCCTTTAATCTGCTTTCATCCTTTCAGTTTGACTGAACTGCTATCCTAAAGAGAATAAATTCACCTTTCCCTGCTATTGGAAGGCTTCTCTCAACATGAATCATGACATATGGGACACTGTTCTGGTTCAGAACACAAAGGGCGATTTTAAAAGCTTGTTTGGTCTGTCAGAAATGAACTGTCTGCCTTAACTCGAAAGTGAAACACTTCGTGAACTCAAATGAAGTCACAATAAATCAGCTCCCATTAGATAAAGTGCCACAGTAACAGATCTCGAGTCATCTCGTACATACGTTGAATCATATGGATGCCAACGCAGTATTTACCCTCCTGTTTTCATCTCATTTTGAAGGGGGAAATAAAAAGTTCTCTATAACAACACAGAACGCCAGTTTGACATCGAACAAGGTCACACATCGTCACCTCACGACAACAACAACAAAAAAGAAGCACCGAGTATCTACTTTGTGAAAATGTCTTTCTCATCCCGAGCACGGAGTCAGTCAGTCAGTCACTCAGTCAGTCACTCACTCACAGGTCACTCACTCAGTCATTCACTCACTCAGTCACTCACTCAGTCAGTCACTTACTCACTCAGTCACTCAGTCAGTCACTCAGTCAGTCACTCACACAGTCACTCACTCAGTCATTCACTCAGTCACTCACAGTCACTCACTCAGTCAGTCACTCACTCACAGGTCACTCACTCAGTCATTCACTCACTCAGTCACTCACTCAGTCAGTCACTTACTCACTCAGTCACTCAGTCAGTCACTCAGTCAGTCACTCACACAGTCACTCACTCAGTCAGTCACTCAGTCACTCACTCAGTCACTCATTCACTCAGTCAGTCACTCAGTCAGTCACTCACAGTCACTCACTAAGTCATTCACTCATTCACTCACAGTCACTCACTCAGTCAGTCACTCAGTCACTCAGTCACTCACTCAGTCACTCAGTCAGTCACTCACAGTCACTCATTCACTCACTCAGTCACTCACTCAGTCACTCACAGTCACTCAGTCACTCAGTCAGTCACTCACAGTCACTCACTCAGTCACTCACAGTCACTCACTCAGTCATTCACTCACTCAGTCACTCAGTCACTCACAGTCACTCAGTCACTCACACAGTCACTCACAGTCACTCACTCAGTCAGTCACTCAGTCACTCACAGTCACTCACACTCACTCAGTCACTCAGTCAGTCACTCACTCACAGTCACTCACTCAGTCATTCACTCACTCAGTCACTCAGTCACTCACAGTCACTCACAGTCACTCACTCAGTCAGTCACTCAGTCACTCACAGTCACTCACACTCACTCAGTCAGTCACTCACTCACACAGTCACTCACTCAGTCATTCACTCAGTCAGTCACTCAGTCACTCACACAGTCACTCACAGTCACTCACTCACTCACTCTCACTCAGTCACTCACTCAGTCACTCACACTCAGTCATTCACTCACTCAGTCACTCACACAGTCACTCACAGTCACTCACTCACTCACTCTCACTCAGTCACTCACTCAGTCACTCACACTCAGTCATTCACTCACTCAGTCACTCACTCAGTCAGTCACTTACTCACTCAGTCACGAACACTCGTAAACCGTTTGGCTGTGAAACAGGACGCTATGAATACGGCGGTTTGCCTCTCCCAGGGCACGTCAGTGTGTTCCAGGGGGTACTGGCCAGTCATTTTGTCTATCTGATGGGATGCAGATGTGTTTCCAGACGTTTTCTGTTCGTGTTTAAAGGGCTACTCCACACTTGTCACATCTTGTCAGTTCACTCCCCATCACGTCTGGCCCCATTGACTACTGATGCACCTCAGCCTGTGAAATGAGTTGAATGACTTCTTCTGGGACTCCGGAGGGAGTGCTCAAAAAATAAGAATACCCTGTGATGGCTGCAGCTGCACTTAGTCCAATATGGTAAAGTCCTCAGTATTATGTCCTCTCCCTGTGTGTACACCGGTAGCTTTACTTGCATTTTGACACACTTTACAGATGTGCTAACCGATGAAACATCTGCCTTTGCTCACTCATTTCCCGACAAGCGTATAAGTGGAAATGGCGAATGGTTCCGTAGCCAAGTTCGGCTCCCGTGGAATGGTGTATTATTCAAAGGTAGTTTTACGTTAAGTGCAGTAAGTGACAGCTACATCTGAATCTGCGCTCAGATCGACGACGTGTGGTGATCAGAGTTCTTTGGTTACTATTTTTAGCGCTGAGTCCGGTCACAACTCTGAGCAGATGGTTAAAGGGCTTGTTTTGTCGAGTAAAACAGGCCCGACGTTAGCTTGTTGGGGTGAGGGGGTGAAACATTAAATACATCTAGAGCCTAACGTACACGTGTCTTAAGATATCCACAATGTTAATCTATTCTTACTTTGATCTATTTTGAGTTCAATCTTTAACAAACACACTTTGTTGTGTTTGCATTGAGGCATGGTTTCCATGTGCCTTGCTTAACTATCTAACCTATACGGCCTGTTTCATCACCGTTATCATCTGATCACTGCAGACACACTAAAAATAATTGAAACATCAAAGCTTTCTTTTTGCTTCAAGAGAAAAAGTGTTGCTTTCTCACAAGTTGACTCATGAAGCTGAGAATGTTTCCCTTTCTCCTTTCCCTCCTTCAAAGCGCTTTAACACTTCTAAAAGTAATTGACACCTTCTGGTTAATCTCTGATAACATCGCTAACGCATGTGGTTAAATATTGATCGCTATTTTCAAGGCACTTTGCATGTTTTGTCCATCTAAGAAGGAACAGATCAGCCCTCTGGCTCGTTAAAATAAAATCAGGGGAAATATCAACTACTGCAGCGCTGACCTGCACAAACACACACAACTGGCTCTGGGGGGGAAGTGGCGCACTCGGCATGCACGCGCATGGGAAACTGCTTTCGCGCGTTGCCTGGCACGTTGTGCCTCTGTGAGAGAAGCAGAGGCGCCGAGGCGGCGGTTAAAGGAGAGTTCCAGCATCATTTTAATTGAGTTTTATTTTCTCTCCCTTTAATGTTAATTGTTCGTGAAAACAACGAGACGCGTCATTCTGCCCCATTACAGGCAAAAACAGTACTACTGTTAGGATAAAAACATTTACACTTTTAAAGAATTTTCTTCTTTAAATAGATTGTCACATTTGAGCTAAATGCTAACATTAGCATAGCAACATGTTTATGTGAACCAGGTTTCCCATGTTCACCAACTTAGCATGCTAACGCCTGCTCATTAGCACAAGAGTGGCTGGTGCTGATGGGAAAGTCAGTTGTTAGTTTTATATATATTTGTGGTCATATAATAAAAAAAATTTAAAAAAAGTATTGAACTAACAACTTTTGACCTGATGACGGCGCTAGAGGAGGAGTCTAATAGTAATAGAGGAGGAGTCTAATAGTAATATCTAGCCGCCAGTAGAAGGACTAACATAATATACATAATGTTCCCCTTCAGCCTCTCCATATTCCTATCTGTCCCAGACAATGTGTATGCTAACTGAACATCCATTAGGATCCACTAGCATCTCGCCAACTACCACCACTACAAAGAGAAGATTTTTTATCGCTTAAAGCTTTTAAATTGGAGGCTACCTTCGTTAGTGGGAGTATCTCCTGAATACAAAGCAGAGAGGGAGCCAAAACCCTTAAAATCATGCTGGAACTTTCCTTTAAAATCCACGAGCTGGCTATAACATTATGGGCGGGAACAAGTGAGGTATACCTGTTCTTACTACAGTGAATAAAGCTCATAACTACGGCTGTGAAGATATCCAAGCAGTTAATCCTCATTCCCACTGAGCAGTGAAACATCCTCTCCAGACTGTACATGCAGATATGCTGATTTAGTGTCCTAGTTAGTGAACTGGCCTGAGAGCTGTGGCTAAAGACGGCACGTTATACGATATAAACAACCGAGGTAATGCGGTAAACACTCCATCATTTCAGAGCTCTTGGCGTTCTTGCGGCGGCTGAGCAGACCTAAATGACTTATGATGAGGGTTAAATTTATACTGAGAGGCCCGACAGCGCAGCCTTTCAGCACCAGCGGGGCTCGGCGGCCCGACCCTGTGTCCGTAAACGTCTGTCTGTCTTTCTCTCCACGACGCCGTCTCCCGTGTCAGGCCTTCCCTGCCTTCATGTATGTGGGGATGGTGCCTCGCTGGGTCAGACCCTCAAAGCGTTTGTACGTGTAGTTGAGGAACACCCAATCCTTCGATTTGAAGTCCGGCTCTGTCGCATTGGCTGTTGAAGGACACATAACAAGAGGGGGTGTTATTATTGTGCCACTTAAAGGGCAATGCATCATGTAAATGAAAAGGGCCCCTTTAAAGCCGTTATAGTAGAAAGAGAGTCATCATTGTTGAGAATCTGCATCCATCATCTGTCATGATTCATCTCAAGTCATGCTCTGTCTGAATCAAAATTTGGACTACGGTTTCCTGGTTTTCCTGCAGTGCAGCTAGCAGAGGACGAACCTGGCTGAAGGATGTCTGACTCGGGGAAGTCGTCAAAGTTTGAGGTGTCGTCGATGCTCTTGATTTCGATGGAGATGGCTGCGGGACGCTCCCTGTGGAGGCAAGACAGGGAGAATCATAAGCAGGGTCAGCTTTCATGCAGGTGGAGCACTTTCCAGACACCGAGTCCATTGCTGGCTTTGTCTGTGTGTTAAAGTCCCCGACAAAGAGTTTGCATAGTCGAATCTGATTGGTCTGATCTCCAAATCATGTTTTTTTTAGTTGCTCACTGTCCATAGTACTGAAACTGAGCGGAGGACATCGATAGACAGGCGCCACAGTTTATTAGCCTGCTTGCTTTTCATGGTTGTAGATAGAACTTTCACCCGTTGTAGCAGTTCACAGACCAAAAGGTAACGACAGACAACGAGAGAGAGAGAGATACTAAATAGATGTAGCACTCGGTTAGTGCTACGTTATTATGCGAGTGCGCTGATTAATACTTGTGATTTTGAAACAGCCGCCATATGTTGAATTACAAAAACAGTTAATAGGCCGATATTTAAATGTACAAGATTCTGATTATGATTTCTTTAGAGAAAAAGTGCAATTCTGTGTAAAATGTCTGACAGGGGCTTCGTGTTCGTGTACCTGATGTGCTCCCAGTCCACCGACTCAAAAAACTGATGACTCTTGATCTCCTCCACGCTCACTGCTCCAACCCTGTTCTCGGCATCAGTGCAATACCTGGAACACACAAACCGCAGACTGATAATATAACTGTCAACAACAAACATTCATACACTAATTGGACAATCATTCACTGCTAAACATGTTTAGCATGTGGCCGTCACGTGAGCTCGGGAAAAAAAAAAAGATAGAAAAGAAAACTGAAATAAAAATTAAACTTTACATACTTTAATATCAAGTCTTTGGCCCTCTCTGAGATGGGGACTTCTGGTGGGAAGATGAGGGTTTCCTTCCAGTTCATCACCTTCCTGTACGTCTCCTGTGGCGTCTCAGAGCAGAAGGGCGGGTAACCTGAACACAGCCAACAAGCATTAAAAAAACACAGCAATACAACCTGCAGAAGGCAGCCGGTAAATTCCTGTGTCAATCAGCCATGCAACATGTAAGATGGCAAATTATAAGGGGTAGTTCTGATGTGTACCAGTAAAGCGATGTACTGCTGTGTACGAAGGCAGAAGCAAAACTTAAACACACTTAAACAAAAAAAAATCACTTACCGATGAGCATTTCGTACATGATGACACCCAGAGACCACCAGTCACACAGCTTGTTGTAGCCTGTCTGCATGAAGACTTCAGGGGCAATGTAGTCCGGCGTCCCCACTGTAGAGTACGCCTGAAAGTCACAGAAAGATAGAAGATGAGGGCTCTGGGTTGGAATATATTTATTCAAAATTATTCAATTCAACCAGTAAAACTGACGAGTCCAACATATTCCAGTCAGGTTGATCATTTACATCAAGTTAACCAGGATTTAGAGCCTGCTGTGTCAATATTTGCAGAAACCAGGAAGCTATATTTCAGATTTTTCTTTTCTTCTTCTGCATTCCCACCAGTATGAGCAAAATACTTTGTATGCAATTATTTCCTTTCGTAAAATTGCTTACCAGCTGCCTCCGGTTCTTCTTCCAGGTTTCTGCTTTCCTCTTGGAGTTCATATTTTGAAAGGCTGCAAGAGGCGGGAGAGTAAAGCGAGTGATCACGTAAACAGTTACACCAGACACAAAAGACCAAAGCCGTGTTTCTCTAAAAGTACAATGGAAGTTAACACCTAATATAGTGCACACATATTATTTCTTGTGAACTCACAGAAATCACTGGGCGGGTTGTGTGTCAGGTTCCTGTAGAATTCTGTGCGATGAGCCTTCTTCAGTCCTGTACACAGGCCAAAATCGGACAGCTTCACGTGTCCCTGTGGACAAATGAACATTTAATGAGTCTCCACGGGCACCACGCCGCATGCTTTTACCGACAGTCCGTGAAGCGTGTCTGTCCTTGTGTCTCACCCTGGAGTCCAGCAGCAGGTTGTCTGGTTTGATGTCTCTGTGGATGAAGCCCAGCTGGTGGATGGAGTCGATTGCCAGGACCGTCTCTGCAATGTAGAACTGGGTGGCCTCTTCGGACAGAGTGTCCTTCTTCATCAGCAGGGTCATCATGTCGCCTGGCAACAAGGGCAGAGGTCGGCACAACATGTTTGTCTGTCCCGCTCACGTCTCAAGAGATTCATCCTGTATCCAGTTCAATAAATCTCGGTTTTAAGAACACTCAACATACTCATGACCCTCAAATGCGAGGGTCACACAAATGGATCCGTGCTGACCTCCAGGCAGGAACTCCATGATGAGGTAGAGGTTCCGCTTGTCCTGGAAGCTGTAGAACATCTTGACCACCCAGGCGCCGTCCGCCTCTACCAGAATATCCCTCTCTGCCCGGATATGGGCGACCTGCAGGGAGACAGAAGGCAGCGTAAGACGCCTACGAAACGAGGGCACGAATGCAGCAGCAGCAGCGTCCACGGCACGTCTTTAACATTCTCGAGAACTGCGGTGCCGACCTGTTCTTTCTCCAGCATGTCGGCTTTCCTCAAAATCTTCATGGCGTAAATGTGCCCCGTGTCTTTCTTCTGCACCAAACGGACCTGAGGGAGACGACATCACAGTTGATTTTAAAAGGAATGCAAATGGGATTTAGCTGGGATAAAAGAGCAACAAATGGTGTATTTCTAATAAAGTTCTACAACCGTACCTCTCCAAAAGCCCCCCGTCCGATCACTTTCAGGGACTCAAAGTCATCCAAGCCAAGTCGCGTCCGCTTCAGTCGCAAGAACTCGGTCTCCTTACGGGCATGCTGCGAGCGGCGCATTACTTTCTGCAAAACATGGACAGAAAAACAGGGAGTCAACTGAGGGAGTCCAAGAGAAAGATTTTTAGAAGGGAAAGAAAATCGTTATCTTTTTTTTCATGCAACGACTTATATAAGACAGACAAAGCGTACTGTACCTCCTCATCTGGCAAACCCTCCTCATCCATGGCTTTCTCCAGCTTCTTCTGCCTGTGAACAACACAATGTATTACACACAATGAAAATCAGGAATGAGGGCTAGACGGCAAAAACATTGCACGTTACTTTACAGATCCTGAACATGTTTGTGTCGCGGTGGTAAACAGTGAGCCGGCTGTCTTTTACCATGTTACCTGGACTTACTAAATATGAGTAGGGCGTCCAGGAAGTTGTTTTGATGAATAGACATGTACAAGATAGACTGGAATGTTACTGAGCGGTAGTGATATTCAACAGATGCCATAGGTTGGGTGTGTTTCTGTACATTTTGTGTGGAGAAAAAGGCCGGTAGTCTCATAACCAGGCTTCTTTCCTGCATAGAGAATTACAAATCCGACAAATTTCATCCCGCCTCCAGCTCTCCAGTCTTCAGTTTTCTTACAAGCTGTTCTGCCATTTGTAATTTTGTGTACATTTGTGGTGGAGGAAGAAAAGAGCCGCCTGTCACTGAGACTGACTGAGTGAGTGATGGGATGACACCATCAGACATTGCGCTTTCAAAATAAATATGAGCCACAATGTTGGTGGCGTCTTCGCTGAAAAACTAGAATTACCGCCTCGCGTTGCAGTTTACTTTCATCCATGTCTGTCCAAAATGTCACGCTTCATAGTTTTATCCTATTAGACATTTGTGTGATATTGTCAAAATTAGCACTTCTTGAGTTATGGCCAAAAAAACGTGTCTGTGCGCGAGGTCCCGGTGACCTTTGATCTTTGACCAGCAAAATGGAATCACTTCTTCGCTGAGTCCAGGCGGACGTTTCACCTCATCTCGCGCTCCTCGTGCTGCGTGAGCAGAGTGCTGTAGAAGTTCTCCAGCGTCAGCTTGGCCACGGTCACCCTCTCTCGGGTGTGGTTGCTCATGGGAAGGGTGTCTACGGTCCCTCCCGTCATGGCCACACTCTCCTGAAAGACAATATAAAATCAATTCAGTCCTCACCCGACAGAGAGGAGCTTTACCTCGAAGACTTAAACTCGCGCCACCACACACGCTGCTACAGTATCGGATGTCGAGCTGCATGATGCATCGTTTCAGCATGCGCATTAGTTAAGTACACTTTTTTTGCAGCTTGATACACAAGGAAAACTTGCATGGGTCTCATTTTCCATGATTAATCTACAAGAGTAGTGCTTCCCATTATGCAATTTCATAGCTTCTTTCACAAGACCTTCCACTCCATGCAAATACCTGCCCATGTAAAGATGTTTTTTTTCCAGATGTTTAAATTGCCTTGGAACTGTTTTTACAGGCCGCGTAGTACTATTTATGTCTGATGAATGAACTGATCTCAACGTGTCACTTTAAATACCATCAATCATGTGCTGGGCGGCTCGCGGTCTGCAGGGTTGCATTCCAGGAACTAATCAGTGAAATCTGCACTGATCTCTCTCTCAGTACACATTCCTTTGCATCTTTACTTTATCTTTACTAATCTCTGGTCATATCAAACTGACGAACTGACGAAGACTTGATTATCTCATCTCACGCAGAGATAAAACAGCCATGCAGCTCAGACAGGACCCATGTTTCGTCTAGTTTCCTTTTCCCGTCCCGGCCGCGACAACAAGATGCTTCCTGACTTCTGAGAACATTCTCTGACTCACTGCTGCAAACTGCCTGGTTTTGTTTCGGGGGACACTGGAAAATAAAGCGATTGTCCAGTTACTGAGGTCTGCGCAACATTCCTCACAAGCTCAGCGTAAAAAGAGACACCTGCCGATAATCACCGATAAACTGGCAATTTGAATCAAACACAGCGACAGAAGCCGACTAATTGCAGTTCTTGTGGTCTCACTCAAGTAGCACCATGTAGGCACGATGAGATGTCACATTTTCTAAGAAGGACCGGTGTAATTTTTGGTCCACGTGGACGATAGAAAATTTGACAGATGGCATTGTTGACAATACTGCAAGGTGCATATTCCTTCAGTAGCAGTACATTCATACACTTTGGTCATAAACAGACGATTAGCCAGCACCTAATTATATTGGCTCTGTGTTTGTATTCTGAATTACAATGTGTCTGAAGTTTATATTGAAAATGCTCGTGTTTATGGCCGCCTGAGGAGTATTCAATATTGACTCACCTTTTTGCTCCGTTTTTGGTCTTTAGTTAATAAATGCTCCTCTACATTCACCGTCGTCTGTTGTTTGTAACTATTGATTGGAGCTATTAAATAATGTTTCAGCACCGAATGCTTTCAATGGTTGGTGCAGATCTAATGACATTTAACGTCTATCAATTGTGACTTAAATTTAGATTAAGAAAATAAAAAACTTCTCAAACTTTTTATGACATCAAGCATGCGGAGCTTCTCCAGACTTCTTCTTTTATAGTACCTGATGACATCATAAATGTGAGTTTTATGATGCTTTTATGATGATCTTGAAACACTAGTTTATGGACTTGAGTTGTTCATGTTTACTGGGATTATTGGGATTATGTTAGACCATCGAAATGACATGTATGAATATTGAAAATAGGAGTGGCTCCCCTTTAATGTTCACACTTAATGACTTGGATGTGTTTTGTGCTTGTTTCCCCAGCTTAGTCTGAACTTCTCTAGATCCCCCGCTAAACAAACAAGGCTACACCCGCTCAGGCACTTATAAGGAAGGCACTATAAAAGCAAGCTCACTATTTGGAGACCCAAGCATGCAGCCTGAAAACACGGGACGAATCTGTCAGTCAATCTACAAATAAAAGTAAAGGATTTGGTCACATTTCATAAAAAACGGTTTTAAAGCTCAGGAGTGTGTGTGTGCGCCCCCCCACACACACACCTGAGCTTTAAAAACGTTTTTTATTAATTGTGACCAACACACACACTCCTCCCTACAAGTAAGTTACTGTAAGTGACTGGACAGGAAACCCTTTCCATCCAGAATGAAAGAACTCAGTCATGACACCAGAGGAAACACACACACACACACACACACACACTTATTGGGAACTTAATGGTGTGCATCAATTATTCAGAAATATCCCTAACATTGTGCAGTATAATTTTACGCATAAGGAAATATGTTCTTTATATATCCTTCTTCGCAGTGTTTGTTTTTCACACAGTCTTAACATATACTTCATAATCAGCTTCAAAATTGGAAAGAAAGACCAAAAAATAGATTAATTTCAAACACATTGACAGGTGCGTTTCGACAATGTTATTTCAAAGCTAAAGTGAGCACAAATAAATGTCAATGTCTGACTTTGTGGGGCTTTTTGTGGGTTTATTGTGTGTCGTCACGGTGCTGAATTACACGTGAATTACACGTCGTCCATCCACCTGCGGAGTCGGCGCGTGGACCTGCACGGACCGTTAACCGAGCTCAGGTCCTGTCCGTCGAACCTTCACACTCACCTGCATTTGAACTTTCTGTGCCACCCTGCTGAAACCTCTATCTGCCACCACTGCTGCTTGGCACACGACGGCTGGCACCATTTAATATTCTCTTTTTTTTAATACTAATACGTTTTTAATAATATCAGGTTACTTAATTTAGACGTTGTGTCAGTGTGTTGCTGTTATGTGCGTTAGCTAGCTAACTGCTCTGTCTGGCAGGTCCCATGAAAAATCCGACAGCATTCAAATAAAGAGCATTATGTGGGAGATGTGTTTCACTTACCTCCGTGTCCGGCTCCAGAGTCAATTCTTGGCTTGCCGCCACCCCACGATATAAGAGAAATAGACAGTGTATTTCTGCCTAATATTTAGGCAGCGGGCGGCTAGAGGCTCCAGATATTGGTGACCCTTTAGAGGAACTTATCAAACTGCACAGTAAATATCGCCAAAATCAACGCCAAATCATAACAAATGTGCGCTGGCGTTGACAGCAAGCTAGCCTGAAATCATTTTAAATTATTTTGCTTTTTTCATTTGTATGCCCTGACCTCGAAAATCAGCGGTTCAACCGCCTTTATCGCTAAAAAATATATATGAAATGAGCCGTGGGGCTTCCTGGGACGGTCGGGCTCATCAGACCCTCCATCCACGTAACGGTGAAGCATTTGATTGACGTCGACAAGAACCAATCAGCGATGAAGAAAGGGTCACGTGGTGTCCACTGGCCAATAATGTATGCAATATTCATGAAAATGACATGCGCATCAGCCAATGAGAAGATCTAAGCCGCCCCGCGAGCGTTACGTTCCAGGACGCAGGTTCATTTGGCTAGCAAGCATCTGCGGCTATGAAAGAGTGGTCTGTGGCTCCAGTAGTTGTAAGCGTTGTTACATAATCGTATTGGTTATGCTCAGTGCAAACCGTTACAAACAGAACTAATATTATTGTGATACTATTTTAAAATAACGTGACACAAACTACATTTGAAATGTATTAGTTTTTTTACACATACATAGCAAATGCCATGTGAACTACGAGAGGCTATCTAAGGTCAATAAAATGTCACAATGTGGTCGAGAATACAAATTGCTGTTTTAAAATTGCAATTGTTATATTGCAGATATATTTGCAGAAGAAAACAAACGTATAGGAATGATTAACAACAAGATACTACTAGACAAATACAAAACTGTAATAATTACCCATAAACATTTTCTAGGACTAGTTTTGCTCATAAAATCCCGATAGAGTGCCACAAATACCAATACCACAACTATATTATGGGAATAATTGTAGAGATATTTCTATTCAGGCAAGATCTGGGAATTCTGAAAAAAAGACGACTGCAGCTTGTTTGGCAGAAAATAGAATATGAGTAAGAGTAAAACACTTGTTCCTTGTTACAACTAGACACTATGATGTGTTTCACACTAGAAATTCCACAGGAAACTGGCTTGTTTCCTCCAATTATCCCAGCTGAGGATGCTTCGACATGCCTTTACCCTAATCTTTAATGTTATATTAATCGGCCAAAGAAGAGGTGTGCGGTAAATCAAACGTAAACTAATTACAGCATAAACGAATGAAGAAAACGAGACAAACAACAGACTTGTGTTGACACGAATAGCAGTCCAAGCATAAATCTCCTTTTTTGGACGGGTCGAGTGTTTTTACTGTAAGAGCCATGATGTCAACATGCACAGATGTGGGTGTTGCCCTCTAACACGTTGGGTGTGGTGTCCAGCAGACAAGACTGTTTCTATATTTCTCACATCAGCTGCTGTGACACAGCACCTATATTTAGATTTGGGCTATAAACTCTTTGGCTGGGAGCCTGGACTCAGACGACTGAGGCGCTTTTTGATTCGAGTGAAATTAAGGCCACACCACCACTGTTGTCAAAACATAATTCTTAAAAAATTAACAGTAAAGTATTTTTAGATTTTCTCCCTATTCAGGCAGTTTTTAAGACTGTGAGAGGAGACAGAGTGGCTATTTTTATCAAAATTAACATTCATCAACAGTTCATTAGTGAGGCATTATGTATTTTCCTATTCTATATATGAATTTGGGACCACCCAGGTCCTCTCAGGCCACTTGAGCTTTAGAAAACAGACACTTATATATATAGAAATGTCATATTTTTTAGAGACTTTATTATAAAAAGGGTTCCGAGGGATTTTGACATGAAAAAACATAATTATGCAATTTAAGTGCCAGGGTTTCCCAAAGAAAAAAACCAAATTCCCCCCATTGTCCTAAATGCATTTTTTGGTCTTTCTGACTTCTCATCCTGAATTGGTTATGGTTCTCATATATGTATATCTGATTAATCGGAAATACTTCCTCTAATTTTTTTCCACAACAAATGTATGAGACAAAAGAAAAAATGTTTTAAAGATACAAAAACATTGAACAAATGAAACCGCCAAAGTGTTTTTTTAAGCTTTATTTAAAAAAAGAAACAACTTTATTTATAGTGAGCTGAGTGAATCTGTTATATGGTCTGAAGAGTGCTTAGAGGTTCAGTAGAGATACTCCAAAACGAGAATTTCAATCATTTAATTCATAAATATCTACAAAAACAGACTTGATCAACATCCAACATAGACATTAAAAAGAAAACATGACATGGTGACCATTCACACATTCAGACCAGCCTTTGAGACATATTTCTGCATCAGCAGAAAGGTCCACATAGGTATGCGTGCATTTGCCTTGAAAACAGTGGCTGCTGTGTGACAATAACGTCGCTGAGCAACCAAATTAGTGTTTTGAGGCTTGCAGCCGATGTCTGAGGGGTCAGAGTGAGGAGGGCAATGACCAAGAATTGTCCAGGACTGCGTTAATCACACCGCAGGTCAGGATTCTGCCGGCGAGGGCTGGCTCGCTGCTCCATTGCGTGTGCGGAGCTGAGACTGGGCGATGTCCGCCAGGGCGCTCTGGATCTTCTCCAGCAGCACATCGCCACGGTACACCACCTCCTCCAGACGAGCTGCTGCATCATGGTTCTCCTCCTCCAGCTGCCGCAGACTGGCCGCCTGACAAGAGAGAACATATTGTTTACAATGAGAGGGGGCGCTGTTGTCTGCCCATCAAATGACTGACAAATTTATTTATTTATTATATTTGCAAACTAGCCTTCAAAAAGACCTGAGGACAAGCAAACAGTACAAACGGCCAGCCCGTACACTAGAAATTGTCTTTTTAGTTTGGCAAAGCACACTGTACTCAACCTGATGATGATGTAGTGATTGGCATGATTATATTCAAACCTAGCTGGTCATTCAAATGTGTTTTTTTTGTTTAAATTACAGTTTTATCTGCAATCATTTGGTTATTTATTTTATACCCATGAGCAGACATACTTTTCCTTGTCAAATTGTAGAAAACTGCTGTACAAGCTTTCACTTGGCTCCCTCTGCTGACTGAAAGCTAGAACTAATTGATGGGCTTTTCTATGCATTCATCATGAAATCTCTAACTGATGCTGTACAAGTGAATTGAGCATGTGATGACCTGCAGAGCTGCTGTGGACTCCTCACTGGGCAGGGAGTCGATTAGTACATCCACATCTTTGGCCGTTCTGGCGATCAGGGCTGCAAATAGCTGGGCATATTCTGGGGTAGAGAGAATAGGAATAATGTAGGCTTAATGTTAAACAAATCATGGGTATCTATCCTGTATGTTGGCAGCAAACATATAAGACAGATAACATTAAGTGGGGAAGAAGACAATGTTAAGTAATAGGGAAATAAAATTGTTGTTGAAAATTATGCCAATAGCATTTAATGTGTTATGGATTAACGTTGATTGCCATTAATACCCCATCAATTTGATATGGTTGACTGGTATATCAATGTGAAGCAGATATGTATTAATGAGAAGTAGATAATGATGATAAGGAAGAGCTAAAACAATTATTTCACCTTCGGTTGGGTTTGCTGGCTGATCTTTGTTGATAGCTGTCTGGATGTTACTGAAGGAGGCAGGAGGCGCACATTGCTGCAGGACTCCAATGGCATTACAAAACTGATCTGCAAGCTGGACACACAAAACAACACCGTTTGGATTGGCAGAAAGCGATACCGTTAAACGTTCATAAGCCTCGTTATCGACGCTGCCAGTCAGCCACCCGTTAGCTTGTTTGTGACGTTGCGTCACTTTGAGGTCCCAATGTTTTAGGACTCCAATAACGTACCAAATGTTTCCGACGGTGTGCAATGTAAGCTGAAGCTAGCTAAACTTGTTCGAGGAAACGTTACAGGCATATGGCCGTTAGCCGCCCAGTGATGTAGCGATGTTTACAAAGTAACTGAAACAACTACCACCTTCATATTATACAACCAGTACAAAAAAATAGTTATTTGTCGTTAGCTAATATTTAAATACGGCAAAATGTGTCCTACCGAATTGACAGCGTCTTGGAGTTGCGTTAGCCTGTCCGCCATATTTTCTGTAATTTAACAAAGTCCCGCGAGAATGTTCTGATATCAAAAAACCTCGCGGGATTCTTTTGACGGGATTTTGGAAGCTTTGGTTGGTATACTATCGTTTAGGTTAGTTGTAGCCACTCAAATCATAGCAAGACTGACTTTACAGCGAGTCGAGAGTTGAAATCAAGTCCACAGTTCACCTCTGCTGACACATCCTCGTGTTTTAAACAGGAATAGCGCTGCATCAGAACCTCTAACCCGACTTGTTGCCCCTTGATGGGGACTAATGTTAGCCTGTAGCTAATATTAGCTACTAAACATCAACAGGAAGTAACGACGTACTAGCTAAACTCCAATGTCTTGCACTTTGAGTTCCCCAGGTATGACATTTTTTCTTCAATTACATTTCTAAAGTTAATCAGAAAGTCCTATTTGTAGTCAGTCGTGTGTGTCAGTCGACCAGTTGGAATATGTTTATAATGAGCCTGAAGTGGATTTGTATGACAGCTACAGTGTGGGTTGTACGTTGGCTAATAAGTTAGCAAAGAATTCATGTTTGGGCTGCTGGTAAAATTGTAACGTTACTCGGTCAGTTAACTGAGGCAGAAACACTTTGCGTAATTCCCTGGACGTTTACTACAGTTCATTTAAATATGGCGTACCAGTAACTAAATATAACACTTAGCAAGGTAACGTTAGCGTGAGCGAATTAGCGGACACAGCAGCGGACATCCACGGTGTGACTAGAAAGAGGAGGGTAAGGGAAGGTTACGTTATTTTATAATTCACGTCGTTTTATGTCATTCTGGACATTGTACTGAGCAATGCATTCTAGTTGTATTAACTTTAGTGGCTCTAATTGATCATAGTCTAAAGATTTACAAAGGGCGAGTTTCTGTTCGTGTGACTCTTCACGCGGTCAGCTAGTGATATAATGAACAGCTTGATGAGGCATAATGTGCTTTATCAGCCCCAATTTAATGCCTGAGATAAAAGCCTGATTAAAATACAAAGTAGACTTTGCCAATAGTGAGGGCAAGTCGTATGAGCTATATACTTCTGATTCTGATATATTTATATAACATAAGGAGTCCACTCTTTTCTACCAGAATGCAGTGGTCATTAAGGTTTAGGTTTATTTATTTGCACAATTCAAGCAATACAATTAAAAAAAATCAACAAACATAATAGATATAAATGAATATCACTGTGCAGGAAGAGGCAAAAAGCCAACTGGGCTTATTTGAAGCCTCCACTTATATAATATTAAAATATTTTACATAATTACAAACATAAAATTAAATATACATAAAATAGACAACAAAAGAAAAATAATGAGTGTGTGTGTGTGTGCATGTGAAAGTAAGCAAGGCTTGTGTTTGTTCGGGGATGTTGGATTATACCACTGGTATTTCCTAAACAATGGGAATGCTAAGTGAAACAACTATAAATGTAGATATAACAGCTAAAACAAGAATAAAATGAACACTAATACGTAACACTCTTACAAAACAGCAATTATAATTTCTTTTAGGCACTTTAAAAAACATTTTATAGAGACATTATTTTGTTAGGTGGGAAAAATCATTCCATAATTTGGTTCCCTTAAATCTAATAGAAAATTGACCTCTGCTAGTCAGTAATTTAGGAGGCTGAAGATGTGAAGATTGACGAGTTGAGTATGAGTGAATATGTGAATTGACTTTGAAGTAGGTCTTCATAGTTCCTGTTAATGATGACTTGTATTTCCTCAGGCATGAACTGCACCTTAGATAAAGTCCTGGCAGATGCCAAGTCGTTAGTGGAGAGGCTTCGTAACCATGACAACGCAGCTGAGATGTTAATCGAACAGACAACATCTCTTAACAAGCGAGTGGAGGCCATGCAACAGGTATGGTATCGCATTGTGTTGGTTCCAATTAAATAACTGAACCCTGTGCACTTCACTTGTTTTTATGTTGATGTTCTGTTTTAATGTTGTTCCTATCTTTCATGCTTTTATTTTTTATCCTGCATTTTATTGTAAGGTGACCTTGGGTGACTTGGAAGGCGACTCCAAATAAAATGTATTATTATTATTATTATTATTATTATTATTATTATTAATAAATACAAATGTTCTTTTTATAGATGCTCCAATGCATAATTACTCAAAACTAACATTGACCTACTGATGACAATAAGTGTTAGGCAGTGATGTAAATCGAGTCTGTAATCTTCCAGTTGCCTAATGGGAAGTGGTTTCTTGTTGGCAGTACCAGGAGGAGATTGACTCG
Source organism: Cyclopterus lumpus (assembly GCF_009769545.1). Lineage (NCBI taxonomy): Eukaryota > Metazoa > Chordata > Actinopteri > Perciformes > Cyclopteridae > Cyclopterus > Cyclopterus lumpus. Next base: position 3,498,224 of record NC_046988.1, read on the forward strand.
TTGAACCAGGTAGCTCGACATCGTCCTCGTTCTAGTCTGGTCCTAGGAATTCAACAGGAAAACCGGCAGATCAGAGCGCTCCAACAGGAGAACAAAGGTCGGCATTTCATTTGTAATGCTATTCTTATTGTGGGATGGCTGCTTCGTGGTCCGTTTGAGTGGACCTCCGATTGTCACGAACACAGAGATGGCTAATCCCAGCAGATAACAGGAACTCGACAGATGTTCTTGTAGAGGTTTTCTGCAGTGATGTCTTAGACAACAAGCCTGTGGTTACTCTTCCTGCAGAACTACGAACATCGTTAGATGAACACCAGTCTGCGTTGGAGCTCATCATGACCAAATACAGAGAGCAGGTGTTCAGGCTGCTCATGGCCAGCAAAAGAGACGACCCCACCATCTTGACACAGCTGAAGGAGCAGCACACCACGGTCAGTGAGGCCCAGTTAATCCTTCTTTAAGTGCCTGGTTATTCGGGGGATTACTTGTGAAATTTGATCGTAAACTGGAAAAAAAAAAACGTGACAGCTGATTACTAAAGACCCACTTTTCCAACTTCCACTGCCTTTTTATTTATGTATTTCTTTTTCATCTTTGTAGGAAATGCAAGCACACATAGACAAGATCAATGAGATGGCGTCTGTGATGAGGAAGGCGATAGAGGTGGACGAGGGACGAATATGTGAAGACGAGGAGAGGATTAAACAGCTAGAGGTAAAATAAATTGCCTGAATCAGTTCCACGTGTACTTCCAACAGTTGTCCAAATAAAGTGATGGTGCAGGGTCAAATCAAAACTTGAGAAAAATCCTAAGCCTATTGTTTTAACCATGCGGCACACTTTCTTTCAAATAAGTGCAAAGTTCACGGCCCATGTGGTGATGGGATTGATTTGGAGCCACCGATGTGCAAATATGCAATGATTGACGCAGCATCAAACGAAAAATCCAGGTTCACATTAGAAGTAGCAGTGGTGGTATTATTTCATCTGAATGCACGGCTATACATTTCTGTTTGTGAATCTTAGCTGGAGAACACTGGCCTCCGAGAGCTGCTGGGAATCAGTCGCGAGGCTTTCCTGGTTCTGAAGAGAGAAGACGCATCAGAGAGCACATCGCTGTCGCCATTGCTGACCAGCGCCGACGTCAGCTTACGGAAGAATTAGTGTCCATTGGTGACCACCCAGCCCCTCTCCCCTGCCGCTGCCACTATTGTGTACAGTCTCTTGCCACATACCACTTCATCCTTCGCCCTACAGGTTCTGTCTACTCTCCCTTCTCCTGGAGCATTTACAGCATGATTCTGCAAAGCTGCATCCTCGGCTGGTGATTTAGACACAAGCAGTGTGAAAGATCGTTCTTTTTATTTTTTGTTCGTACTTCTGTTATGTTTGATCATTTTGACAGCATGCATGAGTCTTGGGTGCCTGCAAGGTTTTAATGTATGAATGAGTAAAAGAAGGGCTTGAGTTGAAATAAATCTAAAAAGATGTAAATTGTCTCTGTTTTTAGTTCTGTGTGGTGGCTTCTTGCTTTCATATTGTTGTTGTTGTTGTTGTAGCATATTGTCATTAGCAGCTCAAAAGCAGGATCCAACACACAGGATCTGTTGTAACATACAACTTCCCCTTCTGCTGCAGAACGGCAACAAGTCAGCAGCGTAATGCTGGAAAGAGCTCCCACTCCCACTTTTTCCAAGATCCACAAACATCCTTTGAAATGCCATTACAAAACGCAAGCAACGTGTATAAATGAACATCAACACACAGATATTAAACAAAGTAACACACTCCCAAGTTCATGTTTTATCGAAATCATATTCAGTCATTGATGGATAAAAGCTGTTCGGACAGGGGAGGGGGAGCTATCGCGTGACCGAGTGCGAGATTCTCGCGGGGGCATCGTTTCAGCCGTCAGAGCGGCAGAGGGAGAAGGCTGTACGGCGGAACCTCTCAGTCCAGTCAAGCATGTCGCTCTTGTTCCTGCTCCCCAAACACAGGAGGCTGCGAGGTCCCCAATGACGCGACCGAGCCGCAGGTAGAAGCGCCTCGCGGAAGCAAAGGAACATGTCTCGCGGGGGCTGGTGCCCGCTGCTGCTGGTTCTTCTTCTGGCTCGTGAAGTTCAAGCGCAAGTGGAAAGTGAGTTAAAGACAGTTTAAGTAACAGCACCTTCACTTTCAGCCGTTTGTCTTTCTCGATCTTTAAAGCCGATACTGTCGGGTGATAGATTAGCCAACGTTCACGTTGTGTAGCAGGTGGCGCGTTAAGCTGTGACTCCCTCTCTGGGTTAACTTGTTATTGCTGTGTAGCTTTAGCTCACGTTAGCTAACAGTTAAATGCTTTCTCACAAAGTACTCGGCGTCACGTGATTATTTAGTCCAGTTTGACCCCCCAAAACATCATAAAGTTAATTTAATTCAGCTATTCATGGTTATATATGTGAGGGTGCACACACACATCACAGAACAATTCTAACTATAACTATAAAGTGTGTGTAGTATTCCTGTGATATTCATATTGGGATGTTAATAGAATATCACAGTCCATGTCCTACTGACGTGTGTTACAGTATAACAACAGTAGCACCACATGAGCTGTTGACAGTTTATGTGCAATCCAGCATGTAGAGTAAAGAGGTCGGATTCGTCAGATAAAAGGTAAATAGGAAAATCACATTTAGATTTTGTTGAATCCAAACAAATAGAGGCTATGGTGTTAGTCAGGGTGTTTCCTCTGATCGGTAAATACATCAAGACTTTGTTAGACCGCAGAATACCAGCAGTAACAAGGTGAGATGCAATAAGAGGCAGACCGGATGCTCGAATGTCTCAGCTTTAGGTTGAAGTCACGCATGACCAGTGATTTGTGTCACTTTCTGCAACTCATTTCCTAGTGATCTGTGAAAGAGATGCGTGTCGAGGAAGCGTCGCAGTGAATAGACAAGTTGAAGAAGTTGCTTTGGTGAAGTGTGATGTTTGTTTGACAGATGTTGTAGAATGAAACCGGCAGTTTAATAGTTGTTGCAAAACTACGTGCCACAGTCTTTGCTTGTTTTAATCTATCGGTCAAACTACAGATCTAATGAGTTGGATGGTTGCTGTTCCATCATGGTCATCTGAAGTGGTCATGGTACAGTATTACACTGCAAATCAAGTGTGGGTGCTCTTCTGCACATTCCCCTCAGATACACAGTTAATGGTTACTTAAGAGTTAATGCATCCATAGTGGATTCATTATGGGAAAAAACTAAACGGCATTGACGTAAGCATGTGATCAGAGGACGACACGCTTCACTAATACTGGCCAGTCCAAAGGTTTTCAGATAACGTTGGAAATCACGGACGACTGACAAATAATTTTAATGAATATTCCAATGTAATATAGATTTTGTTTTCTTACATATTTTGAAGTGTTTTTGACTTTTTAGCTGGCCCGTTCCCCTAAAGGCAAGCAGTTTGTAACAATAATTGTAACCAACTGAACATCTGGACGTTGAAGAACTTTGTTTATACAGCATTTTTAGATTTCTGTCAAGTTGTTAAACAAATACCTCATTACACAACACAGAGCTTACTTCTCCATTCAGCTTTTCCCCAGTAAGATCGCTCTTGGATGGGCTGCTGACCTGCTTTCAGGTCACCTTCTTGGCAAAGCACCAACTGCCACTCTGCCGTCTGCGATGTCGGGGGGGTAAACAGTTGACTGAATGTTGCCGGTATTGTCGTTGTACTTCTGCCAAGTCACTTGGAATCACTGAAGCAGGCAGCACGTTCCAACCAATCGACTCCAATGAAACCACGGGATTCATCAGACTTTCCCCTCTTTGTCGCAGACCGGGTCATTTTCCTGCCGGGAACGTTCCAGAACGTCAGCGTCTCCCGGAACGAGACGGTGCAGGCCGTGGTGTCCCGGATCACCTCGGACGTCGCTTACGTCACCCTGCAGTTCCACACGCAGCACCGCAACGCCACGCTCTCCTACGTCAGGGTGAGAAAGTGATGACAAACACAACTGACATACACATCTCTTTGTACACAATATGGAGCTACAGCCAGCAGCTGGTTAGCTTAGCACTATGCCTCTAATAAAGAGGGAGATAGAGCTCGCCTGGCTCTGTTTGAAAGAAAATAGTTCCTACATGAAACTGCTCACAAGGTCTGTGGATGATTTCTGGTAAATATGTATTGTTGCCACATAGTCTTATTATAATCAAGAGAAGGCAGAAATCTCCAACACTAGACAACTCGCACCCAAACCAGCTAGATTGATAAATAGCAAACTGGGGTGGACTATCCCTTCAACAAATAATTTTTATTGCATCACAGATTGGACACTTTTTTTTTAATCAACATCCTTTTTAGTGAAGAAATGTAAATAAGGAAATCATGAGGTCCCCCTACATGGATAAAAAAAACACCAACATTGTTTGAGTCAGTTCTTTTCTTACATGATAATTCCTCCCATTTATTTTTGTGAGCTGCCGTCGGAAAATATGAGTTAATCTGGAGGCGGATGCATTGTAGTGGTGAACTGAACGTTGAAAGATACAGATCTGATAAGATTCATGGGAAGTCATCTGCTGCATGCAGCTCGTTGTTGGTAAAGAGCCCCACCAGTGTCCCCACCAGCTTAGCACCACTGGTCTGAGCTGGCATGCTCTTCACAATACTTTGCTCTCAAAGTGGTGTTAAGAGTTTTTAATGTTCTGGTAAACCAGCAAATCAGACAGCGAATCATTTATCTAGAGTTCCTCCACATCCTTAATCGAGTTAATCTTTTAGTGGTGAAAAAAGAGGAAGAAAAACGCAAACTAAACGGTGAAATTGGAAGTATGCTCCATGTTGGAGCAGGCAGTTAGTTCTCCCCATGATTACTGAATGAGGCTTTGTGAGCGAGGCCGTCTGACCCACTGGGAGAAGTGGCAGTCAGCTGATGTGCAGTGCACTGGTCATGAGCGGCAGACTGGGCGTCCCGGAGTGAAAAACCTTCTGGCGTCAGCCCCAGAAGTCTCAGGGGACAACTCGGTTTGGGTCCACGCTGCACAGACTGCCTAATTTAGTTTAGCTTTATTATTCCCCCCCCCTCCTCTGGTAATGTAAACGTTGGAAAACAAGAGAAAGAAAAACAAATCCGCTAGTTTCTCGAAAATCTCTCCTGTCGACGCAAATAGACGTCAACATTTGAGATGGAGCCAAAACTGCTCAAGGAAATTCAGAGAAAAAGAGGAAGTGAGTTTCCAGAACAGAAACAGACGGGTTTAATGAGGCGTGAACATGTACCCAACTCACTTTCCTTTAATATTGTTATCTCTATTTGAACTAATTTCCTTTTAATGTTCTGGTAAACCACAAGATCCTTTTTATTCATGTTAGCCTCCAGTGTTGCTCTTGCTGCTCATTTCTACTCCCGTACGTATACAACTCTACCAGAGAAACGCCAGTATGTTTAAGATGGAAATTGCACATGGTTTCATACGACATATAACTGGACATTCAGAATGCTGATCACTGACTGTTTAAATGTTTCAAATATTTCACTTTTTTGTCCCTTACGACAATGGAAAAAGGCAATATTCATACAAAGAAGTGTCCATAACTAGCGAAAATGAATATTCCACTAATATTTCTGTTGACATCCATCCCGATTAACCCGTGGCGGAATTATCCGACCTCCCTCTTTCGCTCCTTCGACCACCGCCTTGAAAAGGTTGCCGCTGTGATGTTTGCACATATCTAAATCCCTGTTGACATCCAGGTCTTTTCTAATACTTAAAAGTAGGGTTGTATCTCCAACCAGACATGTGGGCTTTCCTTGTGGGCATGCATCTCTGCAATCAGTCAGTGTAACGCACAGAGCAAGAGGCCGTGCTGTATACATGTCCAAAGAATGCTTCTAAAACCTGAATAGTATCAGCCTGTCGCACACGTCTCCATTCGGAAAACGCTCCATTTGAAAAGGAATAAAGCCCAACTATCATATCCAAACGGAATATGCTGTTCCCAAGACTATTGTCATACTCTGAATGACGCTGGAATGTCAGTGTGCATGTGAACGTAGTCGCTGCGTCATATTGCTGTAAATCCATTACACACTATTGTAAGGATTATAATGGCTGGCGGTTGCACTACTACCTCTGTAGAGTATAACAAATGGAATCAGTGAAAAACTGCACCAAATGGAGCATCACTAGCCTCAACACCGGCTTCAGACAATGCAGTGATTGTGTGAGAGTCGCACCGTGTGGACACAGCTTTCAATGTCGCCCAGCAGCATCTCCGCTTCTGATGCTGAACACGATGGCAAAAGATCTAATGGGAATGTCTCCGAAAGGGATTTCCCTCTGTCGTCTGTCACAATATCACGGTTCTGACTTTGCCGTCAATCATTTTAATGCAACAGTTCATCTATTGCACACACACCATTTAGCCACAATGCAACTGCAAAAGCTGCCTCTCTAATGTCAACAAAAGTATAAACCCACTTGGTTTTCATTAGGGTCTGTTGACCTGGTGGTGAGACACGTTGATCAGATACCAATATTTTTAACAAACTAAACCCGTCGGTGCATTTAGATCTCTGTATTTATTTGTTACATTTAGTTTTACCGGGTTGTAATGTTTTAAGTTGCTCTACAAATGCAATAATGATCCCAGTCACTTCCACACTGTGAGGCAGACAGCTTATTGATTAAACACTGGTATTGGATCAGTCATCGTATTGGCCAATACCCAAAGACCAGGTATTAGTATTGAGGATAATAAATCTGGATGAGGCTGGAGTTATGCAGTTTGTTCCTTATTGTCAGCAAATCTCATTAAAATGAATAAATGGCGATTTTTCTTTTTGTCTTTTTTGTTTTGTTTCTTGCTTAATACACCTGAGGTTACACTCCAAAAAATAATCATGATAGAAAGGAACATGACACCAAAGGCAAAAGTGTGGCTCATCGATGTGTTTTCATAGTTTTTGAAGAACAATGGAACTTTGTGTCGCAGCCTCGAGACACACAATACTTGTTTGTTGCTGGATTTGTTGACAACAGTATTGAAGATAAGCAAACTTATCAGCGAGCTTAACCCTTTGGACTTATTTGAACTTCTTAATTGAATTATTTAATTCAGTTTCATGAGTTTATAAGCAACTAATGCAATTGTTTTGAATAAGAGTGAGATTGTTATGGACTCAAACCGTCCAAAGCATGGTGACTTTTGGGCCATTAGTCTCATCATAAGGTGGACCATTATGAAAATGTCCGTCTTAGGAGTCTGCAGTGAGTGATGAGTTTACACAGTAGCCCATTCAACAAAGATCCAAGGGTGTGCTTTTCTGAAAAGAAAATATTTCTAGCTAAAGTTGGCTGGCAGGAGATTGTCTCGACCACTTGCCATGAAGCTTAGTACACATGTGGTCCCAAGATAACGAGGCATACCTACCCTGACCTTTCCTCTAGCGCCACCATGAGCCTGACCTTGGTGCTTTCTAGTCAAATGCCACGGCAACTATTGGATGGATGAGATGAAATCTGTCACATACGTTCATGTCTCCTGTCAGGATGAAGTGTAATGTCGTCGGGTTCTGACCAAATACTTGCAAAACAAGAATGACGTTCCCATCAGCCTCGGCCAAAAAAACATTTAAAAACTGACTTTGAGACTCCTTGTAGGACTCATTCAACTCTTTTGCCCAGGTCGAGCCGTACGCCGCCTTGCTTTCCTACTTGTTTGAAGGGATTTTGCTCGTACTGTTTATTTGCTTGACAAAGGGATGATGTGTCTGTTTGGTTCAGATGCCGGGCCAGGGAACCTCTCTGACAGCAGTGGACTCGGGGCTCCTGTCGGCTCTCCAGCCGAGCCAGGCGTCCCTCTCCTTGTTTCTGTCTTCTCCTGATGAGGACGCAGTGGCGGGCACCGGGGTCATCCTCCCATACTCCAGCACCGGTACTTCTTAAAACACTCTTCCTGGGCACTTACGTCCTGCTCCTCTTCTGACTTGTGCCACTCTAGCAGCGTCTTATGTGAGAAGTGAGAAGAACGAGGAAGTTGCAGCTCGAAAAGCTGAAAGAAACTCAGTTGATGGGGATTTTAACTTCAGGAAGCTTGTGCAGACCATGAGTGACGTCTGCATCATAAGCTTTCCTGGTGTGTTGAAACGCCCCAACAACAAGTCATCCTGATGTGGCAGGCTGCCACTAAAGATCAGGGGAATGGGTGTGTTTTTGGTCTTCTCTTGGCCTAACGTGCCCGACACAACAACTAATTAATGAATTTGTTTTCATTTTTAGATCCAGTCCCTGGAGCTTGTAACACGGAGTTCCCCCTGGACATTGACCCAAACGTCTATATCCTCTACAACCTCTATGAGACCTCCATCCGGTTTGCACCGGCAAACTTGGGATACGAGAGGTAACGCAATAGTGATAGGCAACGTCTGCTCAACTTCCTGTTTGGCTTGTTTAACCCTGTCCATCTGCCAGAACCTGTTGCCAAACTGCTTGTTTATTTGCTTTGAAATGATCTTGTCTCCTCCTCCTCCTCCTTTGTGGCTGATAGTACTCACTTCATTTTTTCAAGAATGTCTGTTATGTGTCACAAAGCCGTCTGAGCAGATGAACAGACGACCCGTTCACTCGCTGGAACGTTCCCTGTTGTGTCATTTTACCTGCCAGTCTGTGGCAGCACGGACTCCATTGTTTTTAAAACTCTCGTCAAGTTTTGTTTCTCTGAGACGCGGAGGAAAAGTTTTTTTTACGGTTTCCGCTTTATTGCAGCTGCTGTTGTGGTTTGTGGAAGGAATATCATGTGATGGGACGATTTTGAAATGTTTGGACAAATACTCGACTCTTTGAGGACTGCCGTGGGTCAGCAGTGGGTTCACTTCAGTTGACGCTCGACTTGTTTGACGTGTCTGGTGAAGTTGGTTGTTATGTCGGGGGAGGAGTCCACATGATGACCACACCTCCTACGCCTTTTTGATTTCCCAACCCGAGATGTTACGCTTGCACAATCGATGCAAAGCTTCACCGCATTCTTAGAATCGGTTCACGCTGAGAAAGTGACAAGAGGAAGTGTACTCGATGATATGCGAGTGTGTACCAAATAACAATAACTTTTTACCTTTCGAAGCTTCTGTTGAGTTTATTAAAAAAATAGTTTTCATTAAATCAAATTTCTTTAATGGATATATGACTCATCAGTGCTGACTCCCTTTGTGTGACGAAAGGCTACCCGCCAACAAATATGGATCGAAGCTGAATATTTGGGGAATTCTGTAATATCTTTTTATAATTTTTTATAATAACATTTGTTGGAAAGAATCCTACATAATGTGCAAACAGGATATAATGCAATAGGCGCTCCGACACTGGATGTACTATACTACTACAAAGTTGTCTAGCTTCTGGGTTCACAGACATGAGATACACGGTACGTTCCCAGCCATTTCAGCCTTGTTTGGAACAACAACAACAACAACAACAACAACATTGTGTAAACACGGAGGTGAGGGGCCAACAGTAGCTTTATAGATCCTCCTGGTCGTCGAGGTCCAGCTGCAGGGTTTGTAATTAAACTTCATAAATGAATATCCAGTGTTCCTGGAGCTGTTTCGCCCCCATCTACAAATAGTTCACTTTCAATTTTCACCTTCACTTCCTTTGTGCAATGCATTGTGGGACAATAGTGTACATCTGCAGCACGCTCAAAAAGTATTTTTAGAATGCCTAGTTGTTGTTTTTTTTTGAGAACTCCTAATTTTGTGAAATATTCAAAACCTGCTTAGAATTATTTTGTAGTACGGCTTTGGGACACGATACACAAAGGGAAAAGAGGAAGGGCAAAAATAAAGCATTAAATCTATAAAATAGATGATTCCACATTCGTCAAGTCTCCCAAAGTTACATATTTCCATGCAGATTACTTGTTTATCAAAAGTCAGGACTCAAAAATGAGCAAGGCACTAAGCCTTTCACTCATTGTAAATCACTCAAGAGGAGCGCGTCAGACAAGAAGCTATTAATAAATTAATAACGGAAGTTATTCTAATAGCTGAGATGATTTGATTTGTTCTGGCTCGCCATCAGAGGAGAACCTCCTGCGGCCTGCGACCAATCCACAGAAGCCAACACGCGCTGGCGGCTGCGGTACGACGTCTACCAGTACTTCCTGCCTGAGAACGACCTATCAGAGAGCAGCCTGTTCAGTGGCATTCAGGACGTGGCGGACATCCAGGGCATGATGAAGAACGGCAAACGGGTGGGACACCAAGAACACAAGCTCTCATGAGAACATGTGTAATGACCAATAACCAAAGTACATCAGCCTGCTGACCTTTCACCCCCCCTCTCGCTGCAGGTCATGACGCTGCTATCATCAGATATGAGCATGGTGGTGTTCAACTCCACCCCCGGTCAGGGCGTCATCTACTCGGTTATAGTCAGAGACCCGCTGAGGAACAGCTCGGCCTCCTACGTCCCCGTCCACACCTACGCCTGCAGCTTCACCTCGTCTCTGGGCGGCTGCCAAACACTCGGTGAGCTCCTGATCCTGAATGTGTCGTTATGAGTTCATCGTTTCAATGCTTGTAATGTCATTTTCTGATGATTCATTGTTTTTGCTCATGTGTAAAACTAAAAATGTTGGGTTACAACAAAAGAGAGTGCTGCAGGGATGATGCATTTTTTTTATTTTTCAGGAAAGATCTCTACAAAGGTTTTCTTCACCATCGCTGGCCTGGCAGGCCTGTTTGTCTGCTTCTTTGGGCATCGCTTCTTTAAATGTGGTGAGTAGTACCGCTTTATGGGACTTTATTATTGTTTTACCCTATATTATACATCTATTATGACTTCCGCTCATAATACTTAGCCATTCATACATCCATTATCCGGGTCGTGGCCCTTACCCCGGCAGCACTTTGAGGCCAGACGAGATCTAGAACCCTTCCTGCGTGTTGTAAATCCTCTAAAAAAAAGGAGGCGTCCTGATCAAATGCCTGAATCGGTGGCCCCTCTGGATGAGAAGGCGCAGCGGCTCGATTCCGAGCTCCTCACACAGAAGCTCATTTGGGCCGCTCGTATGCGTGAGATCATTCTTTGGGTCCCAACCCAAAGATCTAACATAGCTGAGGGATGGGGAGGTCGTTGGCCTGTCGCATAGAGACGACCCTCTCGGGGATAACTCCAACACAGCGGCAGGTATTTTCGGGTGCAACAGCTCCTGGTAGGGTCTCCCAAGGCAGAAGGGTACCAAGGGGGGGGGCTGTTTCACAGAGCCTGTCAAATTAGCCAGAAAGAGTTGCAGCACCTCGCCTCGATAAGGGAAACTGGGGCCTAGAGAACCTCTAGCCGCCGGCCTGTGGGCCCGCTACCTGCAGCGATCAGCATTGGGATCAGGTGCATTGCTGGCATGGCAGACGGCCACTGGGGACTTAAAAACCAGAGTGAGTTTGAATCTTGGTGATTTTAGCTGTACTTATTTCTGATGTAGTTACTTTTGCACATCACAAAGCATTGAGGCAGCAGTGGAACCCATAAAGGACCGTTTCAGTGTCTGTGATTCAAGACCTAAGAATCAAACTCTGCATCAAGTCTGAGAACACACGGTTCTTTAAAACAGGGCTCCCTATTTTTACTTGGACTGGAGCAGTTATATTCTTGGCTTTTTGCAGGCACAGTTCACTTCAGGGTCAACAGATTAGTGGGGGTCAGATGTCATGTTTGCGAGTCTTAAACGGAGGGATGTAAAGAAAAAAAAAAAAGAGACTTAAATGAAAGCAAAGCTATGGTATGGATACTTTTATTTAATCCCGTGTGTGTGTGTGTGTGTGTGTGTGTGTGTGTGTGTGTGTGTGTGTGTGTGTGTGTGTGTGTGTGTGTGTGTGTGTGTGTGTGTGTGTGTGTGTGTGTGTGTGTGTGTGTGTGTGTGTGTGTGTGTGTGTGTGTGTGTGTGTGTGTGTGTGTGTGTGTGTGTGTGTGTGTGTGTGTGTGTGTGTGTGTGTGTGTGTGTGTGTGTGTGTGTGTGTGTGTGTGTGTGTGTGTGTGTGTGTGTGTGTGTGTGTGTGTGTGTGTGTGTGTGTGTGTGTGTGTGTGTGTGTGTGTAAATAGAATGAATATCAGGAACTACCGTCGCCGGGTAAAGTGCTGGCCTGCCTCATGTGGTCGCCTCGCATGTGATGCAGAAAGGGGGGGGGGGGGCTGGGTTCTCAGGAGGATGTCTGTGAAGACTGATCTGAGATCACTCTCTCCCTCTCTCCCTTTCGTCATACAGAGTTGTTTTGCATGGGATTCAGCTTTGGAACCTTTTTCTTCTTCGTGCTGATCACAAGGACCACAGAACTGGACTACGACAGTGAGTTGTTGTGGTTTCCACCCACACTTTTTGATAATTTGCAACGCATTGTCGGTTTACACGATTAAAGCGAGCATGCAAAACTCTAAGAATGTGAGAATATCCCACAGTAAGAATCCTCTCCACCGTCTCTCTGCAGTGTGTCTGGCCGTGTCAGCGGTGATCGGCGTGGTGGGCGGGGTCCTCCTGGTGATGAGCTGGTGGCGTTGGGGTTCAGTCATGGCCTGCATCGTCGTGATTGGACTGATGCTTGGCTTCCTCGTCGCCTCCACGGTCCTCTTCACTCCTCTCGGTAGGAAGAAGAGTCTGTCTGGTCCCCCGCCACGACTTCAGTGGCTCTTTACCGTTATGTCTAATAAATACTGAGTGTGTTCTTCGTCCAGGTGACCTCGATGTGCTCAGACGCTCAGATGCTGTTTTCTGGGTGACCTTCTGCTGCATCATGATCATTGTTCCGCTGTTCTTCGTGCGTTGGCCTAGAGAGGTAACAGATTTAATAACAGCTCAGAAAGGAGACCTCTGCCCCCCCCTTTCGGCAGAGTAGACCACCAGCAATCGCTGCACAATGCATGAGTTTGATTTGTGCACAACGTCGTGCACACGCGGGCAACAATAATCTCATGAGAGCGAGGCGACCAGTTTTGCTCTCCACAGACTGCGATGCCCAGGGCATGATGGGAAATGCCTGGCTGTCGTCAGATCAGAGAGCTGATTGTCTCATGTTGTGCAAAGGTTTAATCTAAAAAACATCTTGTGTGGTTTATTATAATATCAATATAATAATATCAAAACAAGCAGCACAGGGTTTTACGAGGCTGACATTAAAAGAACAAAGGAAAGACTACAATGCCAGATTCACACGTATATGTATATTTTCAAACAAATAGAAGAGATGGAGAGATGAAATCAAACGGGATGTAACCATTTCTGTGACAAGTGAAAAGACAAGTTTTTATATTTTTACGGTGCTTTACAGCCAACCAAATACCTAATTTTAAATAAAAAAGTACAAATGAAAGAACAATATTACTCTTATGTTGAGCCAGTGATGTTTTTTGTGTTACCAGGGAAACATCGTCACGTGCGGCGCCGTCGGTGCTTACGCCGTGATTCTGGCCGTGAACGCCTACATCTACACCAGCCTGTCCTTCATCACACTGAACATCCTCAAACGCTTCCTCAACAACAACTTCAGTGCCGTGTTCACTGACGTGTCCTTCAAAGCCATCGGTGAGTTCACAACTCGGGTCAAAGTCTGGCGGCGCTATCCAACTCGCTCGTTTTGGCCTCGTCTTAACACCATCTTGTCTTTTCGTCTCCTCCTCCTCCCGGCGTCGACCAGACTACTCCATGATCACGGTGTGGGTGGTGCTCGGCGTCGGCGGCATCGTCCTGCAGCTGTACCGCGAGCGCACCCGCCCGTTCTTCCCGCCCAGCCCGTACCTCATGTGGCTGCAGGAACGCGAGCGCCGCAAGACCAACGTCCTGGACCCGAGCTACCACTTCCCCTCGCTACCCAACCGCCTCCTGGCCAGAGCGCGGCAGCTCACCAGGAGGATGGAGCCGGCCGGAGAGCACACGCCTCTGCTCCTGTAAAACCTCGGACGCCCCCGCGCCGCCTCTGAACCGGAGAGGGAAGAGATCCCTGTGCTGCATTTTTCACTGGAGAGATCTTGGTGATCTGGAGGAATATTGTCCTTCACAACTGGTGCTGGGATGGTCCCAGTAGGAATGCACCATAAATGACGCAGAGAGGGGTTACACCACTTTTTTAAATCCTAAAAAAGTTTTTTTGTACAAAGACTGACATTTTGTCCCTCAACACCACTTTTATTTAACGCTTAAATGACATTTGACCAAATCACTGAAACGGAAAAGATGAATATTATGTTAGAATATCTCAAATGTAGCTGTAGATGCTTTTTGGTGTCTGTAACTTTAGTGCAGGAAGTAAGTAACAAACGATTAACAATTAGCAAAGAGAGGCATTTTATCTGTGGACTGATCGATACAACAATGTTGTTTCTCAATGCAACATAATATTTAATTAACTTTTTGTAGCTCAGCTGGCGTCTAAATGTCCATTCAGAATGTTGTAGTTTGGTTTTAAACTACAACCACAGGCCAACTTTTAATGAAGAATACTGTGTACCTTAAAGTTGATTTTAAACTTTACGTTTAAGTGTATGCGATGGTTTCATGTTTTAGACTTGACTCTAAATGTGCCGTTTAGCCGTTTAGTCCTGCTGGAGTCACGCAGGTCAGTAAACAGAGCCTGCAGATGAAAAAGTATGAGTAAATAAACCGTTTTTTTTTTTTACACGTTGGCCTTTTCACAGAACAAGAGAAAGAAAACACACTTTGTTCTCTGCGCTCAGTGTCCGAATAGTTAGTTTTAACCTCTTCGGACTGGAACTGTGCGGTCAGTCTTGTTGTTATTTGCACTCTGGTTCTTGATGTACTGGCTGTAATGGTGCTGATTGATTGTCTTTAAACTGCCGCCTGTGTGCCGTGACTTTTCTCAGGGTTTTCACGCTCAGCTTTCGGACCACAACACACCGAGACTTGGTCTTCAAGCCTGTACGTTTTATATTTAGTTTCTTTTGTTTTCTGTGGACTTTATAAAATAAAAATCTAAAACAATATGGGGACATGTTTATGAAAAGTGAGATCTATAGTTATTTCCTTTCCTGAGCGTTGAGTTGAGTTGAACCACAGTTCACTTTGCTTTCCCTTCTGCCACACGTCAACACCTCTAATAACTTCTTGCCTCAGAGGTCCAGAAGATTAATCCCAGTTGAGAACAGACGATTCCATTTCAGCTACCGGTTGTCCCCGTGGACGTCTGCTGTATGGGGTCAGATCAGTCTCAATAATTGCAAATGCACACAGAGAGACTCACAAATGCAAACAAAGAATCACAAATATGAACAGAACAATTTACAAATATGTTCGATTTACAAATGTGGGAGGGCGACATCTGACTGCATGTTGAAAAAAAAAAAAAAAACGCATTTGAGAATCTAGCCATGGCAGGGGAGTCTCATAAATCCACACACACACGTGAAGCAATCCAAACAAATACAGTGCGATTGACAAAAATACATACAAATCCACAAACAAATATAAGAATTCACATAGAAATGTATTTGTGTTTTTTCTTTTACATTTATATACATAGTAATTTATGTGTGCAATGGAAGGTTTGTGAATCTAATTTATTTGTAAATCCTTCTGTGTTCATTTGTAAATCAAACATATTTGTAAATTGGTCTGTGTGCATTTGTGAATCTTTGTGTTTGCATTTGTGAGTCTCTCTGTGTGCATTTGCAATTGAGACCGAGCTGACCCCATACTGCTGACTGTTCCGTTTGCCTTTTAGAAAAATAAAATAGTAATAATAATAATTAGGTTGTTTCTTTTGTTATTTATCACGAGGATGAATAAAAAGAAGGTTGGCTTGTGTGGTTTGCATTTATGTTTAAAAGAGTACATTTATTCCTCTCAGCTTCCATCATCCAACGAAAATCACAACATTCAACCACCCAAACTAACCGGAACCCCGGTGTAGTGTTCTTTATGACCACTGGGGGCACAATCACAGGTGATTTGTTTAGGAAACCTTGTGGGTTCCCTGGACTCAAATGTATAAACAATTCAGAAGGTCTTTTAATAAAGTTACTGATGTTTATCCGTCTTTGACTAACGAGTAACTTTCTCAATACATCATCCGGATACATTTTATATCAACTTTTATTCAAACAAAATGAGCAACTACATTTCACTCCACCAACCTGCGAGGCTTAAAAACTCTTAACATGATTTTCATTTATTTAATGACGTCATGTTTTATCGACACAACCCCTGGAACAGTTCTACTCTTGTTTCCCCCGGGTTTACAATAAAAACCGTCTTACCGGTTCCGGTACCTCTCCTCCTCCTTCGGCGGCACGTTTGGTTGTGCCGGCTCTCCGCCGAAGGGTTGAGTTCATTTTTGCTCCTTCGACTTCTTTTACTACGATAACGTGTTCAATAAGACACATGCAACATACTGGAGATGGTCTTTAAAACACGCCCATTTATTAATCAAAACGACTAAAGGTAGCCGGAACAAGAGACATATCGACAGAATCAACATTCAAATTCTGACAAACATGGCGGTTCCTGTAAAGTGCCAAACAAGGGAAAAAAAAAAGAAAAAAAAAAGCCTCACTGATGACATAAACAAACACCACATAGAAAACTAGATTTGTACACACAAACATTAGAAATCATATAAAAACACAGATTGTGGAGTGTTTTCTGTGCAAAAGAAAAGAGGCGTTTGATCAGTAGTTCATCTGCGACTCAGGCTTTTCTCTGAGTCATGAGTGCTGGTACACAATGTGCAACTTTCATCAGTAAAAAACATCAACCCCCCCACCCCCGCATCTAATACATTCTAATGCCGCTCAGAAACGAGACATTTCTGATGAAGGCACACGACAGGAAGGGCCGTTCTGATGACGCCTTGTCCGGCGCCATGGAGACGAACCTCCCACCTAGATATCACATATACAAACATATTAAGTATTACGTCCGAATATCCACCAGTGGAAAGTATGTTCACAATGGGGAGCAAAGAAATCACCAGAAACCATGATTTGTGTTCCGGTTTTGTCACTGACAAACAGACATCTCATAACTTTGGTAGCTTATTGGAGAAAACGGGCCTCGGGACCTGCTTTCCCACTAATAAAAACTGATCCGTTCACCTGCAGATGTTCACCTATATGCCTTTTACTAAACCATGGCTGTAACCTGTGATGATGTATTGAGCTAAAAATAAGCTTTGAGGTTAATGTTAGCTATAAAGTTAAATCCTTTGTTCAGCGAACACAAAAGAGTGTAAACGTTGTGCAAGTTTTAGTGTTGACCAGGTCACCTGACCGCTCAATCAAAAAGACCATTCAATCACCACAGAGAGAAGACATACATGACACCTAAAAATATATTTAAAAAAGGCTGTTAAATAACATACAAAAAACAACAAAAATACATTTGAAGACAAAATAATGGTCGAAAATTAGAAGCTTTTTGAGGAGGATTAGTGAGTCAAAGTTCCAACAAGTGCTGCTTTGTGACAAGAAGCTTTGGCGAAGTCCTCAGAGACCGGAGTTACGTCCTCGGTCTCCTGCGACTGTTCATTTCAAAATAAGGGTCCTCGCTTTTGCCCTTGTGTTGCTGGATCTTCTTGAGGACGCTGGGCTCGGTCTTTGCAGCCTTGCCGTTAGAGCCGGTTTTCTTCGGGGCCGGGGCCGGTCCCGGAGCCGCATCAGGTTTGACAGTTGACCTCCCGTTGATGGGGTTGGTGGTGGCTGCTTGCTTTCGCCCCACCCTCTGTGCTGTGGCTGTTGCTTTCTGATTGGCTTTGCTGGTGGGAGAAGGGCCTGTGTTGCCTCCTGGGACCCGTCCGGGGACAGCAGCGGTTCCACGTGGAGGGGCAGCTGCGCCGCAGAGAGGGGCCGGTCCCTTTGCTTTGGCTGCAACCTCTTTGCTCTTCGGCAGGGAGCAGGTAGGCTTTGGCGGCACCGGGGAGGCCGTCCGTGAACTGGGGGTGGGGGTCCGGGTTTGGGGAGTTGGCGTCACTGCACCTCTTGTGGCTGTCCGCACCCGCCTGGCAGCCTCTAGACGGAGGCGCGAGGCCGGGGAGCCCGGACGCCGCTGAGCAAGGAGGCGTGAGCGCTGGCTGGCACTCGATGGGGGCCGGGCATCTTTTGTGGTGGGGCCCCGTGCTGGTGCGGTGACAGGGCGAGGAACAGAGGCCGCGATGGGAGAGGTGCAGGGGCTGGAGGGCTTGGGGCATTTGGAAGACGGCTCGGGGCAGACGGGGCTCCTGGGATGAGAGGCGGGGCCACGCGGTGATGGTCTGAGCTTCAGTTTGGAGGCGGGGCTTGGATCTGCACGTGCAGGCAATAGAACCGAGCATGGAGTCAGAGCTCTGCGAGGGACCTGCGCACCCTGACCCCCTATGCTGGGGGGCTGTTTGGAGGGCAGAGAGGAGCAAGCTTTGGTGGTGGTGATGGACAGGGGCAGTTGGGTGGGCTTCCTGGGCAGATTCTTCTTAGGCGCCGAGGCAGCGCCTTTCCTGTGCAACGTGGGCGTGCAGGCCGGGGAGGCGCCGTACGAGCAACCCGCGGCGGTCACAGACGCCGGCTTACAGGCCGAGCCGGAGGAGGAAGATGACGACGAGGTGGACGAGGAAGAGGAGGATGAGGAGGAGATGAGGTCGTTGACTGCGGCCAGGGGGTCCATGTCGGGAGGAGGGGGTGGAGCCGCATTGCCGTGGTGACCTCCCAGGCCGGGGGGGCCTTTCTGAAAGGCCAGGATCTTCTGCTCCAGAGTGGTGAACTGCAGCACTCGCAGAGGGTCGTACTTCATCAGGAAGCCTCGCAGGGTGTCCCAGCCGCCACCGACGCGCACCATCACGTGTTTCCCATGAAGCATCTGTGTGGGGAAATAAATTAGCTGGTAAACACGTTTCCCACTCAAATAAACATTTGGTTGATCTTTGTAGGCAGTCCAAAAAAAAAAAATCTACAGTGACTCATTCCTTCCCAAAATAGCAGCTGCGGATCTATAAACGAGTCTGTCCTGAGGCTTGGCACGCCGGACAGCAGAGTAATTAGTATGCAATCGTCCAACGCAATCTGCCACTACCGAGTAACGAGCTTCCAGGGATGTGGTGAAGACTCCTGCACCTCTGCCAGAGATCACACTTCCTTTCGTACAACAGTAAGAGGTTGCCGCCCCCTGTATTATACATTACCATCAGTGATAATGTGCTTCTGCTTTTTGTATTACACAAATTGACCATTGTAGCTTTTGGATGCAATGTTGATCTCCCTTTCTTGTATTTTCTGGATGGAACTGGATTCTGAATTTACTGCCAAAATAGATAAACCTTATTTCTCAGTAACACAATATTAAACCCTCATATGCATTTCAAAAGCTCAACAACTCAGCGACTGACTAAATGATCTGGATTCCTGACGTGAAGTGAGCCGAAGAGTGCACTCACCCGAATAAAGAGGGTCTTGTCTCCCAGTCTGTATCGTCCCTCAGACAGGTACTCAATGGAGACTCGGTTGGCACAGTTGCAGGGTGGGTCGTCCATGCCGTGCTCCTACAAGGGACACAAGAGGCTCATAAGGCGGCCATGTTGGCTGATCCTGGAATCTCTTTGTAAACATGTGATATGAATATTTTTTTTTTTTACAGATGGCTGGAAAACAAAGCAAACATTTTAGGTTCTCTCGTTTTTTTGCTGCATACATCAGTTAGCAATGATCCAGTTACGCGTCTAATTTAAAAACGAATGTTTAAAAACACGTCTCCCAAGAGGGCACGAAGACACACTGGCAGCATTTGCTCCAAGCTGCAGCTCACAAACTGATACTTGAAATATGCATCTGGGATCAAAGAACTCGATGTATTGCTTTTATCCAAACCGCCTTCCACTTGAATGACTGAAACTATTTTTAGCCTGAACATGAACAGTTCCTCCCTGTGCTACTCGAGGTTGTGTGCGAGTGAGTCACGGTGGCTGGCCGGTCTGAGCGGCACGTGGTCAAGCTGTGATGTGTCATACCCCGTGGGGCACCAATATGGCGGCCTTAAATGGGTCGCACATGGGCTGCCGACGTGATGCTAATGTTATCAGCTGTGGGGACCCTTCGACGCTGGTTTCCGAACCTCGTCGTGCGACAGCTCGCCAATAATGCAAGCGTTTGGTGGCAATGATATTAACCAGGTTGAGACGAGGAAGGCCGCTCTCCTGCTAGTTGGAAACGGGTATTGTTTAAAAAAAGAAAACAGTCCGGTGTTTAGCTTCTGTCAGAACTCACCCCGGACTGGTAGAGGCCGCCGTGCTGGCAGCACACGCTGAAGGTTTTCACGGCCGCAGCCGGCTCCTCCGTCATCAGCAGAGTCTCCTCCAGCTCGATCTCCTTCTCCAGCTTCACCAGCACAGGAGGCTCCACGCCGTACCTGAGAGACACACAGCAGAGTGAATGGCGTCTACCTTTGGCACCTGTGCTTCTCCTTCTGCGTTCAAACACTCACTTGGAGACGATGCGGCCGATCTCCAGGAGGCAGAGACAGACTTGGCGAGGCTCCTTGTGCAGCACTGAGGCAGAAGACAACAGTTTACGGTAAGATAATGTGTAGAAGCAGCTGCCATCTCGGCTTAGTTGTGGTGAAAAGGATTCACGTGCCACAATCGAGAATCGGGACAGTGTGAGCATGTAAGATAAAGTTAGTTATTCCCGAGGGCTCGTCGGGTGATTCATCCAGAAGAGGACAGAGCTTTAGGGCCGCAACTTGAAGTCATTCAACTAAAGTTTATAGTATAATCACAGCAGACGTACGGCTTTCCTTTAATATTTTAATTCTTTCCGTTTTTTTGGAGAGCCATTATTTGAAATGAAGTGATGCCCCATGCTGAGTACTCGGGGGAATTGGTTTCCACAATCCTATTAAACCATTAAGAAGTGAGGCTTAAACAACAGAGCTCTGCAAAGGGGCTTACAGCCGCAGTCTAGTCTGCTTCACGCTGCTAACATCCTCCACAATAGCAGGTCAACTGTTAATAGGAGTCAACTATATTCATGTTAGCTGGTGTTCTTATTGAACGGATCAAGTCATCATCCGAGTAAATAATTAAAAGAACTCCTTAAAGGATTGTCTGCACTTGCATTGGACTGCACATGGCGTCTCTTATTTATTTATTATTTACTTGGTCTCAACTTCCTTTTGGCTGGATTTTAAAACCCTCTTGGACTCAACAAGAAGAAAGAAAAGCTTGAGACCAATAGGTAAACAGTGGGGGAACTGATCATCATACCAATTCCAAGGTTTTAGAGCATAACTCGGCTGGTGGTAGACAGACGGAACCACTGGAGTAAAAGATATACCAGTCGATGTCCGATTCTTCTGTTACTTGGATATACAAAACTTATACTTTGATTCCTTCGACTTTGCAGCACTTTTTTCTTTTAATCTGGTTATTCAAGAGGTAGGGTTGTGATAATCAATGCCAGAGCACCAGAAGTAAATAAGTTACTGTGGGTTATGAGATTTGCATCTACATGACCAGGAACGGGTTGTCAGGTCGTACTAAACAAACAATGTCCTCACATTGACCTGTGAGACACGGCTTCATTTTAACAAAGTTAAGCCTGCTGTACATGAATGAGAGAAAAGGGGGAAGGGTAACAAAAGAGTTTCAGTAGAAAAAGTTCATTTGAAAAAACATGACTCCTCAACATCTGCTTCCTGACAAAGAAGAGGTATTGTGCATGTGAATCAGAATCACACACAGAAAGGAGAATGGAGGAAGGAAGTCGATAGCTTCGGCGAGATCTGCTGCCGCTCTTACCGAGGCCCTCCGACTCAAACAGGTAGGTCTCCTCCACGCCGACGTGGCGGCACCAGGCCAGGAAGTTGGCGGTGTTGTCTCGAGCGAAGAAAGACCCTGGAGAGGCGTCCCGCTTGCACGCGATCTTCCTCGTGGAGAACAGCTGCGAGGGACATCACCACGAGACGTTTAGATTAAAGGCATCGGGATTCTCACGTGTGCTGCTAACTGCACTGCAAACTAATTGAGTCAAGAGGTTTGAGTCAAGAGGTTTGACCCCCCCCAGCTGCCGTCTGCCTCACCTTGCAGAGCTCGGAGGGGCAGCTCTGGGCGATCTTCGTCTGCAGCACACCGATGAGCTGGCACAGCTTCACGCCGTTGTTCAGCTCCTCCATGAAGAACTCTGCTCTCACCTCCTCGCCTGGAAAAGTGGAGAGGGGGACGATTAAAAAGTTGCAGTGCAATGCAAATCATCTTCACTTTTGTCATCTACAAGAGCACTTAATAAAAAGATGAGATGTGTCTTGTTTTGTGGCTCCAAACTAAATCTCCAGTACAAAATAATTACAGCCTGGATTTAATACAAAATTCTTCTTTACCCCCTCTAGTGTCTGGTCACAGAAAGACAGCACAGTGTCAGTTGCTTTTCAACACAGGACTCCCCTACGCACTTCTCTTATGGAGCTCCCACGACCCCTTGTTGTAAATCACCGCCCTAGGAAACTCAACAAAAGGCCGTGGGAAATTAATTCACATTGGGAACAAAATCCAAAAAGGAAAATGCTAAGTGACAAAAGATTGCTCAACAAAAGTGTATTTTCTCCACACTACAACAGCCAGGCCCCGAGGCCTGAAACGCTATCCGCTGCACGCCACCCGTTTCTGCAGCATCCGGCCACATGGGATCCAACAACCAGATCGGGTTTTAAAAAGCCTGAAAGAGACACAGGCCATCGCGGTCACCGTACCAATAGCTCATGCTGAGCGTTCGCTACCTGCCCACATTCCTCAGGAGAAAAAAACAGTTTTACTCGTCAACAATGGAGTCAGTTTCCAGTCAGCTTCAGTTTCCTCACTGCTGCATTGTAAGGGACAATAGATGTCAGTATAATAGTAGCAAAGGATGAAATAAGGGATTTTGTTCCACTCCCCGTTTCTGTTGTTGGAAATGGCAGCATCTAAATCCAATTACATGGGAGTCGACTGAGCGTCGGTACTTTTCCTAGCCAGGAGGGGGAAGCTGTCAGCATGCAGCTGCCCAGTGTTGATTCACATATCAGGACTTAACAGTGTGGGTTGCCAGGTTGTCTTTGGCAATCATTTTGAGAAGCCAACACTTTGACTTCTTTTAAATATGAAACATTGGGAACGGCAAAACGTGCACCCCAAAATAAATATACAAAGTATTTGTTGCATCCCTGGTATTTAAGAACTGGAACCAGACATTGCTGTATGTGCGTTGGTTGAGTTTACTCTCGTCGCATCCGTTTCAGAGTTCTTTGACTGGGGGTGAAAAGTTTGACTTAATGAAAATTCATTAAACTGACAAATAAAAAACAGGTGACGCTGAAGGCAAAATCAAAGGATTTGTGGCTTTTTTATCCTGCCATCTTTGAGCTGTACAACATGTACAGTATCTTAATTACTCAAATTATGAGGAGAGTAGAAATGGCATATTTTCAGTTTCAGCAACCAAATGCCTGGTTGCCAGCAAGGCAACCACTGTTAGTGGCCTGCATATGTACAGGTTTGGACAAATCTACTCGTTTTTTATGCATCTGTAACACTACACAAGAAAAACAATGAACACCTGTTTTCCCTGAAAGATGTTAAAACAACATACAGGAGGGGGAAAACACAATGAGAATAAAACCACTAAAAGCTGTAGTCGGCACGCAGCGCTTACCCAGCATGCCACTGAGCCAGATGGCCAGATCCTCCTGCATGGGCACCAGGGTGGCTTTGTGTCGCACTGCCAGCCACTGGTCATACTGGAAGACGTCTGTGAGACCGGGGCCGTGTTGCTGTGCCAACGGGCTGCGAGGGCTCCTGGGGCTCCTCGGGCTCAGCAGCGGGGCATCGAACTTCTCGCCGAACCACACCTGCAGACGAGAGGAAGCACAGGACGGAAGATTACGAACCATTTACGGATGCAAATTTTAAAAAAAAATCGAGGACCTCAGAAATGATCAAATCAATACGGTCCGCATGGCCTCCTCGTATGACTTAAAGGGTTAGAAACACAAACAGAATAATGTCTCACTCATCTGATCCAGTCAGTTTTATGATCTTATGCAGCATTACCCTTTTAAAGCAAAACGCAGAACCAATTCTCTCTCTCTTTATGGGGAGATGGGTCTGGGCATGTCCTCGACACACTCTACAGAAGAAACGCCTTATCACGGACGGCGCTTTAACCCTGGATGTAGGTTAGCCGGTTCTCCACGGCCAACACATCATCATACTCTAGTTACCATGCAACCCTTGCTCTGTGACGACACCAGAGGACCGTGAGTGACGCGTCCGTGCAGAGAGGACACGCCATGGATGCCGTCAAATACTTTGTTCGCACCACGCTCTGAGTAAAAACCACAACCTCAGCTCCAACCAAATTATTATTATTTATTTTTTGAACGTCTTTTATCGCGCACAGAAAGACAGCCCAATCCTTTTATTTGCTGCAAATCCAAAGGCAGAACAGAGACGATTGAATGCCTTTGCACTTGACTGCTCAAATGGGTGTCTGCCACTGGTTCAGTCCCGGGATCGGTGCCTAAAGCGAGCCACTGGTCACGGGTGTCCCATCATATCCATCTCTACCCCTCCATTCCGTTTCCGTTTCCTTCTCTCTCTCTCTCTGTCTGTGTCTCTGTCGTACTTCCACTCTGCTCCGTCTTTGACACCGACAAGACTTCACCAAGTCTTCCCTAAATATGTCTAATAAATTATATTAAGACAAAAAGAGGACATATTGTGCATAATGTTGAAATGACTATATAGATAGATATATAGATATAGAACAACAAAGTTTCTTTTCCTCAGAAACCGCATGATGTTATTGACATCAACAAAATGTCCCATGTTGTTTTGTCTTAACTTTTTAAGTGTTCCCAGGCAACAGGAGGGGCAATCTAGAAACTAGCGGCAGATGTGTACTATGAAGACATGTCCAGACATTACATAACTCACTTCTGGACTACACCCCGACCCACCCCCTCCATTCTGTTGACATCCGTTTTGAGATACAGCCTGTAATCTTCGTGTCCGTCACATGTTGTCGAGCAATAACGCTGCAGTGAATGGGTTATTGTGATTAAAACAAGGGCCCGGTCTTGTTGGGGCCTTGAGTTCATCGTGTTTTGTTCAGCCTACAAACAGGAAACTTCTGGCCAGTCCAACAGAGAGGCTATTATACAGGGATGAAGTGCTGATGGTGTGTGTGTGTGTGTGTGTGTTGTAGCTTTAATGAAGCTTTGGACCAGCTTTTGGATACGGAATGTTTAAAACCGTTGCTTAACCAGGGATGCAACTACAGGACTAAATCTCACAATGCTAAGTAGAAAAGATTAGGACTAATTAGAGTAACAATAAGTCTCAATTCATCAGGACAAGTTCACATTTGGCTATAAAGCTCAACCTTTTCCACCTAATGAGGGGATCTTTTATTCTAAAAGAAAAAAAACACTCAGTATTAAAATCGAGGCATCAGAAGTTCTAACATCCCCTAAATGACCACTCCTTCCTAACCCCTTACTTCAGTTTATGACGCAGACTTTCCTCAGGCCCAAGCCAACATAACCCTGGTGACATAAGGGTGTTTGTTTGTTTGTTTGACTTTGTGAAGATGTTGCTTTGTAAAGAAGAAGTAGTACTCTTTGTAAAATGAACTTCATGCCTCTTTAACATCCAACTTTCACCCATTTCCCTAATTTGATTAATTCTATGAGTAATTTGATTGTCTGGTGAAACATTTAGCCATCAAGGCCCTCCGTCACTGTTAGGATTGGGGACATGCAAACAAAAGCTTTTTAAAAGCGATGCCATTGCCCTGAGAAAAGTTGTTAGTTTTTTCCTCTTCAGGGTGACCTTTGAACCCAAAAGGGTGATTGAGGGCGGAGGACTGGAGCACGCAGATAAAAAAAGGGGGAAAAATACCAGACTGCAAAAAGGTTACCGCACTTCAAAAAAGGGATGAGGCGAAATCTCTCTACACACACACACACACACACGCACAACACACAACGGTTCAGAAGGGCAAGCTTCCCTGTGGCGCACTTTAGGTTCACAACAACATATGTGTCTTTCTCCACGTGAGCTAATTAGAAAATAAAGCAGCGTAGTGTAGCGATCAGGAGTTACGTAAAAGGCGCCTGGATAGTGAAGCGCGCTGGCACTCCGTCACCTGACTGCCTGCAGGTTCACAGAGAGCGTTGGGCTTTCACAGCAGCCCAGTGATGTGAACTACAATCTGCATTGCACCGGGTATAGAGAAGGTTAATCTGTGTTTCTTTCATTACTTCTGGAATGTGGGTTGGTAATACTGCTATGAAACGTAGCGGACCGAGAGGCCTGTATGTTCCCATTTACGTGAGAGGGGTTTCTCTGATGCTCTTAACCTGAGCCACTTATACCAAGATATGACGGAGCTGGCCGAAACAATAGCCAAGAGCAGGAATGTCCAAGGGAAAAGTCGCAATGAACTCCAGAAAAATTAAGTAAATCCGGTGAAATTGAAAGATAAAAATGCACACGTTCATGATCTTTTCTCATGATCTTCTCTGGTTATCATTACATGAGCTGCTCTCATGAATGCTTCATCTGTTCATATTATTACAAAAACCTTTTCTCCACATCACGCGTCAATGACTCATGTATAGAAAGCCCGTAAGCAAGCGGGGAGAAAATGAAAAACTTCACTGTTCTTTTCTCACTGTAGTGTTGTCAGATGTTCAGCGACAACTTGAACTAGAAGTTACATTTTAATCAAAATAAATACTACCGTTTCTCAATCTTTTTTTGACTTAGACTTCCCATGGCCTGGATGTTGCCTTTTGACCTTGCGAGGATCACAACCAAACCCAGGGCGGTTTGGTTTGACAGAGCAGTCGAGTGTGACCAGTTATCCGATGTGACGGTGCTCTACATGGGCAGTGAAGCTCCGAGCTGCGGGATCACGGTCTCTGCAGCCGGCGATGGATCGATACCCTCACAGGGGGCCTTCGATTACACCCAATACCATCCGCCGTGTTCTAGATTCATTTTCCCGTTTTGCGCAACTGCGCACGCATTACCGAAACATGTCGGCACCACAACGGACAATCAAGAAACTATTTTATTGCATTTGCTCAGTGGCCTTTATAGAGACGCCAAATATAAACCACCTACTGTGGTTTTCTATCCAAAACGTCACCACTTTATCATACTGGAGGTTTGTGTGAAATTGAGTTATGGTCACAATGACCTTTGACCAGCACATTTTTTAAATCAGCTCATCCTTGAGTCTCGTTCTTGAAAACAACCAAGAACTGTCCTTGAAGGCTCATTCGTTTAAATGTTAAACTATTCTGACCAACGTTTTCGAGTAACAAGGTTGTTGGGGAAATGGAAGGCAGTATACAAACAATCGAACTATGTACTGGCAAACAACCCTCCAACTAACAACAAAACACTTTTGGTGCAACTGAAGTTCGAGCATCAACGATTTCACAGCCTCGGCAACACGTCGTCTGAGGCGTTTCCTGCTACCGGTTGTGTGTGCAGCACTGGGATACATATTTTAACATATCCAGGGCGGGGAGCTCCAGAACTATTCCAATCTAGATGACAGAGAGAGAAACCGTTCGTAACGTAGTGCTTGCCATGTGACAAATCTGTAACACGATACGTTTGTTGTTTTAAAGTTTTGGGATGGCTGAAATTTCGTTGCTGGGAGGGAAAGTGGGGAAAATAAAAAAATAAAAATAGGGTTCAACATTCCACCCACTCCCCCTAAAAAAATGTGCGGAGGAACTCCTCGGGGGCTGAGTAGTGGAGCGTCAAGACAACAAGACGGCGACACAGGTGGGCTCGCCACAGTTGTTGAGTGGAAGACAGATGGCTGCACTTCTTTATTTAACCTGAATAACTACAGCACAGACCCTTTGCCCAAATGCGGCACACTGTTTGGCGACTCACTGCCTGGACACCAAGAATGGCACTAATCGACCCAAAGAAAGTATTAAGGTCAGGTTCAGCCCTACTGCAGTAGAGATTTGAAACTAATCCACTGATGTGTTGAAACTTGAACCATGTGACTATTTCTTACTCTCATCCCAACCCTGGACCCCTATCCACAAGGGACTTAAAAATGACTAAATGTCCCCACTTGGCCAATCAAAGAGCACCTAATCCAATCTAGACGGCGATGAGCCTACCTGAATGCCAGTCTGGACAGCCATGACTGTGATCACCGATGATTCACTTCTTCATTCTGTGGAGAGATAAGACAGAGACTTGGGTCAAAAAGAGATCGGATCAATAAGGTATGATGTACATCTGATTCAGTTCAGAGTGTGAACGGGCAGGTTGAGATGGCCAGAAACAGTTTGGCATGTTTGTAGAAACATCCTCGCCTAGAGTTTGACAAGAAGACTGATACCACCTTTGTGTCTGTGAGTCAAGTGGAGCCATGATACGATGAGCTGCTGAGCTTATTCTAAAAGGCCAAACGTAGGAGGAAACGGGGGATTTACTACATACTAGAACTATTTCTTATGGAGCAGTGACGCCCGGGAGTTGCAAAATTCAGTTAATTGTAAATGACTAGCAATAAACATAACAAATGGCACCTGTGCATACATGAATGGTCATTAGAAGGAAGAATTAGCATAACATTTAAAATATGTGAAAATTAGCGAATGCGGCAAGTTATCCTAAATCCTTTGTACCAGCCGCTTAAGCACAAATGGGTTGTTACAAGGGGTTCTTGCATGAGGCCCAATGACCTTTAAGCTCCATACGGGACATACTGCGCTTATCCCATCTAGTATAGTGCAGTTCTTGTGGCTCTTCCACCTACGGTGCACCTTCACTGTCAGTGATCCCTCTGCAAAAAGCCTTAGCCATCAGGAAAGACGACAAACATTACAGTCTTCCTATATTCACTGTCATGTGTGTCATCTAATTTACAAGACAGTCAATTTTAAATTTGCAAGGTGTCCTGGTGATCGAATGAAAAAGTTGAATAGCATGTAGCTGCCATGGCCCGAGGAGTGTAATAAAGAACATCATAACGGACAGTTGAACATTGATAGAAGCTGCAAACGAGCACTCGGGATGCTGCGAATAAAAACCAGCCGGGATGTTTTTTTGTTTTTTTTATGACTCGCAGTGAGCTTTAGAGGATCTGACTCTCACGAGAAAGTGATGAGGTTAGTCTCAATGCTCCTCTCTGCCCTTTCCCCACACAGGATGTGAAGGATTACCCCGAAGCGCAACTATCCCCAAGGGTGTACGTTTGACAAAGAGAGGCGGCGGGTGGGGGGAGAAAGCAATCACATGCAAGTAGATCCTAATAACACTGATAATTTGGCCAACACAGCTGAGGCAATAGTCCCCCCCCCCCCCCCCCCCCCATCCCCCCAGTTTCTGCAGACACACAAACATCACCTCATATAAACCCGGCAATGTACACCAAGACGGGTTTGTAAAACTTCGAGCCGCACGTTGTTTTCCACTCATGTCATCACGTGCAGAGTGATGACATTTACATGAGAAGCTAAAAAATAAATAAACAAATAATAAACTCCTGCATCCTAGAAACACCTAAGAACCATTAAGAACACCTCTGTTCATCCTGCCTGAGAGTGCTGCGTGCCGTCATCCGACACCGAAGCTGCAGCTCGGGGCAGAGAAGATGCAAGTCAGCGGCCGAGCACGGGACGACGACGAAAGACAACTTACCTCAGGACAAACAAAAAGCGGTACGGTTGGCAAGCGATGTAGCTCCGCCGAACAACTGTGATCAGACTCAGAAGCACATCCTCGTCAATGCGGAGTCAAAAAATAAAACCCTGCGCTCGGTGCTGTCCTGCCAGAGCGTCTCTCTTCTATGTGGCTCCGCGAGTGAGCCGCGAAGGAGAGGCAGCGAGAGAATGACAGGGAGGGAGGATGGATGGGGAGGAGGAGGTGCAAACAGAGAGCCCTGACTAATGAAGTGGCTACGCTTGGCTAAGCCCTGGCCCCCCACCCCCTCTCCTGTCACGGCTGGACCCTTGTACAAAGCCTCCATTGTTTTCTTAGCCACACACACACACACTGATATAGAGGTGAGGGGTAGTGGATGAGATGGAGGTGAGGGGTAGTGGGGGGTTGGGTTACCTCCACTCCCTTTTCATCCCCCACCTCCCTCTAGTCCCACCAGTACACTTTCCCCTAACCTCCCAAAACCAGCACTCAGCAGAAAGTTTGGGGTGGGAAGCAGGAAAACCAATGAGCTTGTCTCTCCGTTGCTTGGTGGTGGTTGACGAGCATCAAGAGAGAGGACACCTGCACGTCCATGTGGAACATTAGCACGTTTTATTTCTCCTTAGAGAGCGAACTCTGAAGAGCGCAAATGACGTCACACACACTCAACTCGGACGCCCAGATGTTGGTTTTCCGCAGCTGTTCTGACAACAGTGCCGATTGGCTGAGATCAAGTGTCCGTGGGCACCGAATTACGCACAAGACTGAATAATCACAAACATGAAAATAGGCAAATTCTTCCAACTACACAAATGAAGAAATTAAACGACAACATGCACTGGGTGATCGCAGTCTCAGAATCTGAAATTCAAGAGAACATTAAAAAAGATGTAATGATACAGCAGAAATCTGCAAAACTTCCGCAAATAACTAGTTTCAACGCTTGCCTGGTGTTTTTTTATTATTGGAAAACATATTCCTAAAGATCTGTCAATTTTTTAAATCTAGGCTGGTTAGAAAGCAATTCACCGGTGGACTACGGCCAAGGGTAGCCTACAGCGAAAACTTCTAACCAAACTACGCAGGAGCAGTTAATTTGCTCCAAAACAGTTGATGGAAACGCGCCCAATCCGCATTTCAATAATCTCTTGAAATTCGCTTGACAATTGAATGGAAACGGGGCTATTGACTGATCAAGCTTGATTTGTGGCATCTAGAACGAGCCGGAGAGGATTCAGAAAGGGTCAGCTTTTGAAGGAATGTCCTCGATGCCCCAAAGCGGAATATCCAGAAACACTGTCCGACTGCCGACATTTAGGATTTCAAAAGGAGGGGAAACAATCCAGAATGGCTCTGCTTCTTTTCAGCACGCTGACGTGCAAGAAAGCTCCCTCTGAACAACACAGGACAAAAAGGGCAACGCATTGGCTCTGGACTCCAGTTGTGTGGATCCCGGGCCCCGGCAGAGCCTGAGAGCGTGACTCCCTCCAGGGACCAAAGTCACCCACACAGTCAAATGTCAAGTACAGAGGAGGACGAGAGAATCGGAGCCAAAAAAAAGGGAAAAAAAGGGAGAAGACAAAACATGTTTTATAATGGTGAACTTGGGAGCTGCACGCTGCAAAGGGCAGGGCGCGACACCGGGACACGGAGCACGACCACGCACATTCCCCAAACGGTTGCCGGGAGAAAACGACGTCCGACAGTGCCCACACTCTTCTGCCATCTATCCGACTGTTCAGTTTCATTCGTCACCTCCCTGCTTCTGTCAGCAAACAATATGTTTGCTTCCAGGAGTCTTGGCTTTTCAGACTACGCTCTTAGATTTCTATGTAGCTGTTATATCATTTTTCAGGCCGGTCTGAGAAAGCAGAACTCCAATTCCCCGTTCAGTTTGCTCAAACATTGGCATTTGTTCCGGTGCACAGCCTTTCCTGTACTTCTGAAGACACGTTGGGTTTAACTGAGTCAATGAGGCACAGAAAACTAGTACACAAAAGATGGTCAGGTTTGGGTTGACCAACCTGTTTTTCTCATTATGAGCCAAATAAAAAGCTTTTTTGTGCGTTTTATCTCCTCAGGACAAGGAACATTGCTTTTAAGAATCAACTTCAGATGATGTTTACAGATGTTTGTAAAACAAAAAACATTTAAAAAGTGTTACACGTAAAGAAACTGCAGATTAGTTGTGCAATATTCAGATAATCGTAGCTGCATTTCCATTATTGGCAATTCAATTTCAAAGTTGATGTGGTACCAGACCTGCAGAGCTCCAACACAGTCACGAACAAACAGAAAATTAAGAATTTAATGACCACTGTGTCAATTTGTCTTTGTGCACCCACAAGAGATTTTTCAAACACATCTTGCACAAATTTGATTCGAAGGGATGCATCAATATAAACAATGTGTCCCAACTAATTTAGCTAACTTTCCTCATTAAGAAGCCCGTTTTCTCCTTAAAGTGCTCCATACATAATCCACTGAATAAATGAAAGGAATTGCCCTTGCTCTTGTACAAATGAGCAATATAATAGACTGAGTCTGTCAAAGGAAAGGGATCTTGTGCGAGCTTCGCTGTAGCCCGACCTAAACATAGATGGTGCGTGTGTTTTGCTGAGGGTGGGGGTGAGACATCTGTCTGCATGCTGCCCACGCAGGTCGCCCCTCTCTCTCTGGTCGCAGCTAGTAATCAGTTAAGAGGATCAGCGCTATTCCAGACAGCGGAGTTGCTTCCACCTCCGCGCACTCCGTCGTCACAACACACAGCACGTGGCACACGCATGCAGCCCTGCGGTGCTCCGGCGGTGCATGCGAGCACCCGTGCAGAAATGAAAGAAAAATGAAAAAAAGTGGATGCATTATGTAATGAGTTAAAAGTAGAATGTTCAGGCGCTGATGACCTTTTGATTTTCCAGTACACGGTACTGTGCACTTGTCAGGGGAAACATGATGAGCAAAAAATTAAAACCAAAGTCTGCCATGTGCACTTTTAAGAACCACGAGTGGTCTTTGAGGTGTTGTTTTGAGATCCGTTTAGGAACAAAATTATTTTATTTAATCTACCATATAAATTAGCATAATTAAAGAATAGGTTACAGATAACGTGTGCTCCGTGCAGCTTTCCCTCCTCTGTTTATCCAACCGGTAGCTCTGGGCCTGGAGGATAGTACACCAAAAGGGACTTTAAGATAGAGAAACATTTCTATATGAAAGTTTCTCATGACTAATTTGACCTGTAAGCTTTTGCTTGCAGCCCACCTTAAAGAACTCCAAAACAACTTTTTAAGAAAGGGGAAATTGGCTCTAATGTACACCACTCTACACGTGATGGAGTCTTAAGCGGTCAGTGGGCTTCACTTGAAGTGCCCTATTTTTAGGCATTTTCTTTGATAACTTGAGCAGACAGAAACGGATGAGTAATACCTTTGTGTAGCCAGTACCCGTGGTGTGAAGTGGCTGCGGGCCAGTGAACCTCCTGTCCCCTTCCCACTTCCCTGCAGTCCACAAGGGTTCTGCTGGGCCAAACTCCCCCCCAGAGAATACCAACTCCTCCTCTATTAAACTCCATCCTGCTGAGCCCTTTGTGTCTGGACTTAATTACCCTGTCGGTGGATCGTTTCATTTGGAGCCCCGCCTTCACCCCTTTTCATTATAGAAGGGGCCCGGCTTCGAGAGGGAATTCCATTCAGTTGAGGAGAATGAAAAAGTAAATATACGTCAAAGGCCTGTTGTCAAACTGAGGACAACATCTTTAATGAAAATTTACTTTCCAAAGCAGTTCAGTCCCCTAGGGCCTGTACAAGCTTGCTCATCATGGTTTTCCTTTCTTCTTGTCCTTGTTGGAGAGGTCTTTTCCTTAGAGGTAAGACAAGTAAGTAAAGTCCATCTTAAAGACTTGATTGAGTGGGAGCCACCTGCCAATCCCATTTTGATTTGTGTGATGCTAATCCACAGCTCAGTACACGCCACCGGGTCATCACCGAGACTTCAAAGCCCCTCACTGGTCAGGATCAGGCTCCCTGCTTTGCCTTCCATAAAGGCCAGTAAAGGAACAGACGCAAGCTGATTCCAGATCGGATACAAAAGGGACCATCAGCTTGCATGTGAGCCGCCACAAGATTTTCCTCGGGTCAAACGGAAGATACAATCAGACATGTATGTAACCCCTTTAAAAACGTGGGTTGCTTTTCAAAAGGATGTCTTGAGCCAATCACATCTTTACGGTATGTAGCCATGGAGAATATGTCACACTCTTGGCCGCCACAGAAGAGGATGTCCAAACGGTGACTCCAACGGTTAACAGGCGCTTCACGAGGCGACGCCCAATAACATTTTTGCCGATTATAAAAACATGAATTAATTAATGGCGGCTGTGTTATGCAGTCAGGTGACACATCATATGCACTGGTTTGCTTAAAACAAGCAGAGGCCGGCCTTGGCTTGAGTGTGTCACTGTGTCCCAGTAATCCACGTTTGGATGTTCCCAACGGTCTGAAAACATTACGACACGGAGCTACAGTCAAACCACAACTTGTCCGTTTACCAACCACCATGGCACCAGTCTCTGCCAACTGCAAAGCATGAACCTACAGTTTTAAACTTTCCATTTCCACAGTCACCCCCAACACGCATGATGTCAGCATTCAGTCGGTTGAGTCAATCAGCAGAGTCCAACACAGGCAGGCAAAGCATCCTTTAGCTGCAGCAGGCCTGGCAAGATGCCCACTCGCTGCCATTTCTGCTGACCTCAAACACAAACACACACACTCACTCACAAAAGGCCAACTAACTGCAATGACATCATAGCTTTAGTCGCAGCGCAGACATCAAGCAGGGCAGTAGTTGGAAATACTGATCTCACTAGCACACCAACCTGACCGTTGCTCTTTCCTCAGCTGTTATTTTCAAAAGCATTGCAACTGATGTTCATCCCATAATGAACTGTGGATCACGTGTTCTTTTGAATGCACCGGGACGTGAAACTGTTTATAAATAGGAGTACCAGGAGGGAACAAACGGTCGCAGGGACATTCAGATTTAAAGCATACTGGACGTCTACTACCTTAAACCTACAAGAGTACAGGCTGCGCTTTCATTCTCAACATTAGTTTTACTGATAACAATTCACACAGGATGTGACCAAATTATGTTAGTCTTCATTAGTTCTACCAATCATCAGGGATTTGTTATCCACAAACTGAGATCTACAACATCCAGCCATGTAACAAGATTCATCAGGGTCAGTTTAGATAAGCCTCTGGAGTCTAAACAGCCCTGTCTCCCCTTCCCATCTCGTCACAGGAGGTCAGGCCAAGGAGACCTGAGAGGTCAAGGGGGTCGTCACACTTAGCCTAATGAGCCATGTTTGTTTGTCACATAATAATCCTAGTGATTGTTCCTAGAGTGGGAGGGGGGTAGGCTTGAAAAAAAAAAAAGGGACAGCAGTCGGTCTCTAAATCACAACCCATATAAAAGTGAAGTTAAAGCATTACATTCTAATTCAAACTAAATTTACAATTTTAATGTCAGGAAATTCTACTCAAAATCAACCAATACATTTTCCAGCCCCCCCCCACCCACGATGAGGATTTTAGTTCTAAAAACTTAAAAATCCTGTAACCACATTAGAACCCAATATACTGATTAATCAATTATCTTACATCATAGAAATGTTTCTATGGCTATTTCTATGCTCTACTGTGCAACCATTTACAGCATCTACACGCTGCATGCGTGCACCTACAGAATAACAAAACCCTGTTTACATACACACACACACACACCCCCCCGACTGTTCCCTTTCTGTAAGCTGTACCCTAAATAAATGAGGGGTAATCCAAGATGTCATTATCATCTCCATTGTGTCCATACACGCAGCATCGCCGCCCATATGTGCATTTTTAACTCATTAAGCCTTCTTTGTCTCATCCTGGTGTGTGTGCGTGCACTCGCCTCGGCCTGAACTTCCTTCGGGAGCCCTGGCAGGCCCGACCCACGAGGCCTGATGCCAAAGATCAAGCAGATGGTGGTTATGAAGATAAATTGGAATTGGGGCTGCTACTCATTCATTGAGAGCTAAGCAGTGACAGCTTGTTCTGAAACAGAGGGCCGTACTGTATTTCCAGTGATCTGGTGAGAGATCGTTGTTCAGTCTGGAGGACAAACATCGTCACGATGACCTCCAGTAAGCAAACGTGACATGGACTCTAAAAGATGCTCCTTTATCGGATACTTTTAGTGAACACTTCCTGCCCGGAATCAAACAAAAAACAGTCAACCTGGTCAAGTTTAAATGAATGAATGCACCCGCAGGATCTTTATAATGGGCTCCGACAAATTATTAAATTATAGCTGTACTAGGTTAGTTTATATACTGTACGTTGCATCTCCAAATGACTGTTTGAAAGGTCTGACCATCAACTTCCACCTGGGGACAGCTTTCACATTACAAGCAGTGTTTGTTTCCATTTTTCAACATAAAAATATCAATTGGTGCAGCTTTTAATGTTAGCTCGCAGATAAATTAACTAAACCAACAAGAAAAGTCACAAAACTCACAGGGAGTCAGAGTTTCTCTGGACAGTGTTCACTAGAAAAACAGAAGGTTGGAGTACAGACAGACAGCAGAATATACTTCGGCAAATACCAATAACCAAGTTAGCAGCCAACTAATCAATCACTCGATGCTGGTGGGTTTCTGAACAGCTGAGCAGGGGAAGCCAGCATACGTCGGCCTTCTCGACCGCCGATTGGTGTTGGGATCAATAGTGGAAAATATTGGACGGTGTGCTGATTAGTTACATAAGTGTGGAGACAACGTTGTTGTCACGTTCTGTGTAGTGGTGTAAAAGCAACTTCCAATAAACAAGGGCGTGTCACTGGATGTGGACATATTAATTCAAAGCCATAATCGCAATCAGTCTGATTCAAGACCCCCGACAACACTACATCTCCTACTTATTCTGCGATTCCTACAAAAACAAATAAAGCGAAAGCATAATTCAAGCTAAAATAACAAGGCCATGAACAGAAATGCTGCTGTTGTGGGGACAAAAATACACATCTTCTCCATGAACTCCACACCGGTGTCTGAGGTGCATGCATGGCCAGTGTGAATGTCAATCCCCTGGTGTAACCCCCTCTTTGCAGGAAGCACCTGCAGAGCATTGGCTTCATCCCCTTTCCTCCGACAGGAAACCTGGACTGTCACAATGAAGGAGACTTCATTTTAATGTTTCCCTCTGTATTGTCCCGACACAATAGGGAACCCCAGCAGGGTAAAGCTGTGTCTGTGTGTGTGTGTGTGTGTGTGTCTGTGTGCTTTGATTTCATTCCTCCCTCTCCGTCATGAACTCACCACAAACACAACATTCACTTAATCCCATGATCAGCCACTGCAGCCAAACATCGACGATGAGACATCTGCACCTCTAAACTGCTGACCCAGCATTTATTCCCACCTGCCAATCAAGGACAAACGTGCGCGTGTCGGTTGTTTCACACAGTCCACAGCAACAGGCTCAGACCCGTCAGTGTGAATGAACTGTCATGAAGGACCACAGTGGACTCGGTGAAGGACAGTGAGTTTAGACTGCAGCCTCGTCGTTTAAATGGGATTGTGGCTCGCGCATCGTGGATTTAACATGCGAGTCACAAACATCACGAGCGCCTTCAGCCGAAAGTGACGTGGGCGTCCCTGAGGAGACTTGCGAGCTAACCTAGCTGCGTAGAAGACGTTTTAGCTAAATAGATATATACAAATAAATCCTACTGAAGGTTCATTATGCTTCAAATATTCCTGGCAGCTTGCCAAGACAAGTATCCGTATTGCACGGTGCTCATTAGTTTAAAAACACACTGCACTTGTAAAACAAAATAACGGTATTTTCGGCATTTTATGCGAGAAGCTTCCACGAGGCTCCCTCACGGATTTTGGGGAGAAACAGGAGGAAAAAAAACTTGCTGGACTTTTTGAACAAACTTAACCCGTTTATTTCCGTGAAGATGAAGCAAAAGTGTGAGACTTACCAGCAACGATGAAGGTCGTGGAGTTTTCAAGCGGAAAGTCTGAGCTGTGTCTGTGTTCATTTAAAGCCTTTTTGTCTCTCCTTGTGGAAACCTTGAGTTGGTACTCCAGTCGTCGGGAGTTACTCACGCTCTCTGCTGTTGTGGGCATCGCTGTTCGAATCAGCCAATCAGAGCGCTCGGTCCTCCGGGGGCGGGTCCACGAGCTCACCTGAGTATCATTTTACATGAATGAAATAATGAAAACCCATTCATGTAAATTAAATATAAGTGTATAATATGAATTACGTTTTCTTCCCTTTTTCACATTGTTTTTATGCAATCTTTTACTTCTCAGCTCCTCCCTCATCCAACCACGTCCTATAATAATCTATCCTCTTCACTTGTTTGTTTGCAGTTGAAATGCACTCCTAAAAGCAACCCACTTTTTTCTCAGTTTGAAACTGCATTACTTTTCATAAGAAACTGCTTTTGAGCATGATTTTGAACCGATTGTCATTTCTAGCCCGTGCAGCATGAACATTAAGTGTGACCTTATTTGGTGTAATAAAAATGCTGTATACTCATTTCTGTATTTTGTCACCTTCAACAAATGTGAAAGTTAAGTTTGTGTCAAAGGAAAACGTTTCTACATGCCAAAAAGAAACAAAATATTTGATGAAAAATAAGCGAGCACAATGGTTAATTTAGATATCAGCCCACTGCCTTTGGACAGGATTGTTGTCCAAATGCAACATAGGTTCATGGGGACAACCACCACAGACTTGGTTAGAAGAAGATGGACAGTTGATAAAGAATGAGACATAAAATATATAAAGACCAAGTGTTGAATGGAAAAATAGAA
Organism: Cyclopterus lumpus; assembly: GCF_009769545.1. Taxonomy (NCBI): domain Eukaryota; kingdom Metazoa; phylum Chordata; class Actinopteri; order Perciformes; family Cyclopteridae; genus Cyclopterus; species Cyclopterus lumpus. The sequence continues at coordinate 3,536,776 of NC_046988.1, forward strand.
TAACATTATATTAAATAAAGTTAGGTTGAGGCATAGCTTTTTGCAGACATCTGTCTGTTTTTCAGGTATGTAATAATCGGAGGATACCATTTTGACTGGTTCCCTTGTTGCTAGGGTAGTAGGGATTGACAGGAAAGTAACAACGTTGATGTCCGGAGCTTCGCCAGACAAACATCACTGACCCGTCGTCTTGAAGCACTCTGGCCTACTTCCTGTTCAACAATGAGGAGGATGAGTCCCTTTGCAGCCATACAGCTATCTCTTCAGGGGCTGCTCACAGCTGCCCTGTCCAGTGAGGGGGAAGGAGGACGCGTTCGTGTTGAGTTTCGGGCCGCACCCTTTGCCATTGCGGTGTGTGAAACCATGGCAGCCTCCGCTTCAAACTTTTTTGTTGTCATAAATACTTCAGGAAACAGTCTTCCAGCTGCCTCCCCGCCAGCTGACCCTCTTTAAGCTGCCGGAAACTGGATATTGTTCTGCTGCCGACGAGTAATAACAGACACAACGCCAGTATGACGATAAACAGACTCCTTCATTGTGAAGAATCTAAACTCACACTTTCTTGGCACTGCAGTGTTGGCATACTGATTGGTGTGAGGATCAAACATTGCCCTTGTGTGTTAACAGAGTGTTCAACCTCTTCAACCTCTCTGAACCGAGAAGCTGCTAATGTGTAACCGCAGGAGATAAATGGGGCCCTTTTTAACAAGGGACTTTGGTTGGATTCTTGATTGGAAAAAAAATGAAAAAAAGGCTGCTGGCAAAATCATAAAAATGGACAAAATGTGGAAATTATTCAAGTCCTTCTTTCTACATCATTTCAGTGCCCGTATCCAGTCACCACTTGGATTAAATTAAACTCACTGTCTTTGCCTGTCTAGATGCAAATAATCAACCGATGTTGAGATGTTGTCAGCGCCTTTATTTTGTAACAGTCACACAACCAACTTCGACCGCAGCATTACAAACTACACACTACACATCTGTCACAAGTCTTTTTTCCCAGCAGACATGTTGACTGTTTAAAGCACAAGTGTTACTAATAACGCTAACGAACACCTTTAAAAGTATGTTCAATTATTTCACATGACTCCCATGACAGTATACTGCAGACAGACATGTACATACTTTGAAGTAGTGGACAAGTGGGACAGCCAAAGGTTGAGGAAAAAAAAGTCTCCTGGAACGCTTTGTTAACAAAGATGGTTTCTATAAAGCTGAATGAAATACTTGATTTGCACATCTTGCCAAATCTCTGGGCAATTTAATTTGTCTTACCATGTTACCATGGAGGAGGTGTTTTGAAAAGCATGTGAGTTTATGACGTGTATATGGGCTGGATCACTATGTAAAAAAACAAAAGAAGAAGAAGACGGAAATAGTGAAACACCCCAGTGTGGTAAATTTGAAAAAGCACTATTTCATGAGCAACATTCATGTGCTCATCTAGCTCCCAACTTTTAAACACAACTGCCACCTAGTGATGAAAAAACACCCAGAAGACGTTTCGACAAGTTTAAATACATATTTTACTTTATGCACATGCATAAACGATAATGGATCAGAGGCCAATGAAAAGGCCCAGTTTTAAAATCCTGGATGTATCTATTTATAGATACATGCCATTACTTGTCCTACGTAACAATGTTCATCTGTTTTGTCCCTGTGAAATAAACAGACCAATAATACATTTGCCATCTTTAAAAATTAAACAACTTTACAGTGAACATGATTAACTTGGAGATGTGGTTTTTTTTAAATAACAGACAGAATCCACTGGATCCCACTGACTGGCATGCATACATTGGATTGGTAATATTAAGTGCAGGTACAAAATGTATAGCTCTGACTTTGTCGGACTAAGCAATGAAGAAAGCCTGTTTCATGCCCCCATTTACTTCTCAATGGTTTTAAAACTGCCATGTTTTAAAACCTGTTAATATATTACTGTTTCAATCAACAAGATGAATATAATCTAAACCAATACAAAGGATAACATGTGTTCTAATCTGTTATTCAAATGAAAAAAAAACACATCTGTAAAATGTGATGATGTAGACTAATGTATTGTAATTTATCAATTTGGGACGAAGAATACAATGATTAATTATTCATACATTTGTGTCTCTTTGCAATACCAATAGCAAACTATAAAAACCCAAAATGTTAAACAGCATAAATGAAAGAAGTAAATAATGTTGCACATTATTATTGGTAAATTTGGCCTTTTAAAATCATTGTTGTCTGTTTAGTTGGTTTAAAGCAGATTAAATATTGATCATTCACTTCCAAGTGTAACTTTTATGAGGCATTTTGCTCTTTGCATTGCTGGCGAGCAAAATGCAGTCATGATTAATCGTGTGCTTGTCATTGAGTCATAATTGTATATCATTGTTTGTGTTTTGGTATTTATTTTGAGTTTGTGTATTTTCATAAAGGAAAGGCATTATAAATGTACTTAGGCTATACATAATGAGGCATTGGTATATTGGTTAATGGTCTATACTTGTCCCGAAAAGTAAACATTAAATACATAGATTTGATGCAAGGCAAAACGTTTTTTCATTTATCAATATTTAATCCACAAAAATCTTAGGCAAATAATACAAATAACTTTTTTTTAAAACGTTTTAAATGAAATCACCAAACGTACTGTACTGCTGTATTCGGATCACCAACCACCACCCAATGCTCCCTCCCCTCATCTCCCAGCATGCATCTCGCTCCAACTGTGACTGTATCCAGTTTTTAAAAAACACACAAAAAACACATCTTAACTGATCCCTCCAAGTACAATGTGTTCCTGACGCGGAGGTGGATCCGTCCCAACACTTAGGACGTGTTACCTTGGCTGCCAGAAGATGGCGCAATTTCCCACCAAATGACTCGACGGCGGGGCCCCTAGCTTCAAAGACAACGGCCTCGGGCGTGGAGGAGGAGGCCGCAGGGGGAGCGGCGAGAGGTGTAAGGACGTTACACGCACTTAGCGTCCCACTGGGATCTTTTTGTCCGGGTGCTTGCAGGCAGCTTGGGCTGACTGGCCCCATTTGCGCCATATGCCACGAGGGGCCTGGCTGTCACATCCGATGAGGACGTCGGCGTGATGGCATAACTGACCGTGCAACTTTCAAGTGCACACTGACTGCACACCATTCGTCACTTCTTCTTTTAAACAGTTTCCCTGGGAGGTTGCGTCAAGCTGCTTTTTTGTTTGCATATTGTAAGCGTACACATTTCCCGTTAATGTGTACCTTTATGACATTAGTTGGTAATACAGGTGTAAGACTGTCATATTAATGTAACATATGAGTATGTACATGATGAGTATATGCTGAAAGCCAATTAATACACCTGTTCATTCACGAGTCCCTTCATACTACGACTATTGATTGCATGGCCTTCTGTGAAACCGTTTGAGCATTTCCACATCAAAGGTCAGACTGCATTCATCAAACACTTCAGATCTCATGTGGTAATTGTATAGCAAATAATATTTCCATGTTTCGGACCCGCAATATCGTGCCTTATGCAGCATTTGTTGTATCTTGTGTGTGAGGCAAAGGGGGGTATTGCTGTAGTTGGCAACGTCACCATATTAAATATTGCACTCAGTTCAATCCTTTACAAATATGACCATCAAGTTTCAGTAATTAAGACGAAATTAAATGTCATATGTTGCTACATAATCTGGGGCCCAACGGGTAAATAACGCAAGACAATAGAGACGTAAACAAAAAAAGTATCACTGCAGATGTTTCATTGCATTGAAATAATTTAATAATGCCCAACTGCACCTTATGGCCGCTATAGGAAATGCCGTTATGCATGAGGTAGGCCATTTTCTAGCAAACATTCACGATATTAACAACTGTTTCCCATTGTTGCTTTAACTATTAGCTACTGTATTCTGTTCAGCCAACAATCCAATGGAAGTCATACTTATAGTAATTTAGTATACCGGTAGTAGGCCTATAGCGAATGTGCACGTGGGCGAGAGGGACTAATAATAAGCTGGGACTTTGTGAACAAACGATGCACGTCTGCGTAAGGCAACATTAATATTTGTGAACCTAAACGGTGAAACACTCCGGTCCGCTGCTACAAAGACGGGTCTCCACACGCAGCTCGCGGTGGTCCAGCCTCACGCACGAGTCACACTTCTAGCGGAGACTCACACGGCGGAGGGCTGAATAATGTGTTTTACGACCCATAAAGAAGTCGCATCATTACCGAACAGCGCGGACTGTTTAAAACCCGTCAAATAGCTGGAAGTAACGTTACGCGCACACGGTGGCTAATCCCCCCCCCCGTTAGCGAGCTAGCTACAACAGTCGCGAGCCGAGAACGATTTTAAGAGCAAACTGACGTTACATTATTATGACAGGTAGGGTCTTTTTGTGTTGGTGCTCCAGCTAGCTACACGATGACCACCGCAACACTATGTTTACTCGGGGAGTTTATACGTGAGCTGCAGGCATCCGGAGGTAACCTACTTAGCATTATTAGCCGTGTTAATAAGGGACTGGGTTCGTGCTAATGTCAGGCAGACTTGCTAGCGCCAGGACTTCGTCGATAGAGCGCCATTAATACCGACCAGTAACGACAATAACGGGAGACACACGCCGTGTGTTAGCGCAGTGTGCTCGTTGATAAAAAAAAACAAGCTGCTCACAACAGGTTCGTGGTCATTTTGCCAAGTTAGCTGACGTTTGCTAAGCTAGCGCACGAGCGACTCGTTAGCCCATAATTCGGGTTGATGGTTGGTGGAGTCCAAACGGGCGCGAGGTGAACTCGGGTGTGTCGTAGTTTGTTTACAACAACGACAACAAAAAGGACCAGTGTTTTTGAAAACCACACTCCTCTACACGCACTTTTTCGTTATCTAGTGTCAATTCCTCAAAATGGGGTCTGCTAACGTACGTCTCCGCCATTTTGTGACAGGTTTTTCATTGAGCAAAGGGGTACGTGTAATGGTTGAATGTAACCCCATCAAGAAGATATCCGCTTGGCAGTTACAGGGAGAAGGGATCAGGAGTAATTGTCAACCACCCCGCGAGATAAAAGTCGTTTTGAGGCGGTCAGCAAGAATTGGCAGCTGCTTACCGCAGCGTTAACACGTTTGCAGCAAGAAATAAAATAAAAACACCAACACCGTAGTAAACCACACATATATAAAAAAATAAAATAATGTTTTTGTTTGTTTACAACAAACAACCATAAACGGATGCTTTGACAGATAGTGATTACAATGTGTAGTGGAAGTATATATTTTGAATTGACATCATAATGTAGCCTGTTTAACATTTTTAAAATAACAGTAGTGACAATTTATGTGGAAACGTCACAAATCAAGCTCAAAATGCAAAGCTGTTGATTCACTCAATCACTGTCACGTTTTTCATTCAATTAAGAGTTTGAACCTAAGTTGCACATAATCACTGTTCAATATGGCACAGAGATAACTGCGCTTAATTTGTTTGAGAAGGTACGACAGTCATAATGCACCATGGAAGAATATAATTTTCACAACCATAGAAGTACTTAGCAGCCGTCCTCTTAAATTAAGGATTTATTTATTTTGAAAGTAAAATATTTTTCCTTATATCTCATACCTATTTTTGTTGTAGAATAGTGTATTGAACATCAACTAAAATGGCAATAGATTATAGTATACTATTGCTCTAGTGTATATGTATGGATTTGTTTGTTTCCCATTTGAAGTACTCGATCGTCCTTTAACTACTAGGCTATTGGTGCAGTAGAGGCCACTTATTCGAAGGCTTTAAGTAAATCTGTAAAATAAGCATTTTACAGATATATATACATTTAGGGTTGCCCTCTATTACACGCCTGGTTGGGATAACAAGGGAGCTATGTTAATTAGTGTTATCCCCTCCCCCCCATGGGACATTTCCAAGTACCTCCTGACCCGTTTTCCAAACAGAGAAAAGAGTTGTCAGACGGTCCCTAAAAAAGAAAACAGTCTATTGTTCCAGCGCCCGCTCTGCTCTGGAGGGTGCAGTGCCGCCTGTGGCCGCAGAGGGCGCTGCACGCATGGCAGTCCGGGCTCCTCGGCCTTCACATCTTTTTGTCTGAGAACTGCATCCCTCTGCCGCTCTACAGTGTGCGATAGCCTCGGAGCTGCGTCCGCAACACACTGTCAAACCACTCCAAACGAATACAGCCGCGACCAAAAGCATTAATTCTCCACATTCTGGCATGGCGTTTCCAGTCTACCGGTGAATCGGTCGTATTTCTGACTGTTCGTCGGAACTTAGTCCGGGGTTGATCGGGCTTGCTTTCTGTGTGCATCAGTCTTTATTAGCGGGCTGCCGCTCTTCTTGCTATCAGCTATTTCTTTAACTTTTTAAACACTCAGCTTCGCGAATGACTGAGCGCCGGCGGAGTATGGGATCCTTGGTGTCTTAAGAAGCGTCTGAAGTGGGGTTTAACCGTTTTTGCATGCAAAAACAATGGCAAATTCGACGGGGAAAAATCTACTAGATCAACGAAGGAAAGGACAGGCTTTCCTGGACGAGCTGCGGCAATTTCACCAAAGCAGAGGGTGAGATTGGGGCGTCTTAATTTCCAAGAAATGCAACTTTAAATCTTAATTGTATTCGGCCGAGAGTTAGCCGAAACTGTTATTTCAACATGTATGCCTTTATTTATTATGTTCTCCCCGCAGATCGCCGTTCAGGAAGATTCCTATCGTGGGTGGGAAAGAGCTGGACCTGAATGCTCTCTATGTCAGAGTCGTCGCTTTAGGTGGATTTGCTAAGGTGAGTGGGAACTAAAAGTGGATTTCTCCACACTCCGCTGTCCGTGGACGACTCGGTGGACGACTCCACAACTCGGTGCGGGAACCCCGGGACAAGTGTAACCCTCCACACACACACGGCAGTGGGTCGGCGTTGGCCTTGTGCTAGTTTGCCATGTATCTCTATGCAATGTGGTGGCTTGTGTTGTTGTGTGGTTTGAATCGAGAGTCCCAACCGCTCGGAGTCAGAGTGCAGTCGGAGCGACTCGAAATTAGCGGGCACGTTTAACATCGATTATCGGCACGGGGCCCGGCCTCGGGAAACACCGCCCGGGACTCGGCGCTTCGCCCGGGGTTTTCGCCGGCGGTTTCCACCCAGGGGAAGCTTGATATCGCTTTCTCGCTATAGCCATCTTTCTTCGGCTTCATGGCTGAGCACAAAATGTAGGCCTCACAGGCCCGTGTAGTGAACACGGCAAACGGCACCAGATAAAACCGACTCCCAGCAGCAAACGGCTCGGCGCACACCGAAGCGTTCGTGTTGAGGCGGAGTCGGTCCGCCCGGGAGTTGAGCCTCGCTCTGTTTTAACGACAAAAAACGGAAAAGTCAAGTTAGCCTGTTAGCTACGATGCTAACTAGCCTCAACAGTAACGATACTATCCTAAAGGGAGTCAGTTGTACTTACTGGTGTGACCAATGTAAATATGTGCGGATAACGGGCACATGTACAGCTAATTAAACAGCATTCTACTAAATGTGAGCCACTGCAAAATGATTTAAAAGTAACTCCTTATTAAAGGTATTTTCAGCAGTTGGAGGAAGTTATTGATTAATGATTGGCCTCATTGGGGGGACCTGTAGCCGACCAGATGGTTGCAGTGTAACCGCTCTTTTTGTGTTGTTGTTGCTGCTGCAAGTGCGTGTTACAGTGCTCCCTAACAGACTCGTTTTTTTCTACTCCTTTTCCAGGTCTCTGACAAAAACCAATGGCTCGAACTCGGGGACGAGTTCAACTTTCCGAGGAGTTGCTCCAACGCGGCATTTGCTTTAAAACAGTACTACCTTCGGTAAGTTGCGCGGGCGCGCAGCTCTCCTCCAAGGTAGCATGTGGGGAAGTGTTTACAAACGCGGAGAAGCCGTCGGCAGGATCTGGAGCCTCCGCGCTCCCCTTTACAAGGAAGCGGCACGAGCGCGGTGTTATGACGTGTGCAATTAAAACGGGGTCCATAATAGTGTGTGTATATATTTGTCATGACATGGTGGATTACCTCGCTGGCCCTCTTCCACATGAGAAAAGAACACTGATCTATCTTTTGTGAAAAACAAGCGTAGGCCCAAAAGTCTGGAACATAGTTTTGAAGAACACCCCTCATCAATCCAGATGACCCTAAACCACACACAAATGGCGGTTATTCCTTCCTGAAAACGCTGTGGCCCCTGGGTATGTTACAGCACTACCAATTGAGCAGCTCTGGGCTTTTTAACTTGTGTAACATTCAGGCTCCCTAAGTTTCAACAGTCAGCTGCCGTTGATAGGAGTCGGTGGACATGCAGCTCTCCTCAACAGCTGGCATTTGTGCAGTGTTTTTTTGTGTGTCTGTGGATGCTTTCTCCAGACTCCCCTTTTTTTCTTCTCTACCCCATGCAACAATTGTTCCCATCACTAGCACCTTACACATTGCACCCCTGTGGCAGCCTCTCATGGACGTGTTAAAGGCAACTGCAAGTCGCTGGTTGATATACAAGTGGCACCCAATAATGTGTGTATGTTTTAATTTTAATTTTTTTACTAAGTTGGTGCAAGCTGTTGGGACTGTAGCCGCTAGTTTGATTGCCAACAGTATGCATCTGAGACTTGTTGCTCCAAAAGTTTGCAGATAAACATCAGCGTTGGCTGCAGGGGCCTGAGCAACTCGGGCACATGTTGAGCATGTGGTGCTGCTGAAGTTGGTGGAGGTGTTTCTGGGTAGCATAATGGCCACAAACCACTATTTACCTGCCACATGTTAGTGTAAATGACGGAATACTTGAAAAAGGGTTTTCTCCAAAGCAGAGGATTATGTAATAGTCTACTTGGATGTGCAGACAGCTGACTAGACAGTAGTTTAGGTTTGTTCTCTGAGTGGAAATAGCTGTAGTGCAAAGGTGTTGAGTCTGATTTAATGTGTGAACTTGCCTTTAGTGGCTTGGTAAACCACTAATATTCAGATATCTGCCTTTGTCTAGCAGGCTTGTTTTGAGTGTGTCAAAAGTTGCAGAAAGTTAAATGTCTATCATGCCTGAACGCTGGACACAGTTTGGCCAACGACTGCGTCTTTTTTAGGAAGACACATGCGTAACTCGGAACAGCCAAGGCACTGTAATTTTTACCGGTGACTATATATTTGGAAGGCGGATGAGCAAAAGGAGGCCCGACAGCTGAGTCGACCGGCCAGCTGAATATCGCCGGGCGGTTCAGTGCGGTGGATGTCAGAGGCAGCAGGCGGCTAGACTGGTCTTGCCTCCACTAAAGCTGATAAATAGACTCTCCTCGTCTCCCTCATGCTGCTGTTTTGCTGACAGAGTAGAGTAATTAAGAGTTTTGTTTCCTCCAGTTTTTCTTTTTACAAGGCAATTTTGCCTTCATTCATAATAATAATGAATTCTTTATTAATCCCACAGTGGGTAAATACTTCTCTGCATTTGACCCACCCGTAGTAATTAAGGAGCAGTGGGCTGCAATGAAGTGCCCTGGGAGCAACTGGGGGTTCAGTGTCTTGCTCAAGGGCACTTCGACATGCAAACTATGGCGAAAACAGGGGTCAATCCAAGGAGGTCAGAAGTGATGGCCAGTTCCAGGGTGGCTATGCGCTGTGTGGACCTGCTTCAGATTCATTGTGTTGCTCAAGATGGGTGGATGTTTGCTAACATCATGTGTTAACCTTGATTTGCCCGTTGAATGACGATCTGGAACCGGGCTTATTATTTTTATTATTTTTAAGCTGTGTGTGCATTTCTAAGACTTTGTACTGCCAACTGAAATAATTATAGATGTGCGTCTTTCTAGGTCATGATTTGGATATCTTGAAAACAGCATTGCGTAACATTTTATGAGTTTGTAGTTTGGCTCAGTTTTTGGAATCTGGAATTTCAACTTCAAGTTGACAACTCCAGTGCCAATTCTTGGTGTTTTGTTGTTTACCTGAAGGATTGAAGGATACTCCCTTGCTGCAGGGAGGACTTTTTCTGATACAGGACCGAATGAATCGGACGATCGCAATGTGGCTCCCTCTGGTCGGCACTTCCCACTCGTTGCAGAGTAATAAGCAGCACCCGGAGTTCCGTGCCAGCTCCCGCTGCCTTCTACTTGATATCTGAATGTCACCCGGTAATAATTGAGCGGCATTTGCCAAGAAATATTATTTCTAGCTCGTTTTCAGCTTGTTGAAGCGCCGCCTGGACACCGGTCCCACCAACGGAGCCGGTTTCACTTCCAGCTTCGGGGGAAGAAGGGTGCGCACTCTGGATCAAGAGTGTCGGCATCAAATCATGCCAACACTCTAAAGGGCATGGTTTAAGGACATGTTTATTTTGGCTTCGTTAACAAGATTGAAGCAAAATATTTAAATGAGGTGCAAGAGTGGGAAAATTGTTGATATAAAGTGGCTAGTGTTAAATAGTGAACATGGCAAAAGTGCCTTGGCTAGAGCTTCTACTGGCCATGGACATGCTTCAAAGGTGGAGGAACTGTAAATGAACAGTATTACAATATAGAACCCTCACTATCTTTAATAGTCTGTGTAATTGTCAGGGACTGACCTGGGTTCCACAGACCTAGTCCGGTTACACCAGAGAACCATTTACATTTCCATAATTTGACATCCGTTTATGTTGTATGTCTGCACTCCGTTTCAGTGGGTTGGGTTCGAGTTACTGGCACCGGCAGCTGCTTCCAGTGTCCCTGTGGCTACCCTAATTTGGATGATTCTCAGTCGATACCATTTCACATCTCCACGCTTTTCCCTCTTCCATTAGTCGTTTCATATAATTTGGGGCACTGAGCGCTCAACCCACGTGGCAACTAGAGTCCTGATTGTTTTTTTTCTCTCCACTAAAACTGCACCCGGCTCAGGCTGCCGCGCACGCTGAACACAGAAGCCAAGTTAGCCGACGGACACCCCGGCTCAACCTTTGTTTGCCCTCTCCGCCGCATCCCCATCGGGAGGAAATCAGGCCCAGGAGGCGCTGACATCTAGAAAACCTGGCGACTTTATTCTGGTTGCTCAAATTGTCTTGACCAGATTTGTACACATGGCTGGAAATGTGTGGGAGGAAAAACTGGTTTAACTGGCCTTGTTTAGCAATTCAAACTGGGGGATAGTTGCCCTGTGATGTCATATCATATGGTGTCTATTGTAACTTTGATTTGATGTGCCATGTAGCAGTGATCTATGGACGGTGTTTTGATTCATCAGTGTTGGGGCGCAGTTGTACAGTGCAGATTCGGTTTCACCCTTTGAACCCCACGCTGTAATACGAGCGTGCGAGGCTTCTAGCGCTGCAGCCCACGACGGTTTCTACTGTCCACAGTGGTTGCAGGAAAACAAACCTCCTTTTTAAATACTCGTTCTGCTGAATCAACCGCCAACCAAGTCTCGTGTTGTTGTTTTTTCAAAGTGGAACATGCTGCTTCCTATACAGCGAAATAATCCCACCACACTGTCGTCTGTCGCCCTAACTGTTTGTGGTATAGTGAAGCAGATGCAGTCCGATTCACAGGTTTACTTATTTGAGCCCTTCACTGTTTTTGGATGTTAATGCCCCGCTAACGTCAGACTAGAGGCCCAAGTGTTTCTCCTCTGCTGCTTCTAGCGTGCGGTCCCACTTTCTAGGTCCCAAAATTCTCACGACCCCGGCAATTAGACGGTGTTTCAGTGGCCATGTGATTTTGAGCATGATGTGCTTTTCCCTTTTTATTTTCCAGCCAGCTGGCATGTGGATTATAGTTAATAGTATTTCAAACTTCTTGTGAAAAGAAAAGAAAACAAGTACAATAAGTATAATTATAGCCATCTTAACGATCTCCTGTGACCCTGTCCTCATAACCCACACTCTACTTCGGAACTGCAGATTGATAAACGATCCGGTTGAACGTCGAGGCTGCAGAGAAACAGAGTGAACCTTTCTTTTAGATTAGAGTTTGAGACACAAAGCTTGGATCAGGCGATCACTGAAAAGGTATCGCAGGCGTTGGAAATCATTCAGAGGCCACTGTCTATTAATGTGTGCACTCATCTATTTATGTGCCAAAGTAGCACTTGAAGTCGGTTGTGCAAAACCGGTGGTGCAGGTGGGATGTCAAAAGTCTTGCTTTTCAAATGATCTACTTTCACACCTGATTTGGTCAAAGACGACATGTTCTATTGCTGTTTCTTCAAGGACGAACAAAACCATTGAACGATTGCCCAGCCTGGCGCCACAGACACGCCACTACCTTTTTCTGCTCGGCCGGTGTCAATTCTCACAACTGGTTCTGAGATAATTCCGGGTACCATCATTCCTGCCGGTCGCTCTCCTTCCTGTGTACGCGGGTAGACTCTCCCCCTCCCACTGAAACATCTGGATGAAGTGCCCTTTGATCTGGGTTGCATTAGCCGTGTCTGTATTCCTCACCGCCTTGTCCGAGCAGCTGCTCAGACTTCAGAGATACTCCGGTGACGGACAGTTATGGATGAAGACGGGGCTGTGTTTACCAGCGTGTGTCTGATTCGGCTGCTTCTTTCTTTTTTTCCATGCAGCATAATAAAAGCGCTAGAGCAAACTTCCTATCAAAGATAGCATCTGATGGCTCTTTGAGACTTTGTTTTTTGTCCCGTCTGTAATCCGACCTGCCCGACAGCAGCGTGGGCCACCAATGATAGTCTAATCTTCTTCTCTCAGTTTCCATGTTAACCAGCAGATTGCTACATCTGGCTTGTACATGACGATGAGCTTAGAATCTGGCTTTGCCGTTTCATTAGATGGATGGTATGGTTAAAATGTTTGCTCAGGGTGTAATGCAGGCTACAGCTCTTCAGCAGGAGTTAGAGTCTCTTGATTTTGTGCAGATTACACATAACTAGAGTTTGTTCTGTGTGTTTAGTCCACGCCAAGGAAACGGAGTCTGCCAGTCTAGTGATTGATCAAATATATCAGGGCTGCCCGGGTTATTTTTGGGGGGTTGGATGTTTTTAGTTTTAACATTTTATTGTGCTAATTTGATGGTCTGCCTTGTTGAGAATTGAACTGGCTAAATGATGATCCTGTAAAGTGCAAAACAAAGCGTGCGCGTCGGGCCTTTTTGTTTCAGTGACGTGACTAAAGTGGTTGCGCCGCTCGGTCGTGCACCTCCTGAATTATTTTGTTGTATCAATGTGCTTGCGATCAGAGATTTTTAGACGCGACTGTCACAAATATGCACACAAATATATAATCTATACGAGTAGATATTTTGCAGCCAAATTGTTTACAGGATATTAAACATTACATTCCTTATAATGCATGTAATACTTGACTTATTTCTTTACAGGGCTTGTATAAAGGCAATACAGAATATATTACGAGTTTAGAGTTGAATTCTATTCCTCAGCATTGTGGAGGTTGGTTTATGGCCTTATTTTATGCTTTATGGCATACATTTAGTTTGTACGGCCTTGGGCGTTTCATAGCATAATGCTACAAGCAGCGACTTGAGCATAAGCGCCTTTTGTGCATGCGCTCCATCTGCAAACGGCTCACGCTACAGTGCCGCGAACAATTATTTGCAACGCTTTACTGGTTTCTGTCCTATGGCTTGGTGCTGAGAAGCAATTAAATTAATGTATTTCTATTTGAGAACGAGACCTAAAACTACCACATGCAGTCGTGCACCTCGATTGTTTAATGGCACGGTTACGTTACACCCAAAGGCACGGTTAGGGTACAGCCCATGTTTGTTCATTTGAAGGCTGCAAGCAAAGGGGTCCTTTAGCTGACCCTCTTTCTAAAAGTGTCGGACTGTTCAGCCTGTCTTAAAAGCATATTGCGAAGCAAAGATATCCACGGTGATGCCATTTAGTTAATGGAAGAGGACTCTGGGATCTATTAAGGGGGTGGCGTGCAGATATATATATTTTTTATTTTCATTGTAAATGCAGACAAATTAAAACAATTATATTTTCATGACTAACAAATAAAAGACCTGCACCATCTACATAATGGAAATCATAATGCATATACAAAATTACAGCTTAACACACACACAACCTGTGGACTGTCAGCACTTGATGGGCGGTATAATTTTCACTTCCAGCATAGAATAAAGTCTCATCTGAACCCCGCTTGTCCGCTACCACCACTCACCTTGTAATCAAACCCAGAGCGCAGATCAATGTAGTCTGTCTTTTAAATTCACTACTTAATAGCTAGAGCGAGCTCGACATGGTGTCATGACAAAAAGAAGGAGAAAAAGGTTAATGATCAGTGGCACAATAAAGGAAATGGTGAAATCTATACAATAAACAGCAGCACTTGCAGATGGGCGGGATCAGCCCTAAACTTTTTGTCATTTCTGGATTGATATTTGGGAGAAATGATGGTTGATTTGCTGCAAAACAAAAAGTTGTTAGAATGTACATGATGGCTTATTTCCAAGGAGACGGTGGTAAGTTCACTCTAAACAGCAGTCGGACAAGAGTCCGGCTCACTGCAAAGGAAAACATCTCATCCTTGACACGCATCACCCTTGTCAAGGATGTTCTGGAGGAACTTATTCTTCCACTGCAAAAAAAAATACTTTGAACCCAGGATGTGCTGCTAACCACTGATCCACCGTGCCATGCAGATTGACACGGCTGATAGCTGGAATGGAAGCGCATGTTAAATGGGTTGTTTTTTACTGGAAGGACTTATTTAATTCTTTGGTGTGCAATCTCCCCATTATCATCCATGCATTCTCCACTTGGGTGATGCGAAATCGAATGAGTCACAGGAATACCATCAGAGCACAGAGATAGCGTTGCAGTCACTGCCGTGTCTTATGCTGTCTTCTCCCTTCCTGCAGAGCTCTAGTGTGACTTTTAAATCTGCTTTCGGTGAGCAAATGGTCTCCTAAGTGATCCAGCTTTTACCGAATATTCCTCGACTGGCTCCGCCTTCGAACAACGGCCCCCGTAAATATTGACAAATCCCAGCAAACAAATTGGTGGTGGTGGGGGTGTGTGTTTTTGCGTGCCTGCGTCCACGTCCAGTAGGGGGCAATGGACTCCCACAAACCGAGGGCATTTGAGCACAACTGCACCGCTGTGATCCAGATGACCGTAAATAACACGGCAGTAATGATGACGGCGGCGGTTTCCAAACGCATGTCTGTTCGTCCTCGTCGCTTTCGCCAAACCCCTTTTTGACACTTGTTGTATTATTTTGGAGGGAAAGCGTGCCTCAGTGTTAGCGTTGACGGTGTGTGTGTGTGTGTGTGTGTGTGTGTGTGTGAGTGAGAAAAAAAGGGGAAGTGCAGACATAAGCAGCTGCAGTCAAACCCCCTTCCTCCCGCTCATGCCCCCACCTGTCTTTACCCGCAGCCTTTTTTTTTTTTTGTATTGCTTGTGCCCAGACAGCGGTTGATGACGCTGCAGTCAGGGCTGGGGCCTCTCTTTCTCTCCCCCCCTGCACCCCTCACTCTCACTCTCAACAAATGAAGGCTGTGTGTATTTATAGTCCAGTGTGTTACCCGGCAGCCAGCGGACGGGGGATTACCTCGGCCACGATGAACAAGCGGGGCATCATTCAGAAACAGGCGCTCGCTCTATGACTCACGGCCACACAGGCAGGGTTTACCACACTATCGCCGCTGAGGTAGTGTGCTTTCGTTTGTCTCTCCGCATTGTTACGGGGTGTTTGTAAAAATCCAAGAAAGCATGCTCAAGGAGCCTATTTTTCTTTTCTCCTTTCACGCGAAGCGCAAACTTCTCAAGAATGCGAGCACGATAGCCGCTGAAGAGGAGTTCTTGGCTCGATGTCTGCTCGCAGCTGTGTTGGTGTTGCAGGCGGTTCACTTGTTTCTACCACAGGCTGTAGCGTTCAGACCAAGTGGTGTTATTCAAACAACCCCTCCCCTGTTTTACATAATTGTATTCAAAGTGGCTTGAACTAACCCGGCCTCTTGCACCTCCAGGACAACTGACCACAGCTGTCAACGTCTGAAAAGATGTTGGGTTTTAGGACTGAAATGCATGAAAATCTCCACTCTGTTCTGTGACCCATCTTACTCACAAATGTCCCCAACTGATGTCGCGCTGAGGTTTTTTTTATTTTTTATTTTAATTTTATATTTTTACCCCACTTTCAGTGTGTCTCATGCTTCACTTCACATATCTGAGCGCGTGAGAGCACCATGGGCTTGCTGGAAGTGATTTTCCATGGGCTTTGTCAAGCTCACAAATAAAAAAACCCAGAACTAGTAAAGCGAGCTGAACGCTCAACGTTGCAGCTATCAAATTGCATTTTCACAATGCAACTTTTGAGCTGTGTAATTCACACTGAATGTGATGGTTTCACTCTGGTGTGCTCTGAAGTAGATTTGCGTTTTATCCCGACTTAAAGGTGTTCTCCTTAGGCCGACTGAAGCTTCAGATGCTGTTTGAGTGTCTCTCAGCCACGGTTGCCGACACCGCTCCTGCTACATACACACTTTCATCCGTTTTGTAAAAGAAAGTTTACTCGCAGGGCCGATGATACACTGAGGGTCCCTTCACTTTACGTGCGGCTGCAGAACCTTTGTGACGGAGCGTTCTCTGGAAAAGGGTGATTCGCTTTTGTGAAACAGCTGTGACACTCGTTTGAGGATTCTGTCTGGCATCGACAACATGTCGTGATTATTATTATTTATATTATTATTATAAAACATGACAGCAGCACCCTGACTTTGAGCTAAGGACTTCAGGGACTACATTTATCAGCATCTTGTCTTTTAGATACAAACTACTACTTTGACATTTTTTGTTTCATGTTGCGTGCAAGAATATAATGTGTAGTCAGCCGATTTCCAGTTTTAGAAAATTCTGATCTGACGATTCTGATTGTCTTTGTCTAAGAACTATAACTGTACTATAAGCGGACAAACATTTTTGTAACTGTTCTTTTGTGGTAAATTGAAACTGAACTGTTAGAATACCTAAATGTTCTCACACAGACATATCTCTGAATAGTAGTGCACCAGCTTACTGCACAAATGATGTGTGTGTGTGTAAATGTGTCTGTTTCCTGTTGCAGTGCATGTGAAGGACACAAGAGGGCGGGAAGTAAACACAAACCCACGCTGTTGCCTAGCGATGGAACACCGGTCTATATAGGACCAGCAAATTTCCACCTATGGTTGATTGTTTGGTGCATCACTAATTCTTAGTGTCTTGTTGAAAGAAGCTGTTGCCAATTAGAGTTTCAAAATGCGCTGACTGTCAGTGGCTTGTTAGGCGTTTGTGCTCGGTATCAGAGAACGAACGCTGCATCAGCGTCAAGGCAAAGGAGATGTGTCGGCATTATTAAAAAAAACAAAAGAAAACAATCTTGCATCACTCAAGTCTCGGAAAGAAAGTGCAAAATAAGTCTGGGCTCATCTGTGTGTTTTACTCTTTTCCTCCTCTGCAGATACTTGGAGAAGTATGAGAAAGTCCACCACTTCGGCGAGGACGATGAAGAAGTGCAGCCGGGGAATCCCAAAGCCTCTCTTCCAATCGGTGCAATTCCCAGCTCTTACAACTACCAGCAACACATTGTATCAGGTAGGCAGAGACTCGGCTTCCTGTGCGCTTGGTATGCAGAAGCTTAATTCTTTCTGCGTTCACAAGTTCACTCTGTTATTCCGTCTGGGTCTCGTCTGTACCAGGTTCACAGATTCCGTTTCTATTTACATCCTTTCTTGTTTTCTGTCTCGATTCTTCTTCTTTGAAGCGCATCCCGTTTCTCTCTCTCTCGGCCAACTGGAACGCTTCATTCTCACACCGGTGTGATCGCAAAGCAGCACTACATCGAAGCCGTGTGAGATTCATAAGAGGAGGGCGAGCATATGCAAGGATATGCCCCTTTGGAGGATTTTGTCGAGTTCATGTCACAGGACGAGGAAGGAAATGTGTTGAATGCTTTTACATTTTGATGACGGTTCAGACCGCTTTAATGCCCCCAAAAGTTTTATGTGACTCATTAAAACATCCAACCGTTTGTTAGTGAGAACATGTCAGGTCCTCATGCGCTGTTGTCAAGCAGGCGGCTTTTTGTTGCTCCGATGTGATTTTTAACACTTGAGTTTTTGTAATCTCTTGAGCAGAAACATGTTAATCGGTGAGCTTTAGAGGAGCCCGTAGGAGGACCTTTGTACCTTTAGGACGGAGCGAAGCTACCGTGTGTGCGTGCGTGCGTCCAATTAGGGCTACAACTGGTTTTATAAACTAGTAATATGTCGATTTATTTCTTGGATGACGGGATATCATTTTTTTATGTATATCTATTTATTCAAGAAGAAAACAACTAACAGTGAACTGAAATGGGTATTTTTTTTCTATTTTATTTAATAGAAAATGAGCTGTACAAATTTATTGTTTTTGTTTTTAAAAGAGAAATGTAAAACGCGAGAGGGAGAGAGGTACTTGCGACACGGCCTTGCAACAAAATAGACTCAACAAATCGACAATTCTGTTGCCGATTACTTTTATAATCAGATGTGATCAACTTTATCGATTGGTTGTTGCAGCCCTTCCAAGTTGAGGTTGATTCTCTCCGTTCAGTTAAAACTGGTAAGAATAACTGTTTCTGTTTGTAGGGATCGTTTCTTAAGTTTTTCTCTGGTTCGTGGCTATTTGTCTCATCTTTTTTCATGAAGCACTGAGGCGCTCGAGTTACTCTGCAACACTAACTATTGAGCAGCCCAATCCCCTGTTCAGAAACAGAAGACAAGTCTGGAGTATTTATTCATTTTTTCTTTACTAACCTGGCCGAGGACCCGTGCCACAGCTGAGCCTTTTGCCGTTTTTACTCCTCTACTTCCACATTCATCACATCATTTCATTCAGCTCTCACCTTCGCCGCACACCGCTGTGTTTTGAATCAAGGCTGTGAAATATATTGTTAATGCCTCTTTTCTTTCCTTCTCTGAAGTTGCCTACGCACACAAGTATTGACTACCGGTTTGTAACTTTTGAAACCTGAGCAAAGAAGTGCCCCTCAGTAACGATCATTATGTTTGAAAGCGTAAAGTGTTGCTCGCCATGGCTCGACCTCTCGTCTGTGTTGTCCGACAACCCCCGGCTCACGCGCTGCGAATGGGAGCCGTCCGCCGAGCCGGTTTATTGATGGAGGGAAGCACTTATTGGCTCTCCTCCCTCGGAGCCTCCAGCCTTTATTTTTAGTCGCAGGCTGTTCTCGCTCACAAACCAGCCGTGTGCCTGCTGAGCAGAGTGACTCCACTACGTGACCGTGGGCTGGAAAAGGTTTTCCCTCATTCACTACCCAGATGAGTCGGACTTTGTAGGACACAATGTAGCTTTGGCCGGGTTAATGTTGGCTTGGCTGGTTCAATGATGGTTAAATATTTGACAGCTGGTCTGTAAATCTCTCCCACTGAGCTTTAGTCTTCCCTGTTGTCTGATCATGTTTGGGATCGTAGGCCCCGTGACAACATTTAATCCACTCCGCTCACAAAGACATCTCGGCCAAATGTTGCACTTCAGACCTCTGTCTCGCTGCAGGTGTTGCAGCCGGAGCAGGCAGGTTTCTGAATGGAGCCATTGCCGCTCTGATGGCAATAGCATGGGAATTAAGTTCACTCAGCGGGACTCTGCTCTGCTTCCCGATTGGTTCCCAGGGGCAGCAGTCTACTAAAGATCCTGCACCAAATTTAAAAAAAAAAATGACAACCTATGCACACAAATGATCGATGGCAGAAAATCAATCAGGACGGGAGGAAAGCTTTGTTGACGGAAACGCAGACAGGATCATCTGTCATTTAGAGCTGTTGAATACCATTTGAGTCATGATTCCCTCTCCGCTATTTCGGATTAGAAGTCTTTTTTAATTATGAAAGCCCATCACGGAGTTGGACCGAGTCAAAGACGAACCCAATTAAAAGTTGGAGAACATTCTCGCTCCTCGGTCGCACACAAGTCGCGGCTCATCAAGCTCATTTGGACTAAAAGGCAGCCTTCGCCGAACCACTTTACGCCCCATTTGGTTTGCTCAAACTCGGTTAAAGGGAAAATGAGTTAAACTGGCGGAAGGTGTGCAGGGGCTACGGTGCTACAGTGAGCGGCCACACCAGGGCAACCGAAGGCTTTCACACCGCAGCTCTGCTGCTACATTCACATGATGCAACAATTACTTTTAAAATCCTCTACAGTGAGCGAGGCTTGCTCCATTTCTTTATCTCCTCCAGAGGAAAGAGTTTTCGGGCCAAATTTCCCAACGTGGTTTATTTTTCACATGAACATTAAAGCCTTTTGTGTTTAGCTTCTGCTTTGGTGGGCGGCATTTTAAAAGCCAATTCATACTTTCTACGATGGTCTGCTTGACGTAGATATTGTCGTCCGCCCGTCTCCCGGGAGATTCCATGTGGACGTCCCCATGCAGCTAAAAATTTGTGCTGGCGCAAACTCTAAGCGTGGCATGATCCCGTTCGGTTCCACACTCCAGTCGGGGGCGTGTGCACCTCGAGCTGCTTTGCCAAGAGGAAGCAGGAAACAAAGCAGAGACTTGTTTTGAAGGGAGGTTGTTCGAGAAGATCCACTTTAAGCTTTTCATAGAATTTGTCTTTAGAGCAATACAAAGGCGCCCAAATGACCGTAGACATGTGAGATTTGTTACGTGCTCAAACTTGAATTCATGAGCTACATGTTGGAAAATCTATATGTTTGTACTATAATTTTTTTCATATAAAATACTAATTTGTATTCCGGAAAAGGAACTGTGCTTCTGAAAAGTGTCCAGCAAATGATGTAGTGGTTGTGCGTCCATTCATCAGCCCTGAAGTTAAAGACATTTCTCTCTCCTCACTGCCCTCTAAATGCCAGATTTTAGTGATGGAACATGTGAAGTAACCTGAGACGCGTTTTTCTTTTTCCTCCTGCAGACTATCTCCGCCAAAGCTATGGACTGTCTTCAGATTTCGTTCCGCCGTGTGACTACAACAAACTGGTGCTGTCCCTCCTCTCGGGTCTACCCAACGAAGTGGACTTTGCGGTTAACGTTTGCACTCTGCTGTCCAACGAGAGCAAGCATGCCATGCAGCTGGACAAGGACCCCAAACTGGTCACGCTGCTGCTGGCCCACGCCGGCGTCTTTGACGACTGTACGTTATCTGTTGAAAACTGTAGTTTGATTTGAAGCTATCCAAAATGAATTCTTAACTATATTTATTTAGGAAAACCTAGTTTTCATTTTACTCGCGAGGCCCAATTTTCTGGCTGCCTTCTCACCTCTTTGTTCTAGTATCAAAGGCCCTCTGTTCTCATAATTTATCAAGAGGGAATTGAAGAACAAGGGCATAAGAGACAAATAATACTGAACTGAGATGGTTCTCTAACCCTGCCTCTTTGCCTCCCGTAGCGCTAGGCAGCTTCTCCGGGGTATTCGGGACGGACTGGAAGGAGAAAACCTCCCGGGACTTTGTCAGGGTAAAGTAGAATAAGAGTCTTTTATTTGTGTGACCTCTATATGCGTCTCTTGGTTTGGCCTTTTTATATATAGATATTAAAGATGCCTTCGCCCTATGTCAGCTGGGATAGGCTCCAGCGCCCCCGCGACCCTAATGAGGATAAGCGGTATTGAAAATGGATGGATGGATGGATTAAAGACGACTTTTATTAAGCAAGCCACAAGGCATCCGTTTCACTCTTCGAAGTGTGAAGATTGTCAGAAGATCTTGTGTTTTGTTTTTCCCCAACAGAGGAACCTCGGAGAGCAGCTTTCTCAGTCTTTAAATCACAATTGAGGTTTTAATTTGCTTTGATCTCACACAATTAAAGAGGCAGTCATGTTTTTATTTGTCCCCAGTCAGCCAATAGAATTATCTTCAACAATAACACTTGTCTGGGGGAAGGCTGGTCTGCTACTCAGATTATCTTGATAGCGCACTTTTTCGTTATTAACAATATAGTAGTGATGGTGCTAGATTAAAGGGGAACAATGTCAATGTCTGTTTCGAGGTGTTCGGCTACTGCATATCTGGAAAAAAGTTGTGTAATACCTTATGTGGCTTTGCGACGTCTGAAAAACGCCCTAACGTGATGTCACTTGAGTCGGTGTCCGTTGGAGCAGGAGGCTTTAAGTTTGAAAATGAAGTGGGGATGTCTCTAGAACCGATACTTTGGTACCAACTCAGTGCCCAAACATTCTGAAAGCGTGACTACAGCAGGTATCGGGGCTCGAGACGATGGTATATCTACATTGTGGACACCAAATTGCTGAGCTTTGGCTTGAATTATTATTATTGTTATTATCTGTTCAATGCTAACAGCTGCTATTCTTCTGCAGTTCTGGAAAGAGGTGGTGGAGGATGTCGAAGTCCGGGAGCTGATCTGGGACAAGAACAGCGCAGCACAAGGTAAACACACTTGGTGCTTAAAGCCACAGGAAGCAATACAAGGGGAACACTCCTGTATGCTCCCGCTGTGTATTGATTAACACTTCCAATGCTGTGACATAAACACGTGTGCTTTGCTTTGTTTACTGCGACTATTATTTCACATTCTTTCTACAAAATATTTGTACCAATAAGCAAACGCAATGATCACAAGGAGAAAAGCAGTGGCACGACAAGATTTGGAAACAAACCAGTTGGAGAAATGTTCCACCTGCTCATGATAAACGGACTCGCTAAAAGAACCAACAGTTCTCTTTGCAGACGCTTCGTCGAGCGAGGAGCGCTGGCAGAGCCTCTTCCACCCGCCGCGGAACCAGGGCATCAGCGACATGGAGTCCCAGCGGGTCCTGCAGATCGCCGTTATCCTGCGGAACCTCTCCTTCGAGGAGGCCAACGTCAAGCTGCTGGCGGCCAACCGAACGTGCCTGCGCTTCCTTTTGCTCTGTGCCCACTGTAACCTCATCTCACTCCGACAGCTTGGACTTGACACGTTGGGCAACGTGGCGGCCGAGGTTGGTCCGGTGTTTTACTGTTGTCAAATATAAGAAGCATACAAACAAACAAAAAGCGTCATACTGGTTTCTTTTTTTAAATGGTTGATTTGGGTTAGTTCAGTGAAAACATCCTAAGTGTCCACCGAGGGAGATTTGTTCCCAAATAGAAGTTACTGTGACACCGTAAACAGTCTCGTCTTTAGCCACCATTTCTGGATTGGAGCAGTTTAGTTCATCTCTGACATAAGTTTAATTTAAAGGAAACGTAAACCGTCTATTCAGTGGTCATTGACGATTTAACTGACCAGCATTTGTCCATTTGTGGCCCAGCAGCAGTAACTACCGCTCTGGATTCCTCCATAGGTTGTTGAGGTGTGAATCAGGCTATCGCTAAAGCAATGCTCGGCCTTTTAATTTTTCTTTTCTTCCCAGTCTTTACAGAACCAAAAAGCAGAAGAGTAAATAATGGATTTAACTGTTCATCTGCTCTTCTCTTTTGAGATTTTGTGAACATTTTTTTTCATGATGAAATTATCAAGTCCAGCTGGAAGAACTAATATATCTGCTGGGCAGTGTTGGGGTAACGTTACTTCCAAATCCAACTGGTTACAATACAACATTATTACAGCGTTGCCAAACCCCATTTGTGGTTCTCTTGCAACTGATTGCTTATTTGAAAAACTTAACTAAATATCTGATTTACTTGTGTCTGCCAGATGATGTGTTGTCACAACCAAGCATTGGGTTTTTCAGATCAAGTTTAACCTATTTTTTTGGCCATGAATTATCACAGTTTCTAGCTATTGCAGATATACATTGATGTCAAACCTTCTAGTCCAACGTGGTCTCAAAGGCCAACGTTGAGAATGTTGGTGAAATATTAGCCATCAGAGTGAGAAATGCATCACATGGACTCGCTTGCGTTTTGATCTCACATTTATTGTCATGAGATGCATAGAGATGAGCCAACGTCTATTTTTAGAAACTGCATGCATAGGGTACCTGATACTATCGGTTAAGCCTTTGATGCCATTAATTGGATGGTCGGGTTTAGGCCCGTTAGCACATTCTTCAGATATGATATGGAAAAGCCTTCTGTTGTAACATAACTAGTACTAGAGCACCCTTTGGTTGCCTATATGTTGTGCGCAAGAACACAAATCATTAACATCACAATGGAATTACTGTGATTTGGCTTGTGGCCAGCTGGCAGCTTTTCAATATAGCAACAGGGCCTTTCTTTTGTTTGGTTCAGCCTCCGCCCAGGGACTATATGGAAACTAGATTCTCGCTATATCTGGTATATTATATTGACCCGCATTGACCCTGCTAAATAAACAATAACAATGTGAGGTCTCATTGTCATAGGTGTTTAAATGTGGGGTTCTAATCTGTATGGTAGATGTTGTGGATCGTTAAATGAATCTTGTCTGAATTCCTTGTAGCTCCAGCTGGATCCCGTAGACTTTCGGACAACTCATCTGATCTTTCACACCATCACCAAATGTCTGATGTCGAGGGACAGGTTTCTCAAAATGAGGGGTGAGTTATCTGGCGGGCCACTACGGTGACGCCGCGTTCAGTATGCATGGTGAAGCTTCTTGAGTTAAACGTGAATCTCGTTTTAGCCATGGAAATCCTGGGCAACCTCAGCAAGGCAGAGGACAACGGCGTGCTCATCTGCGAGTACGTTGACCAGGACTCATACCGGGAGGTAATAATGCTCCTCACGCTGCCGGACCTCATGCTCCTCATGGCCTCCTTGGAGGTGCTGTACCTGCTGGCCCAGCTCGGAGAGATTCCCTGCAGCAAGATCGCCTCGGTCAACCATAGCATAGGTATGACTCGCCTACTTATCTTTTGGTTTGGTTTTTCGACGCAGAATTGAAGCATTTCTTTGATCCGCTAAATGGCGGATATGTAACCAGGCTCCTCGATGCTGATCCTTGTGTGCTGTCTTCTCTCTCCTCTTTCCCCGGTCAGACCTGTTGGTGCGGTTGGTATCGGTTGACCTCCATACGTTTGGACCCGACGCCCTGACGGCGGTGCGATTGATTGAGCATCAGGCCAGCGCTGACCAGGCGGCCGAGGTTCGACCACAGCTGGTAGAGCAGGTCCCTGCAGCCGTGCAGGGAGCAGCAGTGCCTGGTGAGTGTCTGTCCGTCACACGTGATCTCTCACGCCGCTGGGGGGATTTCATGTGTCAACTTTGAACCTTTGCTACACTCTCAGGGAATAAACATAGCTTTGGATGTTTTTCATTATGGTCCTCTGGAAATCTGAAATGTGCTAATGTACTCTACTTATGTTAGTGCTACAGGCTTTTACATTATAAAAACGTATTGTTTTCTAAATGTATATCTCCGTCCAACCTCCCCGGGTGAAGATGTTACACTATGATTGGCCAGTCTACGTTTAAGGGGTGGGACTCAAAAACCCAATGAATGGCTGAACAAGGTCTGCGTTTGACTCATCTGTCAATATCTATAATAACTCACCTGTTGCTGCGGAGCCATTGGAGCACGATGTTGCATGCATCAGTTTGTTTATCATTTCTTTTATGCAGAATAATTGTACAAAAGGGTTGGCAATTTACTGATCTCTTAATTCTTCTATGATCAGGGCGGCCAGAGTCGAGTGGTTTTCCATATTTGAACCTTTTCCTGTCTGAAGAAGTTGATGAAAAAGATGAGATTAAAGTTGAAGACCACCAAGAAGATTAACATCTATTAAGTTTTAGATTGCCCTCCCTTTTTTAAGTGTTTTCCTGCTTACATCATGGGGGGCGGAGAAAGGAATCAGATTCCAGTCCTCTCACTGCAGCCCCAGTAGTGAATGAACAGGTGTCCCTTCGTGGGCTCACCCCACCAAACCTTGGCAGTATCCATCCCTGTGCTGTCAGTGTGCTCCACAGGGCTGCAAGGTTATTAGTTTGCTGACATCTAGTGGACACTTTGGGGGAGTACTACAAACGTTGACAAATTCTCCATATTCCCTTATTTTGAGCATTAAAACAACTATACGGAACATGAACCTGAATTTTTATTGTCTTTTCAGTAACAAGGGTACCGGTCCAATCCACCCAACCCCCACCTGGCATTGTTGAACTTGACGGGGAAAAATTTACACTGCAATGGTAAGATTACGTCACCTAAAGATGTCTATTCTGATGTTTTACCTGAAGAAAAATACAGTTCAGATGGTTTTTTTTTGGCTTGTGTATTAACCACTCAGTCGGTTGTTTGTCTCTCCAACAGGCTAAACGCACACTTTGAGACAAACCCAGAGGGCTCCGTGTCTCGATCAGAAATGTACTCAGAGTACCTGGCCACGTGTAGTAAAATGGGAAGAAGCAACATCTTAAACTCAACAGGCTTCCTCAAATGTCTTCGGTCAGTCCCGTTTCCTCCTCATCCTGTCCAATGCTTTTACGTCCAATTAGATTCTGAACTTGTTTTCTGCAGCTTCAAAGATGCCAGCGAACGTTTCCCTTTTGTGCTGAACCTGCGTCTCCCCCTGCCCCCACAGGACCGTGTTTCCCAACCACACAATGCGGCGGCAAGAGGAGGCCAAGGTCAATGGTCAGGTTCAGATTCTCCTGGTAGGGCTGAGGCGCAGGGCGATCCCTCTGCCCATCCAGCTATACTATCAGCAGCCCCAGCAGCAGAATTCGGCAGCAACTCCAACACCTACGGCAGCCCGGCACGAAGCTCCCGGCAACCCTCAGGCCCCGCCTCCAGGTAGAACTAGTCAAATTAATCATGTTTACGCTTTTTCATTCAAATACATTTGAGCATTAGGTTTTGATACTGTTTAGGACAGACAAGATGTAGATATTAAAACCTAAAGACAGTTGGAGGAAAAGAAGGAAGGAAGGAAGTCTTCTAAGCTGTATCACATTTCGTGAAACTAATCACAGAAGACAGTTTTGTGTCTATAAAAATGTAAATATGACATGGAAGAGGTAAGGTATAAGGTAATACTTTATCTTTGCTGCATCTAAAGTACATTCAAGAACATTAAACATGACCAACTCGATTTAAAAAAGAGTCTTCGTAGAACAAAATTAGAACATTGAAACTTAAGTAGCATCTTGGATCTGATCAGTTCCGTTTGTGCGTTTTGTGTAACCAGGCTTACCTCTCGGGCCTCCCAGTCTTGGACCCCAGTTCGTCCGGGTGATGGGCCCCAGCCTCAGCACCATTGGTGCCGCCCCATCCATGGCCTTGACTGCACAGGACCCTCCTCATGCGAGCCATCCGACTGTTTCCCGTCACCCGCTGCCCCTGCTGGCTTCTCCACAGTTGCCACCAAATCCTCTGGCAGCAGTGCAGCAGCAACCGGTTCAACCAGGTCCAGTGGTCCAGATCCCGATGTCAGCCACCCAGAACCCTGCTGCTCAGCAGCACTCCCCCATGCTCTCCACAGGGACATCTGTCACGCTATTTCAGCAGGTACCACAGGGCCACATCCTCACCGCCAGGGTACACGGCGTGTGCCCTCCGATCACCCAGCACCCTTCCCTGCCTCAAACCCCTCCCCTGTTTGGGCCTCAAGGTGGAGCTCCCCAGGCGGAGCCTCAGTGTGTTGCTACGGTATCGACACCCTCTTCTTTCACCCAGGCAGGGGGTGGTCTGGCTTTTAGTATCGCAGGTGTGACCAATTCCCAGGGGTCACGCGTCACATTTCAGAATATCGCCCCCAAGCCAGCACCAAGCCAGTCGGGTGGACCAGCGGCCATGATAGCCACTCCCAACCAGCAGCCTCAGCCACAACCGCAGTCGCAGAGTCTCGTAATAGTCGGTCCCAACCCCCAGCAGAACCCAGCCTACACCCCTGCCATACACCAGATCGTTCTTGCTAACCCCTCCGGCTCCCAGACTATCCAGATAGCAGGGCAGCCCGGAGCTGCTTCCAACCTCTGTCCGCCTCCTGCTTCTCATTCCAACACCCAGGTCCAGCCCAATCAAACTGTCAGCCACGCACTGTCCATGAAACGTCAACAGCAGCATCAACAGCAACTCCAGCTTATTTCCCAAACTCCCCCCTCTCAGCCTACCTCCACCGAGTCCAGCTTGATCAAACAGCTACTGCTTCCAAAGCGAGGGCCATCTACTCCGGGAGGAAAGCTCATCCTACCTGCTCCACAGGTGCCCCCTCCGAACAGCACGATGGCGCCTAGTCCGCAGGTGATCTACCAGACAAGCTACAGCACCCAGAATCCCTCTCCTCAGCCTCAGCAGCTCAATGTCCAGCTGGTTCCTGGTCAGCTTCCCGCTGTAGGAGCTCCAGCCCTCCAGACGGTCCAGCTCTTGCCAGGCCAGCTCATTTCCACAAGTAGCACAGGGGCAGCTACCATAATCGGCCCCACGGCAACTGGACAAGTTACATTTACCGTGGTCCCCACCACTGGCTTCACCACCTCTACCGCTGCCGTTGTCAGCCAGGGTGCTGTGGCTCCGGGAGTCCCCCCTCCTCCGTTCTCTACTGCATTAGTACCCCACCACGCCCCTGAGGCTCCACCACCACTGCCGGCTCCCCTCAGAGGAGACAAGATCATCTGTCAAAAGGAGGAGGAGGCCAAGGACACCACGGGACTGCATATCCATGAGAGGAAGATAGAGGTGATGGAGAACTCGTCTTTGGCAGAAGGAGACTCCAACGGAAAAACCAGTAATGGCGATGTGACGGCAGGTGCCAAGCTGCTAAATGGTCGGAAGTGCATGGAGTCTAATCTACCTCCATACCACTCAGGGAACAGCCAGGGGGCACTCAATGGCCCAGCTACAGAGGGCCACCCTGCTAATGGGAAGCAGGCCCTCTCCTCCAGCCTAAACACCCCTCCTGAGGGCAACCCCGAGGCCAAAAAGACTCTCGTCAATGGGGTGTGTGACTTTGATCGGGTTGACAGTGGCAGCAACTTAAACAAAAACATTCCAAATCACATTGCTTCCAAACAGTACTTGGGGAACGGGGAGATGGGCCCTTCTGAGAAGAGTCACGGGTCAGACCCGTCTCTTCCTAGTCCGCCTCCCTCCCAGCAGGACACTGCCAAAGCCCAGCAGGCCGAGCGCCTGGCGAACGGACCCCAGGCAGTCGGCAACAGGCCTCCCTCGGAACTAACCAACGGACCTTTGTGGCCGGGCCACGGCGTGCCTGCGCTAAGACAACAACTGCTCCCCAATTCCACCCTCCCCTCCACTGTTACCTCCCAGAGTCCCGCCTCCTCTCCCGCAAACGGAGTGGCCTCCGAGGCCCGGGGTCTCAAGAGGCCCGCCGAGAACGAGGACCGCAGCGGGGCGGCCTCGGGGATCCCCAACAAAGTGGGAGTGCGGATCGTCACCATCAGTGACCCCAACAACGCCGGCAGCAGTGCCACTATGGTGGCGGTGCCGGCAGGAACAGACCCAAGCACAGTAGCCAAAGTAGCAATAGAGAACGCCACTCAGCAGAGGATCTGCCCGCCCACACTGGCAGCTGGCTCGACGGTGAGTCATGGGAGGGTTAGTCTCTAAGCTGTATTTATCTGGCCTTCTGTTGGCATGGCTGACATCAGAGTGAGTATTTGCGGTCACGTACATTGTCTGTTGCTACTATGTTTGACTCATTTACAAATTCCTTTTTTCCTTTTGTTGTCCACCGGCCAAATGCCTAGTGAATGTTAACACATTACCAGCCACTCAATAGATTACCATTGTTTTTTCTAGCCTGTTAGTGATGCAAATCTACCTGCATTTGACTGGTAAATGGTGCTAATTCTGTGCCCTGGTGGTATTTTCATTGTAATCAAATATATTCACATTATGTTGACTTAACGGTCTAGCAGACAAGTTGGAGTCGTCTCCTACCGTGAAACATATGCTAAGTCTTTAAATATTAATTTTATATTTGTATATATTATATTCATTAACCAGAATGCCTCTTCTGGAGTTGTCAGATATCCAGCCAGAATGGTGTTTTGTTGTAGGCAGCTGTAATCGATCCATTTTTGGACTGTTGATGTTAAAACATCTCAAGACATTTTAAACATTGTTCTAAAACAGAATGCAGCTGTACCGGCTGAAAGCTGCAGTTTGTGGTCACGCTCTGTGGTCTTAGTTGAGATGCGGCTATCATTTGAGAGTCGCTTTATTTTTTTAATGTAGGCCACATTGTAACTTGAAAACACTATGACCTCCCATTTCTTTTCACGCCCTCTGCCTTAATGACTTGCGTATGCCTTTGGCTGCGGAACAGATGAAGTCACAGCTGCATGGTGCCACAAAAGACACTAAAACGTGACGTATAAAAGGCTCATGGCATGTTGTGTATTCTTGTGTACCTGTTGGTAGAACACAGGCAACTCATTTCTACACCACCACTACAGGGTATGTTTTTAATACGATTCCAGGCTTTGACTCTGAATAACACGCTTATGTAACTGAATTTGAAGCAGCACATTATGTTCTAGATGTGTAACATTTTAGTGTTGGACTTAAATCGCACAATAACTTGAAATTACCAAAGTTGTGCAGTTAGGGAAAAGGATTTGCTTGGCACTCAAATTGCTGTTTGTTTCTGAGATGGAAGGAAGAAGTCTGATTTGGTTATGGGCTAATTGGGACTTTCTGCAGGTTGAGGAGAATATTGTTTTTCAAATATTTTCCCACTGCTTTAATTTATTATTACAATATAGTTTGGTATGCTACAGTAGTATATTACTGCATTATGGTGTGTCAAATAACAAAGTTGAACAAAGTCAGTTTAGTGGAGTTACACCAGAGCCTACCACAAGAATACGGAGGGGCAGCTGGCCCGATGGTAAACGTGTAGTGAATTATTATTATTATTATTAGTCTGATAGCTATTCATATTTAAAACCACAACTATCAGAATCAGGTGAATAACAAATAAACGGAATAAAATTATAATAAAAACAATTAACATAGTGAAATAATAGATAAATATGGTAAATAACAAACGATAACACGTGTGTGTACATTTATTATTTCCAAAAATAAGTGGCATGTGTATAGGAGAAGACTTTTGAAATTGAGAACCATTAGAACTTTATTATTTTGTTATTATTACTCTGAGGTTTGTCAATGGTTGAAGGAACGATGGATTCATCTTCATTGATCTCTAAATACTGAAACGTACAGATATCATGCTCAAATCGTTTAAAGGCGGAGGCTACCGGCCGTCAGATGTACACGCACAGCAAAGCTCAACTTGTTGATCAAAACTATTTCATCAGAAGCAAAAATGAATCTAATGAAGTAGTCGTTTGTGGAATGCTGTTCCTGCGTAGGAGTTACCGTTTGTGCACAACTGAAGATGGTGGACGAAGTTGTGAGTTACTGTTTGGAGGTTAAGAAGGTGAGGCCAGTTAAGACCATGTGGCTCTCACCGATACCCACCTCCTAGAGCAAAGCAGCTGAGAGAGCAACTTGTGCCACTAGCCAGGCCCTGGTTACATCTCAGCCAACAGTTCCAGTGGTCCTTTTAATTTCTTGTAACCGAAAGTCCTAACTAATGAAAAAACGTTTATTTCATGCTAATTCATATATATTGTTTCCAACTGTCCCACAGCCGACAGTCACCCCGCCCCCCGCGTCCCAGCCCGCTCCAGACGGTAACCACAGCCCACACCTCTCAGCACAGCAAAGCCCTGCAGCGCCACCGGAGCCGAGCAGGAAAGCTGGGCAGAACTTCAAGTGTCTGTGGCAGTCCTGTAAACGGTACGCGTCCATCGAGGCCGCCGATCATAACCGTCCTCGGCCGAGCCGCTGTTGAGCGTCCGCTGACTACTTGTCCTTTTTCCTGTAGGTGGTTTGAAACGCCGTCGCGGGTGTTTTACCACGCTGCGACGCAACACGGTGGAAAAGGCGTGTACGCAGGGCATTGTCAATGGGAGGGCTGTGAACCTTTTCCCCGGCAGAGACTGTCCTTCATCACCCATCTACAGGTGAGGCTTCCTCTTCTGTGACTGGTCATGCAGGGAGTCACTCTTTATAGCACCACGTCAGCATGAAATGATAACAAACGTGTTCTTTCCCAGGACAAGCACTGTTCTCGAGAGGCTTTACTGGCTGCACTCAAACTAGAGGAGCAGCAGGCGCAAAGTCCCAATCAGACTTCTTCCCAGTAAGTACACCTTTCTGTCTCCAACTTGATGCCTGATCGGGGCCAGAGAACTACACAAACCAGAAATACTGCATATCAATATCTGGGGAAAAGCAGTGTATCGATAATTGACCAATAACCTAAATGATGTCTGCTTGATGTGTCATTAAGGACTCCACCAGCGGCAGGCAGCACTCCGAAAGCACCGAAAGCAATCGTGAATCACCCGAGCGCAGCTCTCATGGCCCTTCGCAGAGGGTCTCGAAACCTGGTCTTCAGGGACTTTACTGTGAGTAGAACAAGGCTGACGACTCTCCTCCTCCTCCTTCCCCCTGAACTTCCTTAAAACTCACAGTGCACATGAACTTTAGTATGACTTGTATGAAAGCTCTCGTTTGAACCTAAGCTGCTCTGAGGCTTTTTTTAAATCCCACTGTTTCCTCCACTTCCTGGTGCAAGCTCAGGGTTGAGTGGAAATGCTGTGTGGGGGAGAGAATTTGGTCATTTCCAGGTCTTTGTGAAACAATAGAAACCTCCATGGGACTGTTCACACTGCACAGGTTTAGAACACCCATGGTTCTGCATATCCTAACAGAACACTCTATCTTGTTGACATGATTACAACAACGTCTTCTCCTGCCACTCATTCTTATCCTCATCTCTCACAGTGGACCATGAATATTGTTTTTGTTCCTCTCCCAGGATGAGAAAGAGGGACCAGTGACCAAACACATACGACTAACTGCTGCCTTAACGTTAAAGAACATCGCCAAGCACTCGGACTGTGGTCGCATGTAAGTGTCCTTCTGGCTTTCAGAAGTGTAGAGTGAAACCTGCTGCCGTTTGTTCCCTCGTGACCAGACGGATGTCAAAAATACAATTGTGTTGTGTCAGAATTGATTTATCCAGTTCGAAGTTTTGTACTGATTGCATTGTATTGTTAGCCGTGTCAGTTTTTGATCACTTAAGTTGTGTCCTCCTTTCTCTCCTCGTCTCTCAGGTTGGTAAAGAGGCATGAGACGCACCTCTCCGTGCTCGCGCTAAGTAACATGGAGGTTTCCACCACGCT
Source organism: Cyclopterus lumpus (assembly GCF_009769545.1). NCBI lineage: Eukaryota > Metazoa > Chordata > Actinopteri > Perciformes > Cyclopteridae > Cyclopterus > Cyclopterus lumpus. The sequence continues at coordinate 3,569,827 of NC_046988.1, forward strand.
CGCCAAATGCCTTTACGAACTGACGCGCTCGCTTCAGGCTTAACGCCTGAAAAGGATAACCTCGACACCACCCCTCTCCTGAGAGGAGGAAGCCGCCGCCGCCGCCGAGGAGCCGTAGCGGGTCTGCAGGGGGAGCGCAGGAACCGGAACGAAGACCCTCCTTCTGCCGCGCCTCTCATCCCTCACCTCCTTCCTCGCCAACCTGTGTTCTATACCACACTCTCCCCCATCCACACCCACAGACACACACACACAAAAAAAAAAAACTGCCACAGGGGTCTTCCACCAGCTGCCCACCAGGGGGGGCGCTTTAAAACTGCTTCCCAGTGGGACTCCACAGACGAAACCCCAAACATGAGCACATTTTGTTTCAGTTCTTTTGTTATTTTTCCTCTTCGTCCCGTGAACGGATGTGTACGTTGGCGCGAGTGGCGGTCGACTAAAGAGTGGGCGGCGAGTGGGGGAGGAGCCTATTGTAGGCGTCCCACAGGGTCCGGTGGAGGTGGACTCAGCTGGCAACTGGCAAAGATGATTTTATTTTATTTTTTCTTTAGAAACTTGGTAGCTTGGTTTTCTTACTTGAGTCAATATATTTTCACTTATTTATTATTGAAATGAATACCATTACAATTAATGAAAAAGAATCTTGTAAATATGTTGTGAATATATATAAAGAAGATCCTCTTTCATGCCGATGCAGCCACTGGAGAACTTGCTCTGTGGAGTAATAGAAGCATTACTTTGGTAGAATTGAATAAAGTAGTATGTTTTCGTTTGTTGCTTTTTTTTTATGATCCCTGGTCACTTGTATCTAATGTGATTCTATACTCAGCAGTGGATGAATGTACTTAAAAACCTGTAAATAATTCTGCAAAGGTACTGATGCTGTAAAGCTTAGGGAGGGGGTAAAAACAGTTTTTTGTGGAACTGTGACATTTTTTGTATTATAATACCTTGTAGAACTCATTTTGCTGGCTGAAAGAGTATGGAATAATATATCTCATGTCATTTTGTAGAAGAAAAAAAAATATTGAAGGTATTCTCTTCCCTTCCTCTTCCCTCACACGCCCTCCCCTCAACACGCACACACACAAGTAACATATATCCACTGTAAGCGTTTTGTCATTGTACGGGCCACAGTGCGCGTACCAAAATTTTTTTGTATTTGTAAATTGGTTTAAATACATGGAGTTTTTATACAGGTTTTCTCCTGTGTTCTTTGCTTTACGTGCAGGTATGATATTTTCTTCACTACTTTTTTCTATCTTAATATAGTGTGGAGTTTTATTGTACTATTTTTTCATTCTTAATACCATGCCACATTCCGGCTCACGTCCTCAGACTGTCCTCTCTACCGTGTGTTGTGTAACATTTATGACTGCCTGTCGTATTAGCATCTGACCGGGGCGACCCAACCATCCTCATTTCTGCGGTGTCAGTAGGATGTGTGACTATACATAGACCTAACAGTCTGTTAGAGATTGGCTTTATTTACTTTGGTGACTGTTTATAGTTTTTAAATAAAACACTGAACATTTTGCTTTGGTTTTACGCTTGTTTCTTTATCCCCCCCACCCCCGCCACCCATTTCTCCCACTTTCCTGTCGCTCAAAGCGCATGCAGCAGTCGATTCCTCATTTACGTATTTATTTATGCAGCAATGGAAACGTGGAAATTAGCACCTTTAACAACTGTTGCGATTGGCAATGCATGAGAAGAAGAGAGTTGCCGTCTGAATAATAAATATTAACAAATAATTCAGACTCGGAAGTAAACGGTCCAAATAGTTGGCTTTGGATAAATGGTCAACATATTTAGCTAAAAATAAACGGTTCAATAGTACACTAATAGTAATGTATAAGTTCAGTGTTTATCAGTTACTTAAAGCTATTTACATTTTCAAATTTAGCTAACAATTTATAAACAGTTGTTCTAGTTAAGCTAGCATGATGGCTACATGGTTGTTGTAGTTAGCTACACGTAATGGCTCATATTTAGCTTTAAATGTTGCTATTATTAGCTTAAAATAATGGATAGTTTAGTTGGCTAAAAGTAATGGATAAATGATCAAAGTTAGTTAATTTAATGGATTAATAGTTTGCTTATCTAAAAATAATTGGATAAACGTATTGACTGGTTGAAACATCCAGCCTTTGTCACTCCAAGTGGGAGTTGTTCTCATGCGAACTTAACCAAATCGACCGGAATGTTGAACAAGTACATTTAATGAAAAAAATTATTGTATCAATGGCCACTTTCATAGAGACATTTTAAAATAAATTTAAATGACCATGTTTGGAGCTCGTCCGACGGGGCTTTCGGAGCAAAAAGGCCGGGACCTACTGGTGGAGAGAACTCCGACTGAGACGTTGCCAGGATTCGTCCCGGCTGCCTGTGTTGTGTGCTGAATAAGAGACGTCTGAACAGATGCCAGAGCTTTTAATATTCAGCACTCAGTTTTCATGGTTGGTAGTTGGGACTTCAAACCGCCCTCTTGTCTGATATAACCGAACAAGCTCCATTTGCTGACAAGCTGATCCTTTTGTTCTGCCTCACCACTGGACGCCTTCCTTTGGCTTGTTCTCTTCAACCTAATTGAATTGTTAATGACTTTACAGAGCTCTCCACTTCCCACAGCTCCAAAAACATACTTTGTGACAGAACTTTCGGAATTCATCAAAAGACTTTACAGTCTCACATTTTGCCCGTGCTTGAAGCACAGTGTGAGACCCTGATGTTGGTTTATTTTGGCCTCCGTCTTCGATTGCGGTTTCTGCACTCAAAAGGTGCGGAGAATCTGATCTCTGCTGAGCTTTGACTTAAATAGCTGGAGTCCTCTTTTTAGTCATGGTAGCTGTCATGCTCATTTACTAGGGCCGTGAAACCAAAGCAGCCAAAGGGAATTAAACCCAAATTAACTTTATTAATTAATTAAGCCTGTGCTTTTGCAGCACCAAAACTAAACTATCAACATTATGATACTGGGACCCACAAAGCATTTAAGGACTAGCCTCCATGTTTTGGTGTGACAACCTTTATTTCAAGGGAAGTGAAAGACAGTAATATAATACTTTGCGTAACTTCTCCCAACCAGTCGAAGCTTTGTTTCTATTTTTGAAAGTGTTTCCCAGCAGTGTTTCGAGCGTATGATACTCTGTGTGTACGTCCTGCCTTGATTCAGTCTCCCGCTGTGGCATACCAGTATCGGTTACTGATGAGCAAGCAGCTCTGCACCTGCATAGAATGGCTCATGGTCACGGTGAGTCGGCATGGAGCAGGTGGCTTGCATTGCTTATGAGCATCAGTGCGTTATTGTGACAGCACTATGAAAGGAAATAGAGTGGGCATGGCAGGTCCCACTATAACCCATCATATTTGTGTTGTTTCACCTTTGACTGAAAAATACTTTTTCAAATAAAACATTGTGTGATGATGACTTGACCGTATATTACAATGCCTGCAGTTTGTCTCAGCGATTCACATTCATGCTAGTCATCCAGTCTTTATTATTAGCTCGCACGCACATACACTCACCGGCCACTTTATTAGGTACACCTTGTAATGGGTTGGACCCCTTTTTGCCTTTAGAACTGCCTTAATTCTTAGATTCAACAACGTGTTGAGAGATTTTGCTCCATATTGACCTGATAGCATCACGCAGTTGCTGCAGATTTGTCTGCTGCACATCCTTGGTGCAAATCTCCCGTTCCACCACATCCACAGGCGCTCTATTGGATTGAGATCTGGTGACTGGAGGCCATTGGAGTCCAGTGAAGTCATTGTTCAAGAAATCAGTTTGAGATGTGAGCTTGTGACATGGTGCATTATCCTGCTGGAAGTAGCCATCAGAAGATGGTACACTGTGGTCATAAAGGGATGGACATGGTCAGCAACAATACTCAGGTAGGCCGTGGCGTTTAAACCATGCTTAATTGATACTAGGGGGCCCAAAGTGTGCCAAGAAAATAATATAGAGAACTCTCTAAAGGATATTAATATAATTAACAGCTTGATGGTTGGTTAGTTATTGATATCAAAGAAGCTCTATTTCAATTAAATGTGTGTAGAACACTACTGACTTGGCACCACTGTGAGTTCTGCACATAGCAACCCAATTCCTTCTTTTATATATTCCTTTGCACAAGGCAGAACCCTGAAATCAAAGCAGCTAAATGGAATTCAGCCATCATTCACTTTATTATTTAAAATGAATGAATTTAGAAACAGACAAACAATAACCACGTTATTTCTCAGAGAAAATAAAAGATGCAAACACACAAACCATTCATACAAATGTGCTTACTTATCTGGCAAATAAATCAACAGACACCGGGCACATCAAAGAAAGCAAGTGGAACTTGAATCAGTCTTCGGCGACTCGCTCACCTGTTGCTGCTTTTCTTTGTACTGTAAATAGCAGGAGATGGATAATTCACTCTGCGCTGTAACGCGCGGTGGTTCCGGTAGGGGGCGCCAGCGGCACCAACTCTCAGCCAGACCGCGAGACATGTGGCTGAGACTTCAGAAAGCTGCCGCTCCGTTTTTAGCGAAGCACATCTCCCGGACAGTGCGAGTCGTCAGAATTTCATAGCACTAGCTTGGACGCTAAAGCCAGTCTACTAGGTGCAAAGCAGCTGCAGCAGCGCTTAAAGGTGAGTAACGACACTTGCTGCTAGCTAACTGCAGCTACCGCTAACGGCAGCTAACTTGCTAGCGAACTGCAAGCGACGTTAGCAGGTGCTGTTGTTCAAAGCAGCTACATAGCTTCCAGCTACACTCGCTTGCCGCTAACTAGCTCGCTAGCTAACTTGTGACCTTCAATGTAATTATCGCGGCTAATATTAGAAACTATTTAGCCATGTTTGCTTCCGTGCTAACAACCGGCTAGCCCTAATGTAGCTGTGTTTTTAGCTAGCAATAGCTTACTGGCTAACCATCAACAATCATGTTGTCATCGTCGTGTTGGCACTCGTATATCAAGTTGGTGCACAGTGTGTCTCTTTGGGAGCCAGGCCGTGCTGCCACCGAACAGCAACACGCTTTCATGAGTTTCTGCCCATCAACTCGTCTGATTCTCCGCCACACCGATCACCCAATTCAGCGTACATTGACACAATAATGTTAGCTGACGTCGGGCTAACTCGGTTGAGGCTCAAGTGTTCGATGCATAAGTTGAAATGACAGTCTGTGCACCAGGCTTGTGTCTAATGGCCCTTGTTGACGTGGTTTATTTCATGTATTTAGAAATGAAACTTGAGGGTTTTCCCAACATCTCCGAGGCTCTGGTCTAACTAAGTCTGTTGAAAAGGTTTCACTTTAGACGAGTTTTACGATCGTCCCAATTAAAGTGGGAAAAACCAAGACTGGTTCCGGATCAGATGTCACACTCCTTTTTAAATCTCAGGCACAGATTTGCTGTTCACTGTCGGAGCGTTAAGAAAAGTCAATCTGACTTCTGGATCTAACAGTCAAGTTTGGTTTCTGGACGTTCAAGCATGTGAAACATGGAGACATAACTGAACGATGATCAGTTATGTCTATTAGTTTTAGGCAACTGTTATCTGAAGTCAAAATATCAAATAGATGAACACATATTTCACAGAAACTGTAACCATTATCTATTTTGTCCATTAAGAGGTTTACTTTTGTATTTCTCAACTGTAAATTGGAGGTCAACCATTTTTTAAAAATTACAATATTAAAAGGAATTAATAGGTGATCAAGAGCTAAATACACTAATGACGGGTAAGGTATGTCTGGTCGGCTTACTTTTAAAGTCAGACATTTCTTGGGCTGTAAAGTTTTAGGACACATTTGAACAATGTTGGCAGACAAATGAGTTAACGGTTAAAGTGGAATATTATCCAGATTATCTCTGCAGCTGCCAGATTTGTGAGTCTAAACTTCCTATTTTCATTTTTGAGGCGGCAACATCAGCTGTATCGTCGTCATTAGGTACAGTGTTTTTTGTGCATATGAGTTGTGCTGTAAGCTCTCCACACAAACACCCAGGCACACTGGCCAGCTAGCAAACAGGTAACGTACAGTTGGTGCACCGGCCCTTTGAGGCAAATTTACAGTCCAGCAATCAATTGAAGCAGATGATGCAAGGCAAAAGTTTGATTTACTTTCTGTCCGAACACAACTTCACAGCTTCAAGCTCAATTGGTTATGAGTAAAAAAACGGAACCTATATTGAACTGAATGTTATTTCTGCTCTGTTGGGATTGTGGCATGAGCTGGATTTTTGTCAACTCTGGATGCTAGAGCTGGACAATTTATTCATACAATCAGTCCATTTTCTGCTCCTCCATCCTGGTCTGGGATCATTTTGGTTTATCAGTAGTATATTTGATTTTGTGACTCGTCGTCCTCACCTCCATCTGAAATGGAATATCACAACACGCACACACACACACACACACCATTCTCAAACTCTTTAGTAAGTAGTGGAGATGATGTCAGCATGGTCAACCATAGCCCTCTTGGAAATGTAAACATGCCAATCAAACACTTTCATGTCACTTAAATAGTTTTTTTGCCATATTTTCTTTTGTGTCTTGCTGTTATATTGACATTTTACTTTAAGCTCCCTGCGCGCTAAACGGAGTGCATAAAATAATATCAGCTGAACTCCTCTCCTTTGAAACAACGACCCCTTCATCTCCATTTTCTCTCCTCTGCTGTAGTGGTGATCAGGACAGTCCGGGGCGGACATGACTGGAGCTGGAAGTGGTGAGACTTGACTCGGCACAATGATGTTTAAGATCTAATGTTGAGATGATATGTATGCATGCATTAAAAGAATGACCCGATAGTCCATGTACATCCACACATCCTCACATTGAAAACCTTTATCTTAGTGCTGAGTGGAAAACATCAGATGTCATTCATAAATAATTAAAAACCCTGTGTTTGTGCATGTTCAGGCGGCCAGGGCCCGCCGGATGGGACGGATGCTGAGGAGGCAGAGAGGTGTCCTATCTGCCTGGGCGTCCTGGCTGGAGGCGAACTGGCAATGCCCGACAGCTGCTGCCACGTCTTCTGCCTCAGATGTCTCCTCACATGGGCAGAGGTGACGCTCAGTGCTGCTCTATTACATTTTTTTGAAATGTTATGAAATTTGTGATAATGTAGAAGTGAAATAGTGACTATAATCCAAAGTGAATTGGTGAGCCAGTTTGAACTTCATTACACAATCTAGATGGGTGTGAAAAACTGTTTGTTAGGACTGCTCCAGGTGGCTTATATTATCTGCAGATGGATGCAACACACTGAACTGGAATGCTTATTCTTGCATCTACATTTTTTTAATGATAAAAATGTAATGTGTTTCCTCCAGAATATAATTTATTTCAGAATGGAAAAGCTTTTAAAGCATTTAACAGAGCTGAAGTGTTTTTATCTTTTTTTTAAGCTTTTTAATTCCTGTTACAGTTGCAGATGGCTCCTTCCTGCCCGGTGGACAGAAGACCTTTCACTAATGTTTACAGATGGGATGGGAATCTCAGCTGTGTGCAGGTCAGTCAGAGCAAAGGGCAGCGGATATAATGGCATCATTCAGAAGAGGTCATGTGCTGCTTCTTCTTTCTTTTGTCAATCCAACACTGTAAACCAAGAGAAACTTAGTTTTTTAATTAATCTGAAATTACCGGCTCTGTTGTGAGCCTTTGTCTAGGCATTCACTGTTTGTAATCTGGCTCTGTACACGCATAACTAGATTGTACTAGTGGTAGTTTATGGGGTGGGGGGAGAATGACAAATTATTAATCAATAAACTAGTGGTTCTCAAATGTAGAGCCAGTGCGGTCACTTGGGGGACTTTACTGTGTACTTTATACTGTACCTTTGTGGTGTCATGAGCTGCTGTGTGAGCCCGAGCAAAGGCAGCATTGCACGCCGTCGTGCAGATGAACTGTAGACGAGCTCGTTACCCATTACAATCTATACACATACGACATCCCTGACCCGGGACCTCACATCGGATCAGGAAAAACTCCCCCAAAAACCCTTTCACAGGGAAAAAAAGGGAAGAAACCTTGAAGAGAGCAACAGAGGAGGATCCCTCTCCCCGGATGGACAGAAGCAATAGATGTCATGTGTACAGATGAACAGCATTACAAAGTTACATAAACATTCAATGACTGACAGATATTTATGAATAATGATTAGTAGGCATGGACCACAATCCAGATGACCACAATCTGAGTAAACAGAAAGAGGTAGAGAGGAGAGGCATTAGCAGGGCCACGGCAGGAGGCAGGTTCAAGGGGGAAGGGCCCAATTAGCCAGAACCGGCTCCAGACACAGCCACGTTCCTTGGAAACCTGAGAGGCGAGAAGGCACAAAGACTCCGGGGAAGAAGTAGAATTAGTAATAATGAAACACAAAATATAGCCTGGTCTGTTGTCCGTCAAACCCAGAAATCCTTGACTGACTTCTGTGTGAATGAAATGTGCTTCTGTCCTCGTTGTTTTAAGGTTCCTGTGAGGAAACAAGCGACTCCACCTGAAGCTGAGAGTTGCTGCTGTAGAAACCCCGAACAAAAAGTCTGTCTCAAGTGAGTGTGCAGCATCATAAAGTTAGTATTTGTCTCAAAGGTCTTTATAGAGAAATGACTTAATGAGATCTACTTAATCAATCATTAATCAGGGAAAAGTGATGAGCTATTAAATTCTGTTTTCATCTGGATTGTGTTGATTGAAATCAACTTGAACTATTTAGGTATTTTCTTTTCAGAAGTAAACCGTCAAGAAGACCGAGAAGGCAAAAGGTGGAGAGGACGGCAGACGGCAAAACAAAAGGACTTGTGAGGAAATGTATGTTACATCCCTCTTCCTCCAGATATGTGTAACCTACTCACATTTTGTAAACGAGATCCAACAGTCTGTCTGTGTGTCTTTTCCCAGGTAACGAGGATGACCCCTCCTCACTAAGCAGAAAAAAGGTATTTTCATGAGTTCCTTTGTCATTGTTCCATACTTCTAGTGTATTGTGAATGAGACGTTCATCAGTGTTTGTATGTTCTCCAGGTGAGAGGAACAGAGTGCTGTACTTGGTCACCGTCTCCCTGTGTCTCAGTAACAACGTCTACTCAGGACATGTAAGCCATGCTTCTCTCTATGACGAATTATTATGTAACGACGACTTATGACAAATGCAGTAATACACTGGTTAACACGGCAAACAAAACAATTATTTGATGTGCCGATTATCTGTCTTACTAGTTGCTAGACTTACTAGCACCATAGAGAATTGCAGTAGCCTAATTTACAGGGAGGGCAAAGGTTCAGGGGGAAAATGCATTTTCAGAAAGCCCCCTGCTGGATTACAAGCCAAATTACTTAAAATGATCTAATTAACATGCTTAATTTAAACATTTGATAGCAAAGAGAGTAAATCAGGATCATCTAGTTGAGGAGGGATGTAAGATTTGTGTAGACAATTGTATAATTTTACAGGGAGAGTGTAAGTGGTTCATCCTTAAAGCGATAGTTATCGTAGATGGCCCCCAGAGGAACAGACAGGAGTACCAGAACAGGCAAAACAATGTACCGCTGTGGAAAGGAGCAGCAGCAATACAAACAACTCAAGAAATCAGTACCAGTTTAAGTGTACACTAAATAGATCTTCATAATGCTTTACCTTTAGACAGCCCTTTCTGACTGTGAACTGAAGCTGTCATCTCTGCTCTCTTCAAAGCAGCCAGACTCCTTTGACAAAAGAAGTTAGTAACACAGAAATAACGGTTCTACCGCTGACTCGGATCAGTTAGTTTGTGTCATTGTGTGATTTTTTTAAATGGTTATTTCGGATTCGTCAAAGTGACACAATAACACAGACAAACTATCCAATCCAGACGATGCATCAACGGTCTGCTGGCTTTGAAGAGAGCATAAGTTACTGCTTCAGTTCACTGCTGTCTGTTTCGCCAAGTTTGGGTGTGCCGACCACGATCCACTGTAGCTAAAACAATAAACCATGGATAAGTACTTCATACAGTCCCACTTCAAATAAATCCAACCTGTCCCGTTAACGTTTGGAAGTACTTCATAAATAACTTTCCCCTTGTGTTCATTCTCCTGCAGTACAGAGCCTGTGTGGGTGGCCGAGGACATACCTTATGACACCGGGTTCAAACACTGCAAACCCCAGGCGCAAGACTGTCCGTGGCTTTCTCCTGCTGCTCCCATCCCTGTTCACGGCACCTCAAGGTAGTGAAATCCCAACTGACCACTTATATTGCTTTTGCCCCTTCTGAGGACCCTTCCAAGGCCATGTTCCCACCAAACACATTGGAAGCCAGTGTCTCCTTTATGTCCAGTTTCAGCAGTTACTTTTTTTTCAGGATTATTTTTGTGCTTTTATTGGCCAGCTAGCAGCGAGAGAACATGGGTTGTGAGAGAGGGGGGGGGGGGGGGGGGGGGGATGACATGCAGCATGTCCAGTCAAAAAAGAAGAAGAAAAAGACTGATGTGTTAAAAAAGAAAATGCTCCACGTTAAATAGAAGGCTTCAAATAGACCCGTGATTGGCGTCGGACGATTCTGCGTCCGGCCCGAAAAGCACCTTTTGTTGAAATGAAACCTACTGGTGCTGCGGTGTTACCATCAACGGGTTTCGCAAAGTAAAACTGGTATTCCAGCGCACCGTTTCACCTTTTTTTTTTCTTTTTTTTTTAAACAAAAGCAATAAGACGTATGACTATGCCTTCACTGTGCGTTTTTTAACTGAAATGTAACGGTGGCTTTGGTCTCTGGGCTAAGTTGTTTTGTGTTGGTTGGTTTTACAGGCAGAATTTCCATCCCTCTGGTTGGAACCACAGCCCACTTCCGTCTCCCTTTACCTCCAGTTCACCCTTCAGCCCCGGTCATTTCGGTGAGTCTTGTCTGTTGCCGGTGTAAATAATGGGATGAAAACAAATACTGATTAATTATTTTGCACAAGCTTTATCATATGATACATTTCGTATAGTTTTTTTATTTAGCATGAATGGCCGTGTTTTAATTTAAAATTAAGCAGTCACTTGGTAGATTACTAAATTATTCTAAATTCCTAACATGTTTGGCAGCTGAATGTATCTTTAAATGCTATTGGGCTCTGCTCATATGGTTTCTCTCCCACAGTGTTTCAGGGCGTCGTCTGCGCCATCACGTGTCCCAAAGGAGGGGAGAAGAGGGGCGGTCGAGCTTCAACCTCCAAAGCGCCCACCAAAGAGGCCAAGTCTCTCCCATCCAGGCGATCTGGACGCAACAGTAAAAGCCAGGAGGAGGCTCCTGCGTCTGATCCGTCATCACCGCCGCAGTCCAGTGCTTCAGACTCCGACTCGTCTACCGGCCAGGCCGCCAAGCCGGGCAGGCCGGCTCAAGTGCCAGCCAAGAGGAAGGGCAAGCGCGTCACAAACCGAAAGGCCAGCGGGAAGAGGAAAGCCCCGGCAAGAAAAAAAAAATCTCTCCAAGTCGTGAGCAGCCCGGCAGCAAGTGAGGAGGAGGAGGAGGAGGAAGAAGAGGGTGATGGATGTGACAAAATGGAGAAGGAGAAGGAAAAGGAGGAGGAAGAGGATAAAACTGATCAGGAACAGGATTTGAACAACTCTAAGCAGCAGCAGTCTGATGCTGAAGGGAGCCTCAATGAAGAGCAGAGCGGCTTCCACTCTGCTGATGAGCTCGGAGGCGCTGAACCCTTGAGCAATGATGTAGGACAGGACAGCGATCAGACTCAGGAACAATCTCATGAACGTCAACTGAAACCAGATGAGGGAGACGAGGACCTGTCTTGTCCCTCTGACTCTGCCCCTTACAGCCCCGGTTCATGCTCAGTGGGCGACCAGGGCAAGAGGGAGGAGGAGGAGGAGGAGGAGGAAGAGGAGGAGGAGGAAGAAGAAGAAGAAGAGCCAGCAAGCCCTGTTTCTTCTGGCGGAAAGGACTCGCCTTCCCCCTCTCACTCTGAGAAAGGGGCTTCGCCATCACCCTCTCACTCTCACTCTGAGAAAGGGGCTTCGCCATCACCCTCTCACTCTCACTCTGAGAAAGGGGCCTCGCCATCACCCTCCCACTCTGAGAAAGGGGCCTCGCCATCACCCTCTCACTCTGAGAAAGGGGCCTCGCCATCACCCTCTCACTCTGAGAATGCCCTGCTGGACAACTTGATGTCTCCACACTGTGACGATCAGGCCGAGCAGGATGATGACGACGACATGGAGATTTGTGCAGAAGACGCCAACAACAAAGAATCTTCAAATGCAGTGATTGCTGAATCACGGGAGGATTCTCCACAACTGGCTTCCCCCTCTGCCGGAGAGTCTGAGGATAATTCGGCCATCTCGGAACCAAAAGCCTCTGAGGACACTGATGTTAAAACATTTGCATCAGAACTTACGCCTTCAGTAGTTGACGGCTCTCAGGATGGAACCAAGGATGACAGTCCATCCAAGGATGACACTAAAGTTGTCCCTATGGACTGCAGTTCACCCATGAGCGAGCAGGCCAACAGTCCCGTTTTGGAACTGCCGAAGGAGAGTACTGCCTCGGTCTCTGCGGAACCTTCTGGCTCCACAAGCCAAGGGGCCAAAGACGAGAGCGACAAGGAGCAACAGGAAAGAGAAAGGAGCCAAGAGAGGAAGAACGGCAAGCAGAGGCGCTCTCGCTTCCACTCCTCAACCTCTACCTGGTCACCTAAGAAGGACTCCAAGCTAGAACCACCCAGACGCTCGCGGTCCAGAGAACGTGACGGCAGCCCGCCTTCTAGCCGCTCGTCCCGAGCTCGCAGCAGAGAGAAGGACCGGGACCGGGACTGTGAGAGAGACTATTCTAGGAGGGAACGTAGTCGCGAAAGAAGGAGGAGGCGATCTAGGAGTCGCTCTAGGTCCAAGTCCAAGTCCCGGTCTAGATCAAGATCCAGAACAAGATCCTACAGACGAGGGCCCAGCCCGGAACGGCCGGCCTCCAGAGAGCAGTCTCCCCAGAGGAAGGAGCGTAGAGGTGGCTGGAGGTCCGGGCAGGGCAGTGGGTCTGGTGTTGAGGGACGGAGGCATCAGGGAGGCGCTGGGCGCTCTGAAAACGGTGTGCCTACGGAAAGTTCCCCTGAACGCCAGGGCTGGTCGGAAAATCCAGACTGGGTCACAGAAAAGAGCGAAGCCGACAGCAAGAGCCGGGACCTCGGCCCAAGCTCGCGCTGGGAGTCACGGGGTCGCGGGGGCCGCGGTGGGTCAGGCCGGGGTGCAGGGCGGGGCGGCGGCAGCCGTGGCTTCTACAGCCAGCAGGAGGAAAGCGGAGACCGCTGGCAGCCCCGAAACAACTTCTCAGGTTCAGGCAACAATTCAGGGAATGACGCGTACAGCCGCTTCAATGAAAACCGCGGCGGTGGCCGAAGGAAAGAGTCCGACTCGGGAGACAATACGCTGGACCGGTCAGGCTGGTCATCGGCATCCAGCTGGGCTGTCAGGAGAACGCTGCCCGCAGACGTTCAGGATTATTACTCCAAGAGGGAGAGAGGAGGACCAGGAGGCTGGAACCGACAAGAAGAGGAGCAGCCGGCAGCAGCAGGTCTAAACCCTCAGCTCTCTGTGCAGTTATTTATCAGCACTCCAAAAACCCACGTGCTCCTGCTTGAGGATATGCAGATGACAAATAGCAAGTAATGAGTCAGCCAAATGTCTCAAGCCTTAGTCATGGTCTTTGGGATTTTCTTTGAGACTAATGCCTCAAAGACAAAAATGACCCTTTATTACATTTGAGAGGAATTTCTTTAAAGTTATTTCTTTGAAAGTTTCTCAATTGTTTTACTGGAACATGTATCTATTTCTTATATTTTTACTTGCTCACACTTTTGATTCCACCATGCATTGTGTGTGCCATCTTCTGTGAAGTATCTTATGCACATTGTATCTGTTTATCTATACATAAACAAATATACAGCACGTACAAATATAAGCAATTCTAGCTTGCGTACATTCATCAATGACGAGTTCTTAATGTAGTTCTTCTTCTCCAGATGCCACTAAAAGCGAGCTTCCTGCCCAGGCCGTACCCGGTAACGCTCCGGTGCCGGTGATGAACGCTGCGCCCCCTCAGCTGAACGTTCTTCAGCATCACTACCCCATGCAGGGCCCGCGAGGAGCCCTGCCGGTCAGTTTGCAGCCTGCGGCGCCGTACGCCATGCCTCCTCAGGTCCCCGTGCACCTCCACCCTGCCGTACCGCTGCTTCAGGTCCCCGCTGTCGGCGCTCAGGGCCTCCCACCCCCTCCCCCACCACCCCCACCCATGCATCAAGGCGGCCAGACAGCAGCGGCTCAGCCTGACGGCTACGCAACACAGGTTGGTGTATTGGGACGTGGACGGAGCGAGTGCTGAGGATGGGATTTGAAAACTGTATATCTTTAGCATTTAAAATAAAAAAAATATTATATAAAATAATTTAATATACAAGTACTGTTCTGCTTTCTCTGGTTCGGCGTAGATGGGGAATACAATGATGGGTTATGGAAAACCCGGCCTTCTTCCCACCCCAAGCAAAGGTGGTGTTGCAACGGTGACCTACGGCCAGTCGGCACACAGCCATGTTGTTCCGTCCTCTACAACTCAGCACGGCCAACATAAGGCTCACGCTGGCGGCTCCAAAAAGGAAAAGGTTAACTGTCGTCCCGGTCAACATGTCACTCCTTCACAGAACACCGTTCGAGCAAATTTGTCTGTGCGTTTCTGTCAATTTCTTTCCAGCATTCTTGATTTTCCTCTCTCTGCTTAAGAAACAACAGATCCAAGAGAAAGCTGTCAATGAAGTGAAGAACGCCATCAAACCCTATTACCAAAAGAAGGAAATCACAAAGGAGGAGTACAAGGAGATTGTCCGCAAAGCGGTAGAGAAGGTAAATGCCCTGCATGTAAGCCCCTCCCCCCTCAGTAATGATAGTATCTATGATGATCCATGCTGAAGACATGTAAATAAAGAGACAGCATTGTTCTTGTATTGCAGTATAATTAGTTGGTAAAAGTATGTATCTATGTAAGCGTTCCTTCCAACATAGTCCTGTTTAACTACTTATCTAAAATACTTCAGATTTTCATATGTTTCCCTTTTATGATAGACTAGGCTAACCGATGGGTTTTGCCAAACGTAACACTACCTCTGGTAACGACTTTGTCCGGTGATCCAGTGTATAAACGTCCTCAAACCCAGTAAAGAGCAGGACGGAGCAGCTAAACGTTAGCCCAAACTCTGATAGCATCCAGGATCTGGGGAAATGCTACACAGTGGGTGTGCTAGTTGTGTACAGCACTTTTCTTTAAATCTAGCCTGCAACCCCACAAAGTAAGGTTATTTCTGAAGCACCCCATAGCCTCTGAAGTACCACGGAAGGCTAGCTAGCCAGGCATGCTAACAACATCAGCTTGTCTTAAACCCAATATTGAATTCAGTTTGCACACTTCTGCTCTCATGTTCTTAAAAGAACAGCACCTTTCTCAAGAAGTTCGTTCTTACCGCATCCCCATGCTCACTGCTTTGACGCGCAAGCTAATACTTGCCATAAATTTGACAGTTTGTTTAGCCTCGACTGTTTATTTCCTCAGGTGTGTCACAGCAAGAGTGGTGAGGTGAACTCCAGTAAGGTGGCCAACCTGGTGAAGGCCTACGTGGACAAATACAAGCACGCCCGCAAGAAATGAAGCCCCGCCCTGCTGCTGGCGCGGCGATGCCCTCACGGACCCATTGAGCTGCTCAAGTGCAATTTCCTCTGGCTGGAATTTAGCCTCCTAACTGAAATTCAACGGAGAGCCGACATTTTCTTTTTTTGATATCTCTACCTTTTATTGAATGAAAGATTTTTTTCTATAGATTTTCATATTTTGTTAGAAAAAGAATTACCCAATCAGAAATTGTAATGCAAGAGCCCTTTATTTTGCATAGATCATGTGACTTGGAGAACTACTGTAAGAAGCGCAGGGTAGCGTGTGAGGGGTGGGGGGGGGGGTGGGACGGTTGATACTAAAGATGCAACGCTCAGCCATCTACCGTCAGCTCATGTAGTGGAGAGCCTCTTCCAGGGTGCCGGCTGGTACGATGAATTCCTCCTAAATGGCATCCTGATCGCATAGCTTATTAATTGAATATTGTCAACGTTCTTTTAAAAAAAAAAAAATATTATATAATATTTCAGATGAGACTAGTTAAAAAATCAAAACTGTGCATTGCCTTTATTAATCTCCGTTGTTCAATTAAGGGCTGGAATCTGATGAGTGTGAATGTAATCGGGGCCCTGATTGGTTGAGGAGATGCTTAGCGGGATGGCCAATCAGAAGTGAGTTTGTAACGTAAGGCACAGGTCCCAGGGGGGCAGGTCACATGAAACGAGCCCCACCCTTGGCCTGAACATGTATTAAATGTCAATGGGTGAACACGATCTGTGCAAAGTATCCAGAGAGTAGTGAAATAAAATAGCTGCTTCCTGATCTGCTGTGTGTTTGTTAGAGGCCTCGCGTGAAGGAAAACACGCCTCATTTCGATTTTTAAAGGTGGAAGTGCTTCTTGCCTCTGAGGGCTCATGTTGATTTGGGCCCAATCCCAGCGTCCACCCTTACAGACTCACAGAATGAGGCGTGCTCCCTCAAAGTCTGTGGGTTTAGGCCTGTCCCACTGTCAAATCGTTGAGTGTTGTGAGGGCTCTCTGGCAGACACTTTGAGCCCTTTATGAACCTTTTGCCCAAGTCAGCATTAGATGCAGACTTTGCTCAAGGGAATTACCCACAATTCATAGCCATGTGAGGTTAAACACAAGGTTACCAGTGGAAGCATGGGGCTAAAAAAAAAAAGGGTCAAAGAGGATGCCACATAGGTGTTCAGCCTGGAAAATTACATTTACACAACATTAAGGATTAAAGATGGAACATGAAATCTGAAGATTTCATTTAGTTATTAAAGCTGTTTTGACAAACAAGTATATAGATCATTTCAAATGACCTCATCTCGTGAGGAAGGAAGACATTCAAATCAGGGAGTAAAAATTAAAATAAATACCCACTATTGTACACTATCTTTTGACATTGTCATGGTAACGTGATATGTCCCATTTGTATTTACACAATGTCAAGCCCTCAGTCTCTCACACTCAACCACTTGACAGATGATGTCAGCAAGCCCCTGAGGGTTCAGGGTTCAAGGCCTTAGGGGGGACACTGGGATTGGGCCCTTGTCTCTTCTGTGATGTTTCTGCTCCACACTTCCTAAAAATCACCTTTGAAACATGTTTCTTTGTATGTTTAAAACAATAGGTCCCCCTTTACTTTCTCCAAGTAAAACATAACTACACAAAGTGGGTGTACAGTAGATTGGAACCGTGTCAAAGTATACAATATTAGTCCAGATAAAACCATGTAAAGAATAAACTTGTTCACTAGGGGGCAGCACAACAACCTCCTCATCCCATCAGCTGCTATGGCACACGACAGCCAAAAGCTGCTTGTTTACACATCCAGCGGTTGACATTCATTTTTGAGTTGTTTCTGACAAGCAGGTGAGTTTCAAGTGCCCTGTTTTCGGTCCACCAAGTCCTGAGCGAAATGTCCGGCTCTTCAACTGTACAGTGCTTTATATGTCTGCTATTTGGCTGGGAAGGTGGTGTACCGTGCGGATTTATTCTGTGGAAACGAAACTATGTGATGAATGGAGCCTTAAAGAAACACTCCGCGTTGGACGGATGAGGCGACGGGTGTTGTCAATAATCTGGTGAATCTTCACTGGGAATTATATCCTGCCACCTGGTCGATGAATGACTAATGAATACAACGTTTTTCAGTGGCGAGTAGAGGCTGAATTCTGTTTAACCGCTTAGGTTTCAGGATTCCCGCATGCTCCACGCGGTCTTTTTGCTGTAATTTACTGGGACACTTGAATGCAACCGAGCCGTCATTAATGTTATTTATAACACCTGTGCTTTTCCGAACAAAGATGGGAGTTAGAGATGACCATCATCCAGTGTCCGCATGCGCACACACTTTCCTGAGGAGGTCTAATCAGCCAATTAAGTGATATCACCTGTGCAGGTTTACACCGTTTGTGTGCAACATTTCACAAGCACTAGATTGATGAATTTGAGCGGCGAGTGAGGAGGTCGCAGAGGGAAAATGGAGCCAAATTAACAGGAACTATAGTTTTGCTGTAAATAAAAAAATTAACATGTGTCTACTCTTTTAATGGTCAGTAACGGATGTAAGAAATTGTACGTGAGGTGAAATGTTTTTCACAGTATCTTTCTGGCATATCTCATGTTAAAGTACCCTAATCTTGTGTCAGAGTTCTATAAATATGTTATCTGTGGTGGATGAATATGGTTGAAAGACCTTTTCTCCAGCTGTGTAGTGTCGTCTGATGGCCACTGGGGGGCAGCGGTGTCTAAAGAACGACAATAACGTTCATCCCAGGAGAACAAGCATAGTGATTCTCTGCAATTTAAATACTATTTTACGTTTTGAGAATTTACGAGTTGATGCTCTATGAAAAAGAACGCGATGGGGGGGAAACATGACCAAACAGGTTTTCTTAAGCATTCAGAGTTTGTCTTAAGTATATTTAACTATTATATGTTAACATTAATGTGGAAGTTTAATACAGAGTGACCAAAGCCATTTTAAAGGTATACCATTGTGTTTCACTTCATGAAAGCAGCATGTAAAGAGACAGAGATACATTTGTCACTTTTTTTTCTTTCCTATATTCTAAAACAAAATTTAAAAACATTTCCCCTCATAAACGGTTTCTTAACACCCCCTTGTGGCCTTGCCTAGGGGGATTATAACTCGTATGAACCCCTTGACATGGGTTTTTAACCTCTTGTCAAATATAAACCATATTCACAAACTGTGCTGCTAATGTAGAACAAAAGAAAATCAAAGCCGGAAATAGAAGCTGACGGAAAACGTAGAAAGGGTTGTTTCTTTACAATACCTGTGTACAGTAACAATGATTTATGGTGTTTGTCTTGAACATATTTAACTGATATGTCTTATCACTAATGTATGTTTATGGTTCTATGGAGCATTTAAAAAAAGTATTTATGCTGTATTCAGGAAGAAACAAATGAGCCTTTCCCTTCAAAGACATGACTAATCAAAACTGTTTCAAACATAATTTGTGTTATGTTTGACTGATATGGCCCCTAGTGGCCTTTATTGTGGTTGAAGAGCATTCTGACAATAATCTGACCAAACAATTGAAGGTCAGTTAGTTGTAACTCCATGTCCTCATAAATCACATTCACAAACTCTTCTCCGACCAACATGAGCTGGCACAGGCACAAAGAACACCAACACGTCATTAGTTTATCTTTATCTATTTTAATTGGACATTATTTACAGGATGTACATAATGTTTCATTGAAACAAGACTGTAACACTGGTGGGCGTAGCCCTCTTTGCTCCTGAAGTCAAGAGATGGCTGACGTACTCTCCAACCAAGATGTGCATCAAGAACATTTTGCTGATGGTTCTTGTTCAAGGGCCCAAAAGGAAACAAGACTGCTGTGTCGGTGGCTTCCACATGTAACACAGTTTTCACAGAATCAACACAGTAGGATAATGCAGTCAGTCTTAACAGAGATGAACGGTTGGAGACAATTCAATATCACAAATTCACCGGCGTGGGGATTTTTCGCTTTGTTTTACAGCTCCAATGCATTATTGTAAAAAAAGAAAAGAGAAAAAAGAAAATTCAAACAAAACAAAGCGTATATACAGTTGAACTCAATAGATATATATATATACATAAAATATTTTATAAATATAGTAAAATAGATTAAATTACATTGATTTCATGGTCTTCCATAAATAGATGTTGGACAATAACAGTTTGGTGTGTAAGTTAGTGTTGGAAGCACAGTGCACCGTCGGATGACAGGTTCACGACTCGACGGGAAACGAGCACCGCGTCGAGCCGTCAAGTTCTTCTTTGTGAAACATTTCGAAAGCAGAAAACTGCGCAACTGTACACAAAAACACTGAAAATATAACAAACTGGTTGTCCGTGTTTAGGAAACCTGACTTCTAGTTTTTAGTTGTTTTCTGCAAGTTTAACAGGTATATTACAACCACTGCGTGTGGTCAAATTCAAAGTATTCTCCCTTAGGGACAAACAAATTAAGTTCCACTGGAGGCTGAGTGGCCTCCAGGTCTCAAAGCAGTAGTGTTGTCACTGAACGCGCTATTCCAACAAGATCCTCAGCAGGTTTTTTAAAGAGTAAATACAGTTTTGTGAGAGTCCTCGAATGAGAAACTCTGCAGCTCCCAGTGTCGGGTTTGAAAAGGCAGGTTCTGTTGACTTATATTGGGTTTTACATTGAAAGCCGACACTCTAAGTAAGGTCACAAAGCCTTGGTATGAATACTCAGAAGGCGGTGTCGTAGGCCTCGCCTGTGAAAACTGACACTGTTTTTCTCCACAAGTGTGCTGAACAGTAAGTGCTTTTCAATATACAAAGATGCTAAACAAATACATTTTTGGCAAAGTAAAAAAAAAAGTAACAACAAATGTTGGAAGGAACTGACTCGCTCTTGAGGAGGTTGAACTTTGAAGTGGCCTCGTCAATCTTCGGGATGTTCACGTACGTTTCTTAGCAGGATTGGTTGTTGGTGAGCTCTGAGGTCACAGCCGCACGCCGTACCTGAGTGTAAGCTGCATTTTAACTCTACGACTATGTTCATCTCTGCTTTGAGGCACCTTCAAATATTTGTTTTCAGCTGTACCATAACTACAAAAGAGCATAACAAAAAAGAGAAAAGAAATTGAGCAAAAACAACAATGACAAAAATGTACAATAAAAAGAGAAGAAACAAGTAAAACACCATCTTTGTGGCCTATAACAGCATACTGTACAAAGTTCGAAACATTCTCTTGGAATGGCATGGTTTGTCGCTCAGGAAGTCAAAGCAGAGCATCAAGTGAGTTCTTGTGTTATTCTTCGGTTACAATAGGTTTGATCTTCGTCGGTTGCGCGGTTGTAGCAGTCCAGAGCCTCCTCTCTCCTCGGCTGGGAGAAGGGGAGCTTTAGTGTCCATCGGCGGGTGCGACCGGGCTAGCCGTGGCGTTGTGGATCCAGTCCAGGATGATGAGGGTCATGCTGCCGATCATCACAAAGAAGCCTAACAGCAGGAAGGCGGAGGCCTGGTGAGGAGAAGGAGTTCACTTTTAGCTCACGTGTTCACTCCGAGCGACTTTAAAGAAGAGCTTGAGTTTTTGGGGAACCCGCTCATTCCCTTTCTTGGCAAGAGTTAGATTAATTATCTTGTGTCCACATATAATATGGTTATCTTAGCTTAGCATACAAATAGATGTTTACAGGTTAAACATATAACATGTTAATCAGTAAGCTTTAGAGGTGCTGGGTGGATGGTGTTACCAAAGTTTTCAGTCTTTATGCTAAGCTAAGCTAAGGTGCTGGAAGCTACAGCTGGACGTTGAACAGACAAATGAAGATGTAGGAACTAACTCCTTACCCCGATCTTTTGCACAGACTTCATGGACTCCTTCTTGACCAGTTTGATGTAGAAAGCCGAGGGCAGGATGAAGATGAGCATGGCAGCGGCAGAGGCGCCTGTGCAAGGGACGAGAATTTGGCATTTTAGTCACCATTTTCTATTTAAATAATGCTTTTCATGGCATTATCAGACACGTTAACACAGATACCCACCGATGAAGCCAAAAATGTCCCTGATGGTGGGGACAAAGATGACCAGGGCGTTTGTGCCGGCCAACAGGACCACGGTGATGATGGTGTGGCGGATCCAGCTGAATTCCTTGGAGGCGCACAGCAGGTGGTTGACAGAGGTACGGATCTACGCAAACGGAGGCGAAAACAGGTTATCCTACATGGCCCACTGAATTCACTTCAGCAGTGATAAGATCAGTCCGACCTCTTTGACACTTACGGGGAACAGCACCACGGGGACGGTGAGCGTGACAGCGGTCAGCACAGCCAGACGGACAATCAGCAGGACCACGTCAGACTTGTAGACCTTGGAGTAGGTGTGCAGCAACTCAGGCTCCACGTGCACTGTGTAGAAAGACAGCGAAGACCTTTAGGACCCGAGGCACACTCAGCGCGATTCACAAAGGTTTTAGAATTATAAACATTATAAATTGCTGACACAAAAAAAAAATGCCTTTTTGGAAAACATCAAGCTGAATCCAAAGCATTTATCGGAATGAAGAAACGTGTTCTTAGTTTAATTAATTGTTACTAGTTTTTATATTTTCCTTTGCCTCAGCTGTACTTTGTGTTTAGTGCTAATTAGCTAATGTTACCATGCTAAAAGCATGTTAACATAGCTGCTAAACATCAGCATGTTAACTCGCTAACATTAGCATAAAGCTAAAGACGCTGCTGTGCCTGAAAGACGTTCTGTAATGGCTGGAGACTCGTTAAGAAACAGTTCATTTGGAGTGTTAAAGTTCATATTCTTTTGCTATTTGCCCCTGAAAAAGATCTGAAACCTTCTCTGACTAAGGTTTCAGATCGTTTTGTTTTGGAAACATTTGCTCTGTTCCTGCCTTCTGCCACGCCGCACGTTGGTTTCTTGTGTTGCCTCCAATTGAAAAGTCTTTGTTGTCCTAAAGCTGACAAACCCTGACGAGCAGGTTAGAACAGACGTCACAGCGATTGCTCAACCTCCACCTGCCCAGACTCAAACGGTGCACCGCCCCCAACAGCAGGGCCTTGGTCAGTCCCTTCCTGATTACTAAGCTTCTTGTATAACCAGATGTTCCTGCCACAACAAACAGGAACACAAACATGGTGGCACACTGGCCAGCAGGACTTTTTCTTTTCCACACTCTTGCGCAACAGGCCTTGAAGTCCTGCGTTTCATTGGTTAGTTTTTCCAGGAGCTACTCGCTGTTTAACTTGGACCGAGAAGCTTCATCCCGTAACGTCGGATGATCGATCCGCTCTGACATTTAGTGTCGGGTTCAATTGCCGCTCCTGAACCAACACAGCGGTCACTTCATCTGGCCCTAAGGTTTTAGCATGTTATGTTAAACTATGTTAAATTAGAATAAGATGAATCATATCATTTAGGATTTAGCTACATGCCAACACTGTTCAACCGTACAGCCGGCTTATATTTATACACATTAAAAAGTGTTCCCACGTTAAAGCGACTCACCGTTGAAGGTCAGATATCCGAAGAGGGCAGCCAGCAGGTACATGATGAACATGGCCAGGAAGGACACGTGGCAACGCCCTGCATCTTCTGACGAGACCGGCTGTTTGGGACGAGAGAGGAGGGGAGTTCAATGAGTTTTTATATAATCGTGGTAGAATATGATAAGAAAGCAGTTGTGGTTTGTAGTCCGAGTGGAAAAAAATTAAAGAAGTGCGCACTCATCTCTTTGAGCTCCTCATACATGGGCAGGATGGCGGGGTGGCACACGAAGGCGAAGGTCAGGATGGGAACGGCGTAGACGGTCTAGGGGGAGTAAAAAAAAAACAAGTCTACCGTTTACGCCCAAGTACTCAAAGGGATTTTGAGGTCCTGGTTTTGCACACATTCCAGTCCTGAAGAGGCTTTGCGCCTCATAGATATTTACCTGAGAGTTAAAGACAAGTATTTGGGCGTGCAGGTGTCGTCGCTGTAGTCCACGGCGGTGGTGTTCAGGTGGGACAAGGTGGCGTTCAGCATTTTGCTTATTGTTTCGTTCAGAGCGCCGATGTCCCTCGGGGAGCGGGCACGGGAGCTGGAACTTCTTGATGATCACCTGGAGGACGAGGCGGCAGTTTGAAGGTTAAATGAGCCGATATACTGCAGATTGAGTCTCTTTGAAACACTCAAACCACACCACTGTGAGAAATCCCTTTAGAAACTCCTGTCAATATCTCAAACCAAATCTTAACAGATATTGTAACCAAATTATCGTATCCTATTTTCTAATAAGTACATTCTACTGTGTGGAAAAGATTACATAAAAAAAGGGAAAATTGTTCTCTGACTAAGATTCATCTGGCCGGCTCATGTGCCATATGTGTGTGTGTGTGTGTGTGTGTGTGAGACGAATGAGGAAACAGGTGGGGTTTACTCACCACGATCAGAAAAAACACCATGCAGAGCAGGGACAGACCACTGGTGTAACCAAGGTAACCTGGGGGGGGGGGGGGGGACAGAAGCATGAGCTACAGTTTTTAGTTTTTCTCACGAGAGGTTTCTATTTTAAAAGCTTGTTTCCTTGTATACTTCTGACTCTCTGAAGTGTACATCTGACACACATGCGAGTGCGTCTCTACCCCCCCCCCCCCCCCCCCCCCCCCCCCCCCCCCCCCCCCCCCCCCCCCACCCCCCCCCCCCCCCCCCCCCCCCCCCCCCCCTCTGGAGAAATGCATCAGATTTACAACACGCACACAAACGCACACAGCTTACCCAAGTTCCTGAGCAGCGACAAGGGCAGGATGATGCCGATCGTCACCAGCCATCACCAGGAAGTCACCGTTGGTTGTGTACCATTCTCTGAAACACAGCAGAACAGAAGCACGTTAGTGGGCTGTGTGAGGCCTTCAGGGACATCAGAACAGGTCCGCTCTTCTCATATGGTGAATTAAAAATACTGAAAGTATGAATTTTTTCCATGCACCCTCATCTAATTTTAAACGCTGAAGCGCCTTATAGCTGAAGTCACACTGATAACCGGCACAAGGTGAACTGATTGGCACTAAAATAGTCTTCTCTGCTCAGAAAACGTCACCATCGAGTCCACTTTTGTGTCAAATGATCAACCTCCCTAACGTCTGCATGTCAGCTGACTGCGTTGCTGCCCAGAAATAGATTTCACTGAGGAGCCCACGCCGCATCAATTTTTCAAACTGGAAGCGAGGTCGCGTGAGCTCATTGCCGCGCTCCGTCCGCGATGCGGCACCGGGGCTGCGGCTTCTAAAAGGGCTCTTTGAAGCCCCCCCCCCGCTCGCATAGACCTGAACACTGTCCGACCCATTAAAACGTCCAGACACCCGCGCCCCTCCTCCGACACTCAGCACTTCAAAACAACCGGCCGGCCATTTTGCTTGATGTGCCACTTCACCTC
The DNA here is from genome assembly GCF_009769545.1 of Cyclopterus lumpus. Taxonomy (NCBI): domain Eukaryota; kingdom Metazoa; phylum Chordata; class Actinopteri; order Perciformes; family Cyclopteridae; genus Cyclopterus; species Cyclopterus lumpus. Next base: position 3,594,881 of record NC_046988.1, read on the forward strand.
GAGTGCCTCAGCCGGGAGTCCCTGCTCTCTTTTTGTCATTTTAAAAGCCTACCGATGAATTTTTTACTCTCCAATGCATCCGTTCTTTTGCCAGGTATTTGAAACCCTGTACACCACTTAGTGACGTCTGTGTTGACATTTGGTTAATAGTTTATGGCACCAAACATGATCTGATGGTCCGATCTGAACCTGGTCAGACTTGTTTTAAAGTTCAGAGCCTCCACGAGAAGTTCATGACTTAGTTTGTTAGCAATATAATATGTCTTACTCGCATTTAAATCAAACTATTTTTTTCTATTCTGTATGCTACAATATTTTCATATTTATATGCTGTTTCCTATTTCTGCCTCCCTATGTCCTATTGTTGATTACAATAAAGCCCCTAAATGATGAATGCCAATAGGATGCTGAAAGTGAGAGACACCCGTGGAAGTCCCTGTTTTGTAAAGCTAACTTACAAAAAAGCTCAACAGGGCCCCTTTAATACCCGTCCAATCAGCCTTGACACCTAAAAGTCACCATTTTGTTTCAAGACCTGCAGGTCATCAAATGTATTTATGAGTCGGGAAGCTCATGAAAGATTGGCTCACTCACGCATTGCTGGTTCCTACAAGGATTTGATGACGATGGGCAGCTCGTATTTGACGATGTAGAGGTAGCTTGACATGGCTGGAAGACAGAAAGGGCAGTTAGTACACTTTCCTGTAAAAGTAGCCCAGCAGGGGGGCCTCCACTACAATTATACATGTCATATGTACACACACTGGTTTCCACTGGGCCCAGCTTTCCATGCAGTCAGTTTAGATACAGAGGGACAGTGTGGTAACTGGTAGAATGAAACCCAGGTGGATAAATACAGACAAGGAGTTCAATTGAAGTTGCGCAACACTTCTAAAAAACAAGTCGCCTCTGCTGCTAAAATGCCACAGTGTCTCACCTCCGATGTTCTGCATGGTGATGGAGCAGGAAGCGGCGAGCTTCCCCGGCATCCCGAAGGCTTTGTAACCCAGCTGCTCGTACACCAGCGCACCTTTTAGAGGAGGGAATACACAGAGGGAGACTTAATATTCAGAGAGGAGCTCCAAGAAGCCAGAGGGATGGTTGGACACACACACGGCCATCAACGAGACTCACCTCCTTCGTTGGCCGTCTTCAGCAGCAAGTGGACAGAATACAAGGAGAGATGGGTGACGGCCACGAGGAGTATCCTGTAAACACACGAGAGGGATCTTTAGCTGAGTGTAGACCAAGATGGTCACAAGGAGAAACCGCAGAATCACAGACATTGCTGTAGCTTGTTAAATCTATAGATTAGTATTGAAGGCCAATTCAATGAGTAATGTATTTTACAAACACACTGACATTTAGCTACGGTGAAAATCAGACCACCAATTACACCAACGTACCCTTGTAATGACCCAAGTGGAAGAGTCTTTGGACAAAATCAAGAACATCAAGAAACAAATTGACCGTATGTTATGAATTAAAGAAAAATATTTCCCAAAGGTTAATAGTATCATCTTCTGAGAAAGTTGTTATTGTTGTGGTTGTTGGCCTGATTCCCAAGACCTTGAATACAACATAGGTCTGCAGGTCCCTGGAGTCACATGCAGCGTCAGCAAGGACAAAAGCCCCCCCCCCCCCCCCCCCGCGGGATCCTCTTATCACCCTCCGGACGCTGCGATGCCAGCATTATGTGCCCGTGTATTGAGAGTCCAGGTGAAAATTAATCTGCGGGCCATTTTTAGGAGCGGTGCTGAAAAGGCCTTTCCCCCCCCTGCAAGTGACCGTCCAGCTGCTTTGACCGGTTGCTCATCCGCCTGCCTCTGACATCATAACGGTCCACATGTTATCTCTTCATACGCTGCCGCTCAACAAATATATGCGTTGTGGGACCTTTTATGGGGAGTGAGTTTGTTCTGCAGGAGGTTACTTAACTTGAACTGTAATTGCTGATGAGAAGAGCAGCCGGTGGCGTTTCGCAATGCAAACAGACACGCTATCTTCTGATGACGTTTTTTATAATCTCTGACATCCTGCCGATGCAGAGCTCCGATTGGTCAGCTGCTCGGTGACGGTGAACCGCGCCCCGATCTGTGTGTAAGCTCTCCGTTTATATAACCCAAAGGCAGCGGGATTAGCTCGGCTAAACCGCTTCCCCCACTGCTCCCTGTGTTTGTAAACTGCCGTTTGGTGAAGCCCAAAGTAATCTACCTACTATGAGAACATATAGTTATACTCCATAAACCAGCAAAGAAAAGACTTCACTGATCTTCCTCTAGCTGGTGTCTGCCTCCTGAGGGCCTCGGCTGGTGTCTCAGGCGGTAAACTGATTTGGGGTCAGTGCTGCCCGGTGCTGCCTGTGTGGTAGTAAGGAACCTCTTAAGACAGTGTTTCTCAAATGTGATTTGAGGGAAAAGCAGTTTTATAACTGATGGTTATTCCTCAGGAAATGCAGACACGAAAAAGAAGTGATGAAAAACATGAAGGAATCCACATCACGACTGGTGGCTACAACTTCCTCACACACTGTGATTTCCCATTGCTCTAGATAACCACAGATTCTTATTAAAATAAAAACACAATTTTCAATAAATTTGAACTATAACTTTCTGTTTTCTCCTCACTTCCAGTGAACATTCTGTCCACTGTTTTAACTACTGCAAACAGGATAGCGAGGAACTGTGAAGATGAGATTTGCAAACTTTCGTACTCGGTGTAATCTGCTGCTCAGGGTCGAGCAGACACACACACACACACACAGTGCTGGGGGGGGGGGGGGGGCCTTCAGAGGACATTATGAGCCTCGACCTTGACACAACAGACAAAACAACACCTGGATCCATATCATGAAACTAAACCGACTGTTGAGTGGTGTTTTTTTCCTTTACTTTGACCCGCATCCTCTCGGATGGCTGTGTTGCTACATCGAGATCTGGTGCTTGGCTGTTGTTGCCGGCATCCAACCAGCCGAATGCCCATTTTTAAACCCCCCTGACAAGGTGAAGAAATGTGTTGGGGAGAGGAATTAGAAAGACTTACACAAACAGGGCGATGCCAGTGTTGGCCATGGCGTAGGACAGACCCAGGATGCCGCTGCCCATGATGGCGTTGCCCAGGTTGAAGACGGACATGCCGAACGAGGCGTTGCCCTGGTGCTGGGGGGGGAGGAAAGGTTTGGGGTTAGGAAACGAGGATGTACGTGATCAAGGACAATAAACGTGTCGAGAGAACCAGAGAAGCTCTTACGTATTCGGTCTCATACTTCTTCTTGCCCAGGTTGTGTTCGGGGAGGAAGTTCTGACTCTCTGCTTCTATGTCAGAGTATTGGCTTCACGGGACAATAACAGAGAGGGGGATTTAGTTTACAAAGGGTTGATTTTGGCAAATATTTTTGCACATGCAGATACATTTTAAAGCCTGTCTCACCCGCCCAGTGGGACCTTCTGTGGACAGTCCGTGGGACAGTAGGTGTACTCGTTGCTGTTGGCGCTGCTGCTGTCGTCTTCGGGAGAGATGTTGAAGCGACTCATCTCGGTTCTGGCAGACTGCTGCTTCATGCTGTTCATTTCAGAGCGGAGGGGAGAAGAGCACATTTAATTTCACTTTATTTATTCATTCGTACGCATTTATTGCCAAAGCGTACTTATTTCTAGCTGTGCGCGTTCACGCTCCCTTTGGAATGATCAATATTGGATAGAGCGGGCGCGCGCCGCGGTCCTCCCCATGAGTCTCTCATCATGTGACGCTGCTTCGGAAGGAGGAGGAGGCTGAAGGGGGATGGGGGAGGGGGGGGATGGAGAGGGGGGGGGGCTGACGCACCGGCAGTGGAAAAATACCAGACCGGCATCCGAGTCCACCTCAGCCCCAAAGTAGACGCTGAATGACAACAAAAAAAAAAAAGCCGCAGTACGCGCCGCTGACTTTGCGCACATTTCCCTCCAGAAGTCATTTAAAAAGTGCAATGAAAACAGGGTGTCGGCGCCCTCACGAGGAACAGCCTTCAGCCGTTTATAAAGCATGTTGAGGTGACAAACGTGGATATTCTAAAGCTCATATTCCTAATATAATATCATATATTGTCTCTTGACCAAATAGTGCGCACATGTAGATCCCCCCACCCCCCCCCCCCCCCCCCCCCCCCCCCCCCCCTCTCCAGATCCATTAAATGACATTATGCCCATGGCCGGCTCCAATTGGAAACAATGGCACGTGCTGTCCCCGGTTAGGGGCACGGCTCTCCATTTTGCGCAGAGGCGCTCGCTCCGCAGCCAGGTTTATGATTAGAGCCTTTGCAGAACACACGCACACACACAGAGGCGGGTTTACATTCTTTCCCTTTCTCCTCCTTTAATTACCGGTGTGCCCGTACCACCCCGGTGCCACCGTATGAGTCCAGCACTGCGCAGCATCACTGACACACCGCGTTGTTTATTTATTTATTTGGGCCAGGGCTGGCCTGCTGAGACATAACGCCATGGGACTCTCAGAAAGGACATTTTTTTGTATCTCTATTAGAAGGGAGACCAACACGGCCAATATGGCAGGAAATAGTTATAATACCGACTAATTGACCCAAAAGAGATTTTCTTAAAATGAGACTCCAAATACAAACAAAATGTCATTATTTGAAGAGCGGAGCAAAAAGTCTATCACTTAAAAGCTTAGAACTACATCTGGTCATTTAGTGACCGACAGTCGGTAGAAGAGGAGAAGCCGGCAGTCTTACCTTGAGAAGATGTGGCAGGATGCCCGTAAAATCCTTTCAGTGGAAAAAAAAAAAACCCACACACACAAAGCAAATGTCCGGTCGATTTCTTCACAAACGCCGACTGGTCCTGCTGGTGTATTTAGGTTTGAATATGAATAAATAGTTCAATCAATTAAAAGGCCTATTACAGACGGGATTCGTTTGAAAACACCAGCTGAACGCGTTCAAGACGAGTAATAATAAAAGACACTCTTAGAATAAAATGACCGAGGAAAAAAGGATTTATATTTATGTCTAATTACACCAAAACATTCCCAAGATGCGGTGCGCCCGGAGAGAAAAGCCTGTTCTGCTGGAGGAGGGGTGGGGACTCAGCCTTTTATAAGGATGAGCATTGCATCAGCCCAGACCAACAGGGAAGGAGGGGGGAGAGGGGAGAGAGAGGGGAGGGGGCGTGGCCTGGATGGAGGAGGCGGAGGCGTCTTTACGCACGGCGGCGACGTGCTTTTGTGTACAAACAGAGCGACTGCGTCGAAACAGCAGAGACCACAGGAATCCTCAAGTCGGTTTTCTTTTATTTGTTGTCAAGAAATGCCATAAAAACACTCCAATAGTAGCATTAAAAAGTTCCAAATAATGATGTGATCGCAATAGGAGCATGGAAAGTCCCCTTATGGGGATGACAGGATAAACCCTGGAGTTAGGAGCGTTTGATATGAGTCACACACAGAGTCCACCGGGACCCATAGGCCGGTGCCGGATGTCCTCAACACCACCTGTCGTGTTCCTTTCTTCCCCTTCGTCACAATTCCTTTTAAACTGGGCGTCCTTTAACCCTATTCATTATTCAAGAAGTCATTTCTGCTCCTTGTTGCTGCAGAAGTGTGCTGGGAATCACCTCTGTGGACCTTTTTTAGGGTATAAGTGGACTCGAGGGGTCCGGGATGTGTGTCGCTCCGGATCAGCCTGTGAGTGGAGCTTCAAAGTAGACCTCCCTGCCCCGAGGAGATTACACACAAACACTGTCATGTGACTGCGGCCGTCCTGATCCTCGTTCACATGCTGGCTGTCCTCTACATTCAGGTGTGTGTGTGTGTGTGCGTGTGTGTGTAAAATCTTCCACAACTCGGGTTTCCAGTTTATTATTAATGCTGGGATGACTGAGAACCATACAGTGTGTTAATCATCAGTGTGACCTTTGATCCCACAGGTCTCATAAATGTAACATTTCTTTGTGATGCAACTGCAGGTAATACTACAACGTTTTACTGCTGCTGCTCTCACTATGCTCACTACTAGTACTATAGTACTCTTACTGCTGCTACACTGCTAGATGTACTGCTGGAACAGAATGATAATATTAGTACTATTACTACTACTGGCACTACTACATTAAGAAATGTACTACGTCTAATACCTGTACTGTCACTACTACCTCTAGTACCTTTACTACTACTACCTTTGCTGATACTATACTTCCAGTACTTCTATTACCACTACTACTGTTACTCATACTACTTCTAGGATTTGAACTACTACCACTACTACTAGTTGCATTACTACATGTAATACTTTTAGTAATGCACTATTGCACCATCACTACTACCTTTACTCATGCTACTTCTAGTACTTGTACTACTATTAACATTACTAATGCCTTTCCTCACACTACTTTCAGTACTTGTACTATTACTAATACTATTACCTTTTCTAGTACATGTTCTACTACTGCTAATATTACTGCTACCTTTACTCATACTACTTCAAGTACTTGTTCTACTGATGCTACTATTACCATGACTACTACCTTTACTCATACTACTTCAAGTAGTACTTCAAAGTTCAAAGTCAGCTTTATTTGTCATTTCTTCGATGTGCAAACGTACAAAGATCTGAAATTATGTTTCTCCCCTTGTCCAGCATAAAGTGATAAAAGTGATAATAATAATAATGATAATAAAGTGCAAAAAAGATAACAACAAAGAACATGTAGACAACATTGTTCTACTGGTGCTACTATTACCATGACTACTACCTTTACACATACTACTACAACTACTTGTACTGCTCCGATGTTTACTGCATTATGAAACCTGACTCAGCTGAAGAATGAATACAAATAAAGTTACACTCATAATGCACATTCAAGTGCTGGAGGTGAAATGTCATCAGCTGACAATGAAGACACATTATGCAACATGGTTATGTCTTTAAACCTGGCCCGTCTTCACAGGATGTTCACACACGCAGTCACTGTGGCTTTGTGATCATAGCAAGCAGTTTCCCTTTTTTATTTGTCACTGAGGAAGATGCCAAAACCAGAACGGCTGGTTTCCATTGTTGGAGAATAATTTCATTTAGCAATTGTCATTCATATACTGTGCACGTAGCTCTTCGTTCTTTACAGGCTCACAAGTTCGAAGAAGCATCGTCAGTCACCTAAATATAGTATAAATAAAAAGACTCAAACAAAAGTCATTGCATTCAGTTTGTTAATGCAATTCAGTTTTCAAAGAAATGCTATTTATGTATACGCTCACATGCATCTTATTGCATTCAGAAACTCTCCACAACATTGTGCAGATGAATGCAGGTGATATTGACTCATGGCACGTGTCCTGTAACCGAGTTAGGGAACAAGAGACGACGAACACACACACACATACACACGCACACACACCCACACACACACACACACACACACACACACACGCACACACAGCTATCCACACACTTGGCGTAAAGAAATTAATAATTCAAAAGGCGACACATCCACGAGAAAGGACACTGTTGATTCTCTCGCTCACTGTTCCTCATAATCTCAGTGTTGCACACACACAAACACACACATTGTGCATTCCTCTGCCCTCGGTCCCACATGAGTCCGTTTGTGGGTCGGGTCTCTCTCTCTCTATCTCTCTCTCTCTCTCTCTCTCTCTCTCTCTCTCTCTCTCTCTGTGTGCAAGCCTTTGTTTGGGGCTTTAGCTCGACCCAGCAGATCTAAGACGGATCAGGAAACTGGAGCGGGGGCAAAGGGTGCGGTAGGGGACTTGGTCGGAACACCGGTGCCCTGTTACCCCCATCCACAGGCATACAAGTACACATACACACAGCATTGGATGTGATGCGGTCCAGAGAGGTTCAACAGGAGAGAAAGGGCGGGGTCCTGTAGAGCAACAAGAGCAGACACAAAGTGGAAAGTGAGTGGAAGGTGAAACGAGCTGGCTCACACCAAAACTACGCACACAACCATACTCCGCCTGCTAGCACCACTGCACCGTTTAGCACTTCCCCTCCTACAACCCGTCTGTGTCTATTGAACTAAAACGTACCCCTCCAACTGATGCTGCTACATATAGCGCACACTTTGTCACATGGTGCCTCACAAGTACATTGGGAGCCGATTGTGAGAAGTTTTAAGAAACAAGGCTCTCACTGTCACGCCGTGTGCACTGTAGCGCGAGTGTCTGCAGGCACACAACAATGGCGCTCACTGAACCCGTATGGGTGTGTGCATGTGTGTGTTGAGGCTTGAAAACAAACGCAAGTGAACAATTTGTTTGCACACCCATGTGCAGGAAATGACGCTTCGTATAGATGTAAAGGCCATTTTCATCTGTGGCAAATAAGACGAGTCCTGTTGCAACAGAAGGAGCAACCACGGAGAATATGAGCAACGCAGACATTTCAGGAGGAAATTAAAAGGTCAGCTCTCCAGGAAACAACAGCAAGCACAATAAGCTATTTAGCTCGGCGAGATATCAGGTTACTTACCTCTGGCCACACAATGAGTTATTTGAGTGCTTTAAGGAAAGAGTTTAACATATTGGGAACTTGTTTGCTTCCTGGGCGAGAACGAGTGTGGATTGAAACTTTCCTGTTGCACGATGAATAAGGCTCAAGAGATGATTAGCTTAGCTTAGCATAAAGACTGGAACCAGGAAGCAGATAGCTAACTCGCTAACAACAAGCTAGCTAGCTCACAACCTTTGTAGGCCTATTGTTTGTGTGTGCACGGATTAAACAGATAGGATGTGTTAACCAGTGAGCTCTAGAGGACGTTTGTGGTACAGACCTGAGTGTGGTAACAATCTTCTTATCGAACTAAAGACAATATACATGTATACTGTTGTATACATGTGGCGGTATTTTTATCTATATATCTATATATGTATCTATTACTTTATGTGTTCACTGAAATAAAAAAACTAAACGTAGAGAAACCCTGTCAAAGTAACCTTTTTCCACATGTTTTGAACTGAATAAAGCAACCAGCGTAACTGTGGGAGCCTGTAGACAACTGGGAGGGCCGGATAGGTAGGATAACCTCGCCCGATAGTTGTTTGCTTGAATGTGGCCCTAACATTTACACACAGGCAGCTGCAGTGCCTCCCTAAACTGGATCAACAACTTTTGTTACCTCATGTTAGCTGAACTTGATGGTAGCTTCTGGTTTGTTGTGGTTCCTGCTGGTGTCTGGGGTTTGTTTTCTCTACGTTACAATCATTAGCCACGCATCTTCCTCTTCACATTCGTCATGCTATATTACATATACCAGTCTTAAAACGTCATTACAAAACAACCACAATGCCCACTTTGTCCTTCAGCAACTCACCTGGGTCTATGTTCTTCCTTGATGTTTTTAATAAGTACATGGAGTTTGTGACATAATTCCAAACATAGCTCCAACCACCTTCTACGTGAGTAGAGGTCTAATAATCTAGAGGTGGAAATAACTGTTTTGTTAAATGTATAAAATCGCTGGCCATAATTTAACTGTAAAAAAAAAAAAATTGGCAACTTATTCACATCTCGTGGATGCTGTATGGATTCATATGTATAAATATTTTCTCATTGGATGTGACATTTTCTCACGTAAATCCATTGCCCGCTGCCCAAACGAATACCTTGAAGTACATCATATTTAACTGTGCCAGTCTCCCACCAAGCCCCCCCGACTGCGTCCGGACCAGATCGCTAACACCACCGCCCCCCACCGTCCCCTCTCCCCCCAGCCTATACTTATTAACTTTTCATTTTCCCTGACTTTAGTGTGGGGATTTTCCTGCTCCTCAACCTTATTCACCCCATCCCCACTGTGAGCGTTCTTGGAACAGTCAACCTCTAAGGAGGATCTTTATTACAATATAGACGGACCACTTTCTTTTTCTTTTCCAAGGAGGGGATCTCATGATCGGCCTTTCTTTATTAGGAAAATAAAGGTCCTTGGGTTCTTCTCCACTGGCTCTAGGTGTGAACAAAAAGTAAATGTGAGGATCTGTGGGGGTCAAACATGTTTTTCCATATGAGAGAAAGGTTAGGCAGAGATGGAGACCCTGGTGTTCTGGTTCACGATGAGCCACCAGGATGAAAAAGCTTTGTTTCTGTAGACCATTTTGGTCATTTTCATTCGGGATTTTAGCAAATTTGCATTAAAGAAAATTGTTTTGTAGGTGCGTGTGTCCTTTTTTAAAAATGGGCATTGTGTACGTGAATGCCATATGACGCTGGTGACACAAAAGAGGCTGGTAGCCATCAGACTGAAAAGCAAACAAGTCACCAAAGAGGAAGTGAGTTCTGTCGCTCACACACACACACACACACACACACGCACAAACACACACACACACACACACACACACACACACACACACACACACACACGCACACACAGAGGCATAGTTGATCCTGATCGGACATGAGGCCTGCGACAGGATCAGAGTAACTACGTAAACACGCCTTAGCTAAACATGGCCTCCTCACACAGTGGGAAAACTAACACGGTCTAACAACCATCACTGGATTCTCTGCACAGTTTGGACTGAGTTCCAGCAGATTGGCCTTCAATGTCACAATAGCATATAATAATTCCAGACAGATTAATTTTCCAGACAGATTCCCATGCCAGTCAGTTTCTTCATTGTGCACACATTTCCGTCATCATTTCGGCTCAGAAACGTACTAATGAACTGGTGCCAGCCATTAGTATTTTAAATACTCCAACAAACTTGTGCACCAGAATGAAATAAGGTGCTGGATGTCCATTTCATGCATTGCCGTTTTAATTGTCAAATCATGAAAAACGGTGACGTGCTTGGCTACAGTCTTGAGAGAAGACTTCATCACCAATTTTTGGTACAGCGCACACAATTGGCGGTGTTCACGGGTGGGAAGCCATTGAGGGATCATGTCCTTGTTGCTGCACTTGGGGCTCTTGCTGGTTGCGTGGGAGGACGAAATCTAGGAGTGAGTATTCTTTTTACCAGGAGAAAAGAAATGTCTGGTGTCTCCATGTGTATCAAAGAAAACACATGACTGTCCATTCGCTCCCCAACAATAGAGACAAAGAGCACAACTGAATTCCAAACATTCCAAGGCAGGTATCACCATCAATTTAGATGTTTCCATTTCATTTGATTCAAAACCTGCCTAAATGACCAGCTAGCTAGCATATCTAAGCCAAACGTCCAGGTAAGGCACCCAGTTTGACCCAGGGGGTAAAATGTCACTCAAGCAAACTACCCAAGTTATTAAATTGAGCTTCCCAATGTCTAGATGTGCCCGAGCATCTCTTGATTCAGGAGCATTACCTTAGTAATCCTCTTAGTGGTGGGAAAGTGGTTTAGCAGGCGCATTCTTTATGATAGGAGCACAAATGGGGGGATCACGTTAGCCTTAGGGGCCCCAGAGGGGAGGCTGCTCGTCTCGCTCTCCAAAAACTTTCCATCCAGGATAGACCTCGCTCAGTCCTGCGAACCCGCTGACTCCCTGTTCTGGACCACTGTGGGATGTTATTTTAACTTTCACAGATAGAGAGGGACATGAAATGTGTCAGAGGTCATACCACTATGCTAACCATCAAACATTTCTTTTACTGAAAATGCAATTTGGAACATTGAAACTACTTTTCAGACAAACAAATATATAATTTTCTATCATAATTGGTAGTTAATGAGCTACACTATTTTCTTTCACAGCCTCAAAACTGTGACTATTTTTCTTTTTGAGGCCATCTGTTACAACTGCAAATGTAATTTCAGAAGAAAGACAACGCTGTCTACCTTCTTCTTCTTGTGAAACATCAAAATGAAAATGTCTGACCTTGAACTATCTTATAACACCACACTTGAATGTTAGCTTGTGGTTTGTGGTCAGCAACATAAGAAGGAGCTCTGTGTTTGACTATCAATTGGACAGATACATGCATACCATTTATTTCAGCTTTGTAGTTTTTAAGAAAGACACCAATCTCCCCTTTACATGTTTTTGTGTTTAGATTATACCTGACCCCCTGGCTAGTCTGTGAAGTTAGTTCTCTCAGTTTCACTACTCCAGCTTTGTGGAGCAGTACTCGTGATCTTGTAGCTCTTAAAATATGAATCGACTCTGAACGTCTCACACTACAAGCGGGGAGAGAAAAGGTGAAATATGGGCAAAGGGAGGTAATTCGGTTCACAGCGACGGGTAAGGTCAGGGCACTGTTGTGGCATAGGAATTAGTGGCGCTGCAGTGACTGAGAGGATTAGGGACACACACACACACACACACACACACACACACACACACACACTGTATACAGCTTTCCCCCAGAGTTAGAGTTGTTCCTGAACAGCCTTTCCTTCCAAGGAAACATTTTGACCCCAACAATAAGTAATTTTCACACATTACGTGCCACCATGTAGTGTGTAAGAGTTAATTTCAAGAATTTCTGTGAAACCACGTTAATAATAATCAAATCACTGTTTTGCATTGTTGTGTTTAGGTCTACATAATGATATATTTTTTTTAGTAGGGTATTGCATATATTTTTCTGTCAAGAAGAGTAAAAAATACTAAATGCACTACCTCAATAATTATTTTGTAGTTCCTAAAACAAATTAGATAAGTCTGATTTAACACGGCTTAGACTTTGTCATGCGACTGAAAAAAGCCTATTCAAACAGATCAATATAGGACATTTTAACAAATAAAAAAGGTGAGTCACCTGCTTTAACAAAATGACAATGTGTAATTTCCTCTCTTTAAAGAAATGCTATGTAGCTATGGACATTTTTCAAATAGCTGCTGAGTGAGGAACAAAGTCGGGTCAGTCCATGATAACATCAGAGTTCCTGTCCGGTCTGCGTGTCCGCTGCTTGTCTCAGTATGGTAATGTTCCTTCAAACAGGAAGTGTAACAAAATGCCTTCACTGTGACTGTTTCCTGTCTGCAGCTGAAGGTGAAGAGGACGCAAACAGCGACCTGATGCCAGGAAAAGGCCGTGCTGTGAAGTGTGGCCTATATTGAGACAATGTTTTTCTTTTTGGACTTCTATAATCTGAAAATATTTTATATTATATATTTTTTTACGATGTGTTACTCTTTTTTTCTGTCAGGAACAGCTGGTATACATTTTGTTTTATGACAGTATTGATTCAGGTAGCCTTTATGAGCAGCCTGTTACCACTGTCCACTAAGGCAACAACAGTAAGGTATTTCAACGGAGGGTGATAAATATGAAGCTAGAACTGGCAGCCTGTTAGCTTAGCTTAGCATTAAGACTGGAAACAGCCTGGAACTGTATAAGCTTGACATCATACAGGGACATTGGAAGCAGCTACATGCATTACAGAATAATCCCCAAACAATTATTTAATTTTTAAACAATACAACATCACTTTCGTTTTGTTTTCCCCGTGCTGTCCAAAAAGGTGTCCTGCCTGCAGTCTACCTGAATCCATTTTAATGCTGGATAAAGCTCACCAACACAATACATCATGTACATTTAAACTGTACCAAAAAGTGTAAACTCATGCTTATTGTCTCCTAAAGCTCTGACTTGTTTTTTAAAAATAGTGTTAATTTACGTATCTCCTTATTCAAAAATAGTTACATTGTACATACACAAAGGTTTTAGCGGAGAAGGGTAACACAAAAACAAAATGATTTACTTCAGCAATAAAGCCAACATTCAATTAAATTCAATTCAGTTTATTTTGTATAGCCCAATATCACAAATTACAAATTTGCCTCAGAGGGCTTTACAATCTGTACACATACGACATCCCTGTCCCAGGACCTCACATCGGATCAGGAAAAACTCCCCAAAAATAACCTTTGACAGGGAAAAAAGGGAAGAAACCTTCAGGAGAGCAACAGAGGAGGATCCCTCTCCCCTGATGGACAGATGCATAGATGTCATGTGTACAGAATGAACAGCATTTACAAAGTTACATAAACACATTACATGAATATGACAATGTATGAATGGAACTCCAATCCATGAAACAGAAGGAGGTAGAGAGGAGGGGGGGCGGGGCGATCAGCAGGGCCAACGCGGGTGTAACAGTTCAGCTCCACACCTTCTTTCTGTTAATAGTTGTTTTCATTATATCTGTTTGTCTATTAACTCTCTTGTCATTTCAGACCCGGTCATTCACACCTGATCATCCTTCATTCCCTTCACCTGGTTCTCACGCCCATCTCACCTGCAACCCATTCCCTCGTTAGTCACTCACTACTTAGGTTCCCTTACTTGCACTTGTCCTCTGCCAGATTGTCTTGTGTTTTGAGACCAAGTTCTCCAGCGTTCCATAGTCTGTGTCCCTGTTTCTGTCTGTCTGTTCTGTTCCTGCTGTTACTCCAGTAAAGGATTATTATTTGCTTACTCTGTTTTGTCCATTGTGCTTGGGTCCCTGGTCTTCGATCCGTGACATTACAATCTGGCCCCTCTCGGGACCTCGAGAAAATAAGAATGTCGTCTATGTAGACAAACACCTGCTTGTTTAACATGTCTCTCAGCACATCATTCACCAGGGCCTGGAAGACGGCTGGGGCATTGGTCAGACCGAAGGGCATGACAAGGTATTCATAATGCCCAGTGGGGGTGTTAAAAGCTGTCTTCCACTCATCCCCCTCTCGGATACGGACCAAGTGGTAGGCGTTACGCAGGTCTAGCTTTGTGAAGATGGTTGCCCCCCGGAGCAACTCAAAGGCAGAAGAGATGAGTGGGAGTGGGTAGCGGTTCTTGATTGTGATGTCATTGAGGCCCCTGTAGTCAATGCAAGGCCTAAGTGACTTGTCCTTCTTCCCAACAAAGAAGAACCCCGCACCGGTAGGTGAAGAAGAGGGACGGACGATCCCAGCAACTAGAGAGGAACCGATGTACGTCTCCATGGCCTCTCTCTCAGGTGCAGATAAGGAATACAGGCGGCCCCTGGGTGGGGTAGTGCCTGGTTGCAGGTTAATGGCACAGTCGTAGGACCGATGTGGAGGCAGAGATGAGGCCCTGACCTTACTGAACACCTCCCGATAGTCATGGTATTCCGTAGGCACTTCTGACAAGTCCAACGCAGAGCTGGGGCAAGCGGGCCGCTGAGGTGCAGAAGCCCGTTTCAGGCAGATCAGGTGACAGGATGCCACTTTTGTGTTGGATTGATCACAAGAATCTTGAATATATGCAGTCCGCCAAGAGACTGAACTCTCGGCAAGCCAGATGGTCTGTTTTTTACCCGGTTTAACTTTCCTTTGTTACAGGCCCGGTACTCATAACGTCAAGCCGGACGCCCTGTCCGGCCAGTTTGTGGACAAGGGGGATTCCACCCCTTGCAATGACAATATTCTTCCTGCCCCCGTCTTGGTTGCCGCTATCACCTGGGAGATGGAGGAAAGAGTCAAGGCTGCCCTGGAGTCCCAGCCCGGCCCGAGTTCCTGTCCCCCTGACCGCCTGTTCGTTCCCCAGATCCTGAGGTCCGAGGTCCTCCAGTGGGCCCATAGCTCCAGACTCACTTGCCATCCTGGGAGCCAGCGTACTAGGGATGCTTTGCAGCAGAGGTTCTGGTGGGCGACTCTGAAGAAGGACACCCGGGAATTCGTCAACACCTGTCCTGTCTGCAACCAGCACAAACCATCCCATCAGGCTCCCGCTGGTTTCCTGCAACCACTGTCGGTGCCCCATAGGCCTTGGTCGCACATCTCCCTGGACTTTGTTACCGGCCTCCCACTGTCCAACAAGCACACCACCATCCTAACAGTGGTCGATCGGTTCAGCAAGATGGCCCACTTTGTGCCCTTGCCCAAGCTCCCCTCAGCCAAGGAGACTGCGGAGTTGGTTCTGCTTCATGTCTTCCGGCTTCACGGCCTACCCACGGACATAGTCTCTGACCGGGGTCCTCAGTTCACGTCCGTATTCTGGAGGGAGTTCTGTACACTAATCGGGGCCACAGCCAGCCTGTCATCTGCATTCCACCCCCAGTCTAACGGCCAGACTGAGCGCAAGAACCAGGAGATGGAGACCGCTCTACGGTGTTTGCTTACCAGGCATCAGACACCTCCAGGTCCAATGGACCCTATGAGACATGAAGTCACAACGACTCCGGGGAGGAAGCAGAGTTAATAAGGTGCAATGGAGAGATGTAAATTCATCCATAAGGAGAGAGAGAAGAGGAGATAGGTGCTCAGTGTATCTTAAAACATCCCCCAGCAGCCTATAAGCCTATAGCAGCATATCAAGGGGCTGGACCAGGGCAAACCTGATTCAGCCCTAACTATAAGCACTATTAAAGAGGAAAGTCTTAAGTCTATTCTTAAATGGGGTGACTGTGTCTGCCTCCCGGACTGAAAGTGGAAGCTGGTTCCATAAAAGAGGAGCTTGATAACTGAAGGCTTTTTCTCCCATCCTACTTATTAGGACTCTAGGAATCACAAGTAGCCCCGCATTTAGTGAGTGCAGCTCTCTAATGGGGCAATATGGTACTACAAGCTCCTTAAGATATGATGGTGCATCACCAATCAAGGCTTTGTAGGTAAGGAGAAGAATTTTAAATGTGATTCTTGATTTTACAGGGAGCCAGTGCAGAGCAGCTAATACAGGAGTAATGTGATCTCTTTTCTTAGTTTTTGTGAGTACACGAGCTGCAGCATTCTGGATCAACTGGAGGGATTTAAGAGACTTATTAGAGCAGCCTGATAATAAGGAGTTGCAGTAATCTAGTCTGGAAGTAACAAACGCGTGAACCAGCTTTTCTGCATCTTTTTGGGACAAGATGTGCCTGATTTTTTAAATGTTACGTTGATGAAAAAATGCAATCCTTGAGATTTGCTTAACGTGGGAGTTAAAGGACAAGTCTCGGTCAAAGATAACGCCAAGATTCTTTACAGTGGTGTTGGATGCCAGGGAAATGCCATCTACAGAAACCCCATCACCAGATAATTGATCTCTGAGGTGTTCAGGGCCCAGTAAAATAACTTCAGTTTTGTCTGAGTTTAACATCAGGAAGTTGCAGGTCATCCATGTTTTTATGTCTTTAAGACATTCTTGAATTTTAGCGAGCTGGTTGGTCTCCTCTGGTTTGATCGATAGATATAATTGAGTATCGTCTGCATAGCAATGAAAGTTTATGCAGTGTTTCCTGATAATATTGCCCAAAGGAAGCATATATAAGGTAAATAAAATTGGTCCAAGCACAGAACCTTGTGGAACTCCGTGATTAACGTTGGTGGTCATTGAGGCTTCATCGTTTACAAATACAAATTGAGATCGATCTGATAAATAGGATTTAAACCAACTTAGTGCGGTACCTGAAATGCCAATCGACTGATCCAGTCTCTGTAATAGGATGTCATGATCAACGGTTGCACGGTGGTGTAGTGGCACGGTGGTGTAGTGGCTAGCACTGTCGCCTCACAGCAAGAGGGCCGCGGGTTCGATTCCCGGTCGGAGCGGTCCTTCTGTGTGGAGTTTGCATGTTCTCCCCGTGGCAGCGTGGGTTCTCTCCGGGCTCTCCGGCTTCCTCCCACAGTCCAAAGACATGCTGCAGGTTAATTGATCTCTAAATTGCCCATAGGTGTGAATGTGAGAGTGAATGGTTGTATGTCCCTACATGTGCCCTCGATGGACTGGCGGCCTGTCCAGGGTGTCCCCTGCCTTCGCCCTATGTCAGCTGGGATAGGCTCCAGCGCCTATCCCAGCGATGATCAATGGTGTCGAACGCAGCACTAAGGTCTAATAATACCAGTACGGAGATGAGTCCTTTATCTGATGCAATTAGGAGGACATTTGTAATTTTCACCAGTGCTGTCTCTGTGCTGTGGTGTTTTCTAAATCCTGACTGAAACTCCTCAAATAAACTATTCTGATGTAGAAAGTCGCACAACTGATTTGCGAACATGAAAATTCTTTCACTTTAAAAAGATTATTGATGTCTTAAGACGTTACAACACTAGTTTGGTTGTAAAGACCCAGAACTCTGAATAAGTCATATCATTTTAGTGCAGCAGAGCTATTCTTGGAGGTGACTTTTTGACTGTGGCGAGTCAACACAGTTTGTTGTGTGGGTGTGTTACTATGAGTGCAGGTATTTGTCAGAGCACTGTGACACAGCACATATGACTAATTGATTTGTAGTGTGTATGCTAACCTGTGCTCCTCCATCCATAGGACTGAAAAAAGCCAACAACTAACACTTAGAAGGTGTGGAGGGTTCATTAACTGATATTAAATGAAGATGGCCGCCCAGGTATAGAACATTACTTTTATCTGGTCACATGCTTTTGAAAGCAATTCTAAATCAGATTCTCAGCATGGATTCTTTTCAATCCGTTAGCATACAGATACAAATAATGCTTGATGTTCAAACCTGCAACTACCAGCTCTGGTGCGCATTTATTCAGCTTAAATACTTTAATGTTCCCGTCTATGTTGTTTTAATTTTTTTTTTAATCTATAATGTTAACTGTAAAGCACATGAGAACACATTTTCCCCATTTGACTCCCCACATCACACAGTCCCAAACAAAGAGAGGAAGAACTGTGTTGTTTACATGAGCAGCGACAGCTAACATGGCTGACGGTGATGTTGCTGTACTGTGTTATGTGGGCGATCCATGAGATCAGTGTTCATCCATCATTTCTAATCTCAGCTGACCTGATTTCAGCCAGGTGTGAAGACACTGAGCGGACACATGTGACCCACAGGGTGGAAAACCGCACTTGAACGTTAGCTAGTGGGTAGTATTTTAAAGCGGCGGAACGAAAGATCCTGATGGAGACGAGACATATATTAAATAATGTTGAGGATAGTTTCCAAAATGTTCATGCTTTTTATGATTTTCTAACCAGCAGTGATGAGCAGTTTATTTAAAATCTGCTGACTTCCACGTGGTTGAGAGCTTTCTGTGCGGTTGAAGTTTCCAAAACATTAACCAAATCATGCCCGATTTATGACCAGAAAACTCTGTCAATGATTGCCGTATCTCAGAGGAATGCCGGATATCCACCGCTAACTGTTGCGTCATGTCTACCTGTTGTTGTGTTACAATGGAAAAGATCCCACCGGTTAAATGGCATATCTGCAACGTGATACGAAACGGCCACAACGCATTTTGTGGTGGTGGCACGTAATGTGTAAACAATTGATTGGTTTAGGCATCAAAACTAATGTTAGATTTAAGCCCAAAACAATTAAATACGTGAAATGATCTGACTGTGTAACACTGAATTATGTGGTGGACATCACGACCACAAAGTAAAAAAAACGGAATAACGTTACGGTTTCAGGAAAAAAAAAACTAAGGTCAGGTCTAGGCAACAACATTTAAGTTAGGTTTAGGCAACCAAACTACTTAGGTTTTGGGAAAACATCATGGATGGGCTTCAAATAAATACTTAAACCTAAATAAAAAATGTAACTATTGTTGGGGTTATTCAAATCGAAAGCCCGTAGGAGGAAGAATTCAGCCGAACAACTTCTCTCGTTCTGGTAGATTTATTCGTCTGGTCATCAGTAGAGCACACACACTGCAACTGCAAGAGCAGGATGGTTCGTCCAGCTCGCAGGCTGGAGTCGAAGCACACACACAAACCGTAACTTTCAAGTTATATTTCCTCGAATTAGTCATTGTCATCAATTTCTAATTGGCCCTCTCTGCCAAAAGGGAGGATTAAGCTCTGCCCTGGTGGCCTTTAGACACCCCGCGTTCAACGCAGATATGTCTTCTATTTAAGTTTATAACAAAAACACATGTCTGTTGGAAGGTGTGAATATGTTCCTTCATTTGTCTTATCCACAATTTCCTGTGTTTCAGTCTCGCTCTGCATCTTTCTCTTTTAGCTGTCTCTTAGTTTGTCCTCTTGTTGACTCTCTGCTATTCTGACATAGAATATTGAACACACATGTGTATTGTTATAAATAACATCATAAATAACATTCTCATAAATACATAAATGAGAATAGATTATCACTATGCTATGACTGAAGGCTACCATAATTAGACACAGTCTTGTGTTTGAAAGTCCTGTTTTGACCCAAGCACATCCCAGATACAAAAACATAAGAAGTCTTTCACACTGTTTTATTCTACATCACTAGCTCGGTCAGTTGCATATTTACGTAGATGGATTTAATTTGTGTTCCCCCACGACTAGTTGACTCTCCATTGGTACTGTTATTGTTATCTAGAATAAACTGAGAAAGAATACTTCTGATAGGCGGGAGAGGAGATGCATGGGATGTTTGTGATGCATTAGAGCATTTTTTATTCTTTTTTTAAAATTATTATTTAAGGCCCAAAAAGTTCCAAAACTTGTTGTTGGTGTTTCTTTATTAAATATATGTTGATTTAATAATACTTGTTTCCAATGCCTGTCATTGCAATCCCTACTTTCGGCTGCACGGTGACGATGAGCAAGGGAGGAGCCAAAGCTATAAATTGTCCAATCGTTGTCACTTAAACAAAGAGCTGTGATGAAGGTCTGCACGGCACGGAAACATTAGTTTGATGTACAAATTACTACATTTTAGGTTATGAATCAACTTTAAGGACAGTTTCTTTCAAATACGCAACATTTAGCAGCTGGTCGTTGACAACTTGATTTGTTGCTGTGCTCACTTCTCAGAGTTACTGGTGCATCATGGCCGCACCAGTAAAGCCGACTGGTCTTTATCTTTTTATGTAATCCTCAGTCAAACAGTGAAATGTAATACGAGACAACTTGTTTCCCTTATTGATTGACAGCTCTATTTATTGATGGAGCCAGAAGACTATTTACTTTTCTTGTCTGTTTATTGTCTGTTTCTGTCACATTTCTATCACGTCATCATCTTTGTTAAAAGAATAACTATCTCGGCACGATGACGAGCATAATGTCTGGAACGCCTGTTTGCACCCATACAGTCATCCGGGTAAAAACACTGCAAATACTCAAGAGGCGCATTGAGTTTAAGCATTCCTTTGTATACATAACAGCATTTAAAGAATAAGTCAGACTGAAGAGAACGGTATTTTAATGAAAGATTAACTTTTCGACCCGTTGTTTTCACCACCGAATGTCATGATTAAAGTGTGCACTGACTACATGCTGTTGGTGGAATGGATAATGCTCTTCATATCATTAACAAGCTGTCTTTAGCATGCAAACAAAAGTCCCCCCCTTTGTAAAATTGGAAGAACTTTCCTATTTAGACGCTAAGTAAACATCCTGCCACTGATCACAAGGAGCCTTCCCTCAGAGTAGCCACGCCCAGCCAGGTGAGGCCTACAGACTGCACCAGTGCATTAGACACTCGGCCTGTTACTCAGATTGTTAGTTCAGCCAGTGAGTTGTGCATATTTTCAGGAAATTCTCTTGCTCCTAACTTGCTACACTAATTTACCAGCCACGTGCACTGGGAACCTGCAGTTCCTGTCAAGTTTCTCACATTTCGTCACAGGCTCATGTCTCTTTCAGAATTCTAGTCAACGCTTTGTGCGTTTGGATGCACTGCAGTTAAAATAAAGCTGATGAACACCATTTTGAACCATAAAGAAAAAAGATTTGAACCATTTGCTCCCCTTTGCTGCCAAACGTTCTCTTTTGCTGTTTTTAAACTCTCCACGTCGTGTTTGATATGTGTCGCTTTGTGGCCTCGAACATTGCAGTCTTGTCTTAACATGTCTGTCGTTAACGTGATCGGTGCTTGACGTCTCAGATCTCAGCTTTCAAAGTCCAGACGGCTCGCATTAGCTCCAAACCATATGGTTTTTTAAAGCTTCATTCAAGACAGGCTTTTCCCAACCAGACCTGTTTTGCTGAGCCCCCTTTTATCAAACGCCCCATGGCACAATGCATTGTGGGCTACCCAGGGAAGACGCTGCAGAAACGCCATTGCACAGAGCACCAAAATGAAAGCCTATCTTTTTCCGCGACTCTTAAACACGACACAAAACAGGAACATACTGGTGCCCATTGTTCTCCGGTCTCCACCCTAAATTTTTTTTTTTTGTGCCGTGTCATGATTGGTTATCAGAGAACTGAATCACCTGAAGGAGATTTTTGTTTCAATAAAGCACCATCCGAGGCTCTGTCACTCCGTGGATTTACATTATGAATGCCATACCGACCGCGTCTGGGTTTCTTGACCCAGCTTGTACATTAACTTACATATTTCCTTCTGGCTGTGACAGTCTCTTTCATAAAAATAACAAGACTAAGCCTTTTTAAATGACAACTGTACATTCTTCCAAATCCGTCTCCCTTTCTGAAGGTTTTAGAGATATTGTTTTTGCCTCGAGGGTATTTAATATGGTCTCTGTTCTCTTGCCACCACACATTTCTAAAATATCCAACAATGTCTGGAGAAGGCCAAAATCTCTCAAGAACTCTAAAAAAAAATGATTGAAGATGGGAGAGGTCACAGCTTCAGAAGGATAAGGATGTTTATTGTCATTGTAAAAAGATAACGAAAGTAAGTAAGTTCACTCATTTAGTCCGTTCAGCAGCAACACGGTAAATAGACATTAAATAGCTATATAAGACTTTAAATAAATACATACAAGATAAAACACAGGCCTTTTAAAGTTCAAATTGACAAAAAGGACATGTATGTTTTTTAGATTACTACATAAATATAAAAGAAAATCTAATGCACAACATCCAAACTTTGTCTTTGTAATCTGCTGAGTAAGATGTGAAGGAGAATGTTTGATTCAGCAAAAACCTAATGACAACTGGAAATGTATATGACCTGAGTATAAACATACTCACGTACAACTTTTACTGAAGTGCAATACTTAATTAACAATAGATTTAGCATTTTAAAAGAAGGGAACCAGCATTCTTGTCTACAGTCTACTGGTAAAACAGATCCTGGTTCAGACACTATTTTCACACGTGTGTGTTTGTTGTACCTTTTCCCACACTGGGGGGTGTTGCCACATTGGGCATTAGGAAGGAATGTAAATTAGGGTAAAAATGTGTCTGACACTATTTGAACCAAGCCTTGTTTGCTCAACTCCACCCTCTCCTTTGAGAAAATGTTTGAGCAGAATGCTCCCATTTGATTGCATCTCCAAACACCACCCATGGAAGTGGCCTTTATTTTCCTCTTCAACTGGTGATTCATGTCTTTACATGTCGATGCACTGCAGCCCATTTCTTGTGAAATAACTCTCACAACAGTCCAATAAAAAGAACAACAATAAAGAACAAGGAAATAAGTGGCTTACAACACTATTTATTCATGATATATCTTTGCACATTCATGCTGTGAATGACGGCAATTCTTAATTCCTCTAGCAGTGACCATTGACCTGATCCATCTGTTCAAAACGGGTACGTTGCAGCACAAGATGTCTCATCATTTGTTTGGCATGTCACTGGAATTTAAACATTGTATGAACCAAACACGGGGGAGAGCCCAGACTAAGAGCGGTTCAACAAACCCTGATGATAAGCAGCCCACGGATTGTAGCCACCTTGCCCGGACAAGGGAAACCGGGGCACCCTCCCGGAGCCAGACCCAGGAGGGGAGCTCGTCGGCGAGCGTCTGGTCGCCGGGCTTTCGCCCATGGGGCCCGGTCGGGCTCAGCCCGAAAGAACAACATGGAGCAGCAATCACCCTGTGGACCCACCACCCGCAGGGAGAATTATCGGGGTCGGGTGCTATGTAGACCGGGCGGTGGGCCAGGCGGGAGACCTGGGCGGGCCGATCGCCGGCAGCATAGACTAGCTCTAGGGACGTGGAACGTCACCTCACTAGCGGGGAAAGAGCCGGAGCTGGTGCAGGAGGTGGAGCGGTTCCAGCTAGATATAGTTGGGCTCACCTCCACGCACAACATGGGCTCTGGAACCAAGCTCCTGGAGAAGGGTTGGACTTTGTCCTTTTCTGGAGTTGCCCAGGGTGAGAGGTGCCGGGTGTTGGAGTTTTCCCCGGGGAACGAGAGGGTCGCCTCCCTGCGCCTACGGGTTGCGGGGAGTAAGGCTCTGACTGTTGTTTGTGCTTATGCACCGAACAGCATTTCGGAGTATCCGGCCTTCTTGGAGTCGGTGGGAGGGGTCCTGGAAAGGGCGCCGCCTGCCGACTCCATAGTTCTCCTGGGAGACTTCAACGCTCACGTGGGCAATGACAGAGAAACCTGGCGGGGCGTGATTGGGAGGAACGGCTTGCCCGATCTGAACCCGAATGGTGTTTTGTTGTTGGACTTCTGTGCTAGCCACAGTTTGTCCATAACAAACACCATGTTCGAACATAAGGTGGCTCATAAGTGTACCTGGTACCAGAACACCTTAGGCCGGAGATCAATGATCGACTTTGTAATCGTATCATCTGATCTGCGGCCGTATGTCTTGGACACTCGGGTGAAGAGAGGAGCAGAGCTGTCAACTGATCACCACCTGGTGGTGAGTTGGATCAGATGGCGGGGGACTCGGCTAGAGAGACCTGGCAAGCCCAAACGTGTAGTGAGGGTGAACTGGGAACGTCTGGCAGAGGATCCTGTCCGGGAGGTCTTCAACTCCCACCTCCGGAAGAACTTCTCACAAATCCCGAGGGAGGCTGGGGACATGGAATCCGAGTAGACCTTGTTCAAAGCCTCTATTGTGGACGCGGCTGCTCGGGGCTGTGGCCGGAAGGTCATCGGTGCCTGTCGTGGCGGCAACCCTAGAACCCGGTGGTGGACACCGGGGGTGAGGGAAGCCGTCAAACTGAAGGAGGCCTTTCGGGCCTGGCTGGCCCAGGGGTCTCCTGAAGCAGCTGACGGGTACCGGCGGGCCAAAAGGGCTGCAGCGGCGATGGTCGCGGAGGCTAAAACTCGGGCATGGGAGGAGTTCGGGGAGGCCATGGAGAAGGACTTTCGGTTGGCCTCAAGGAAGTTCTGGCAAACCATCCGACGGCTCAGGAAGGGAAAGCAGGGTCTACCCCAGGCTGTTCTCAGCAGGGGGGGGGAACTGCTGACCCGGACTGGGGACATCGTCGGGCGGTGGAAAGAGCACTTTGAGGAACTCCTAAACCCGGCCAACATGTCCTGGGGCAGCGCCGGAAGAGGGGCAGCGCCGGAAGACTTTGGGGTGGATTCACCCATATCCCTGGCAGAGGTGGCTAAGGTTTTTGTGGGGGGTGCTGCGGGAGTATGGGGTGCCGGACCCGTTGGCACGGGCAATCCGGTCTCTGTACGCCTGCAGTAGGAGCTGTGTTCGTCTCCTCGGTAGTAAGTCAGACACGTTCCCGGTGCGTGTTGGCCTCCGCCAGGGCTGCCCTTTATCACCGGTCCTGTTCGTGACCTTCACGTACAGGATATGTAGGCGCAGCCAGGGGGCGGAGAGGATCCGGTTCGGGAGTCTCGGGATCACCTCTCTGCTGTTTGCGGATGATGTGGTCCTGTTTGCCTCCTCGGACCGTGACCTCCAGCATTCACTGGGGCGTTTTGCAGCCGAGTGCGAAGTGGCAGGGATGAGAGTTAGCACCTCCAAATCTGAGGCCATGGTGCTCTGCCGGAAACCGGCGGATTGCTCCCTCCAGGTGGGGGCAAACTGCCCAAGCGAAGGAGTTCAAGTATCTCGGGGTCTTGTTCACGAGTGAGGGTAAGGTGGAGCGGGAGATCGACAGGCGGATCGGTGCGGCTGCAGCAGTAAAACAGGCGCTGTACCGGTCCGTCTTAGTGAAGAGGGAGCTGAGCCGGAAGGCAAAGCTCTCCATTTACTGGTCGGTCTACGTTCCAACCCTCACCTATGGTCACGAACTCTGGGTCGTGACCGAAAGAACGAGATCTCGGATACAAGCGGCCGAAATGAGCTTCCTCCGTAGGGTGGCCGGGCTCAGCCTTAGAGATAGGGTAAGGAGCTCGGACATCAGGGGGGAGCTTGGAGTCGAGTCGCTGCTCCTTCGTGTCGAAAGGAGTCAGCTGAGGTGGTTCGGGCATCTAGTCAGGATGCCTCCTGGAAGCCTCCCATTAGAGGTTTTCCGGGCACGTCCAACTGGTAGGAGGCCCCGGGGAAGACCGAGGACACGCTGGAGGGATTATATCTCCCGGCTGGCCTTGGAACGCCTCGGGATCCCCCAGAATGAGCTGGAAAGTGCTGCGGGTGAGAGGGAAGCCTGGGTCGGCCTGCTGAACCTGCTGCCACCGCGACCCGACCCCGGATAAGCGGGTGATAATGGATGGTTGGATGGATGAACCAAACACGACGACAGTGTGGGATCTTATCTTATCTTCAGGAAGTGATCACAGGGATGCCATCACTTTCACTGTTTCAACGTTTAGATCTAAGATAGTGTTGTGAAATATCAAGGGGTTATTGCAGTACTGACCGATTAGCTGTACAATATCCTTATTGCAACAACTGACCAAAGACCAAATAATATAGCAATATTACACCAAATTTGTATAGCAGGTTTCTTAATATAGTCACAAAGTAGATGAGATAAAAACAATTAACAAATTAGTGTGAGATAATATTGAAATAAAATTAGTTTAACATATTGACTTAGTATGTAAACACGTTCAAGAGTCTATAGCTATGCTAGCAGGTCTGTGTAGCTTGAGGCTACTCGGGGTGCTTTGAGCTACATGCTCACGTCAGCATGCTAACACCAGCATGCTAACACCAGCATGCTAACATCACCATCTACTAATAAGAAGTAAAGAAAAGAGGGCCCAGGATTGACCCTTGAGGGACCCCGCGACGGAGTTCTGTTGAGGAAAAAATGAAGCTATCAAGTTCCAAAGAGGCTGAAAGGATTTCATCGAGAGGCAAAGTCCCTCCCCTTTTGGTCCGTCAATTTATTTCAGAGAAAATATGTATCGCAGTCAACGGCAAGAGAGAAATACATTTCTTTTTAATCCTGTTTGAATTATTAGTAAATGTTGAATGCCACTCCATGAACATACAGGGATGGGTGGGGGGGGGCTTTGGACCAGGACCAGGACCAGGACCATGCTGTATACGTGTTTCGTTTGTTTCACACGGACATATGAAACTGCAGGGTTGGAGCTCCGTGCTTGAAAACAAAACAAACGTTCTGCATATTCTTGGAAACGGTGTGATATGCTCCCAGGGGGAGAAAAACCAACTGGAGCGATTGGGTGAGAGGCAATGGTCTCCCAGCTTCGCCTGCTGGCGAGGGATAAATGGAGTCTTTGACTGCTCAGTTTAATACCTACTAAAATAGCACACACCAAAGAAGTACACGGTGGTCACAAAAGCTCCTTCTCGGCCAATGAGATTTTATTTTCCAACACAATGGGAGACGAGCACGGAGCTGATGAAAGCGGAGAAGGACCTCGTCGGTCAGAGCTTCTTTTCTGTCTTTTTTAAAACTGAGATAGACGTGTTACCTTTTGAGGAAGGTTGTAGATTTGTATTTGTGCTGTTTTGACCCCCCCATGACCTGCTGCACTGTTCCACTCCTAACGCTATCGACCAAGTTGTCCCGAGAGGTCAGAATCAAGACCACGCTCTCTGTTGGGTTGTGTGGCTTTGGCTGGGGAGGCGGCCCTCTCGCACCAGAACGTGGTTTTTATCACCGCGTCGCCATCTTTGCCACCTCGGCACACAGCGCCTTCCAGTAAGACGCACCGAATCAAACTGAGTTTGAGTTTGTTCTCTAAGTTGCAGACTGTTAAATAATCTCTGCTAAAGTACGACTTACACACTTGTTCTGAAGCTTTCGAGCGTATCCCACGGTCTTCATCAGCGGATAAATAAAGGAAGCTAATTGCACATAGAAAAATGATGCAAAATATGAAGTTGAAAAGTTAGAAGAGTTTTTAGCTGTTTATGTTCTGGCAATAAATACAGACAACAAAGATAACTGGAACTAACGTTGTAATCAATGATGTCAATAAATGAACAGAGACTGAGCCTGCGATCAAAAAGAAACTGTACAAAAGCCAGTGATCCAGAACAATTACTTTATTGATTTTATAAAAACCTTTATTTATAGTACATTCATTGCTCAAATAATCCTTTTTTTAAACCTTGCATGCTTATGAAAATAATAATATAGTTTAAAATGTCTTTGTAGCGCACACAAAGATGGAAATTCTAAAACTTTAAAACGCCTTTTACCAGAAGAAGCTCTGTGGGTTCTTGAATGTCGGACATAATTTCTCCGTAAGATTGGGGGCTTTTAAAATGTGACAATTATTTTAAGTAATTGAACCATTTTAAAAGGACGTATTGTCAGTAAACTATTATAACCGTCATCGTTGTGTTTTGTTTTGTTTACATCCTCCTTCCTTTGGGCGTGACAAGGACTGCTGTGTGACGTTAAACTGCTGTGTGTGTGTGTGTGTGTGTGTGTGCGTGTAGGAGGTGCATAAACCCTGAAGGCTGATCACATGACCGAAACATCACAAACCCGCTGCGCTGATTGGCACATTGAAACCTTTTTTTGCGGCGGTTTTATGAGTCTGTGTTCCGCTGAATGTGTGTGTGTGTGTGTGTGTGTTTGTGCGTGTGTGTGCGTGTGTGTTTGTGCGTGTGTGTGTGTGTGTGTTTGGGTGACCCGCCACGTGTGACCCTTTGACAGAGGCAGGGCGAGGCCATGAGCTGTAACCAGCGGCCTGAGCAGAATAACGTCAACCAGAGCCATCTCACAGACATGACACCAGTCCAACAGCACACACACACACACACACACATGCTCTCGTCCCGAGAGAGCTCCACCGAGCTGTTATGGAAATTCATTCTTGGGGCGACTGTGGCTCAGTGTTGCGCACGGTTGTCCTTCAATCAAAGGATCGGCTGTTCGATCCCCGGCTCCGCTAGCCCATGTCGATGTAGATTTGGGCAAGACACTCAACCCCACATTGCACCCGTAGCTGTGACTACGGTGTGTGAATGTTAGTTAGTCCTGATGTGCAGGTGGAACCGTAGCTCCTCCCATCAGTGTGTGAATGGGTGGATGATGTCATATAGTGTCAAAGCGCACTGAGTGGTTGGAACAAGTACAGGTCCATTCTGTGTTACGTAACAGTATATTAACCAGCGTCCTTCGCCTTCTTCCCCGTGACGGGCTTAGCACCGACACTGTTATGATTTTCACAAGCACATTTTTGGCTTTAGCATTATTTTAGGTGCAGCAGATGATATCAAATGTCTGTCTTTCTATAAAAATAATCTGTCTTTGCCAGATTTGTGTCTTTTTTCTTTGAAGGATGGAAAAGGTCACCGTCAGAGGGGCCATTATTTTAGATGATAGACTACAGAAGGCGCTATTTGTTGCTTTCCTGTTAAAGGAATGGGTTGACATTTTGGGAGATAAGAAGATTGATGCCTCTCCCATGTATCATGGTGAATATGAAGCTGGTTAGCTTAGCTTAGCATCAAGGGAAACATCACTCTGACTACGTCGTAAGGTCACTGATGAGGTTGTATCTTATGATGGAACAATGTCTCCGTGTGGTTCTACAGGGTGCCGGACTGTTTGTTGGCTCGATGCAGTGAGAACCTTTTTATTATCCGCTTTCCATTTTTCCCCCCATGTTTTGTCTCTCTGTGGTAAATCAAACCAGGCTAATCCAAGCGCTCTTAAGAGTTTTCCAGTGAATACTATGTGACCCACGGCTGGCTGGTTTGACTCAACATCTCTGCAGATTGCTGCTGCTGCCGAGGCTTTTTCCCACACAGATAGAAGGTTATTAACGGTAGCCGTATTCCTGGAATGCACCCCACTAGCGGCACGGCTAATCCTCATACAGGGAAGATAGAGCAGGGGAAAACACAGGGAGGGAAGGGCGGTTGGGGAAAGGTGAGGGTGTGTTGCACAGATGCAGAGGTGAAGAAGCATAGCGGAGGGAGAGAGGAGGGCACTTAGTGAGAGAGAGAGAGAGAGAGAGAGAGAGAGAGAGAGAGAGAGAGAGAGAGAGAGAGAGAGAGAGAGAGAGAAGAAAGAGGGCATCATGAAACATTGAAACAGGAAGAAGACGGGAACGGTGTCACCGGAGTGTCTTCGTTCAACCAAACTCACAAGCAACAAGCAGGTTGGTTTGGATCATTTTCATGGGAGTGTTATTTTATTACATTTTTCAGTTAATGTTCTCAGTGATTATCTTCACATAGCTCGACCCACAATGCCTATGATTAAATGTCAAATTGTTGTGAACCATGAGTCACGCATGGGTGGAACACTCTACTCTCTTCATCCCGTGTTACGGTAGATGAGAATCCAACAAGTCAAAACAGTAACAGGACTTGTAATCAGGAGACCGGTGTTAGTACCGGTGTTCCACGGTGTTGTGGGTTGGTTTTTTTAAGTTAGTGAGGCTTGTGACGCGTTTTGTTGTTTTCTTACATATTTGACTTATTTTAAGACCAACCGTGATGATTTTCCAGATTTTATTCATTTGTATATTTTATTATATACAAAAGACAATACATAAACAGAACAATAAGAGGACAACAAGAACAGTGAGTACAGGCCCGCCAACAACATCAAGTCAGTGGATGGGAGAACAGAGCTATGTGAAAGGATAGCAAATGAAATAAATAAGTATGTAAAAGAACATCATATTATTATATCATAAACATGTGCGCCTATTTATACGACTAATAACACTATAACAATAATAATAATAATAATAAAGTCAGGTGGATGATTTTCCTCAACCTAACTAAGTGGTTTTGTTTTGCCTATACCTGACCGTAGTTTTGTTGGATAAACACAACGTGTCACGGTAAAAATGACACGTGAAAAGCCTTGAATGCGTTATAATGACGCGGAGAAATGTGGTGCTATTCAGACGCCTGCCCATTAGATCTGGTTAATTTACCTTTAACAACACACTGACCACAGCCATGCATGCTGGAGATCTTTTTTCAATATTCTTTTCAATATGAAAAAGAACCATATACCAATTGAACAGTTCTGTGTGAGTGTTGAGGTGATAAGAAGAGGTCCGGAGCGTGGAGGACGACGCAGGGAGGTCAAGAGAAGAGACAGCAGGTGACCATCCAGAGGTCAAAGCCTCAGCCGTATCATGTCTATGTAACCGTTGTTACGCAACGTACTTTCTCATCCGTCTTAATGAAAACTCAGATTGCTGGGGACCGGAACACGAGACCCCGATGAGCAGCGTGTCCAAACGTCCTCAAACACGCTTCAAGCTTAACCACCAGGACGACCGTGGCACTTTGCACACCTCTTCATTTGTGATTTGTGTGACCAGAAATAATAAAAAGGTGCTCAGAATCAGCTTTATCGGCCATGTGTGTGTGTACACATACATGGAATCTGACTCCGGTTACACGTTGCTCTCGTCGTACATATGAACATATGATATACATATGATATACTCAGCAGCGTATATATGGCATTTTACAATCACATTATTAACGGATATCTCACTCTGTAAATACAACTCGTAACTGCAGGCCTGTTGTATCAATGAATGTTGTGAAATGCTGAATTTGGTTTTTAAAAACAGAGTCTACATGAAGAAATACTAATACTTGTGCTGACAAGTGATATTGAATACAGTGCTGAACATATGAAAATAGAATAGGGGACAATGAAAAGATCCAGTGACCACATCTTGGTAACGATAGACAAATATTCTTGACATTTCTTTCATGTAAATTATTGCCTAAAGTCAATAATAAAACAGGATAATAACCCACCTTAGCTGCACTGCACACTTCTGTTTGTATCTTGTCTCCTGAACCTAACCTGTTCTGAAATCTATTTGCTTTAAAAAAACATGTTTAAGGCTCTCTGGTCCTCCATATCGTCAAGGCAAGTGTCTGCAAAGAAAAGGTCACCTAACTCATTTCCCCAACCTCTTGTTTTGATCACCGGGGAACATTACAAGCTAAAAAAAAAAGTAAAGCAAGAAAAATTAAAAACTAAACAAACAAACTTTTCAATTCACATTTTTATTGTTCATCATATTGATACAGCATCACTGATACAAAAAACATCCCCTTTTGTTTGGGTAAAATTACAATTCTGAATGTTCGGCCAGTGTTTCTCCACGGATAGAGGTCCATTGGAAAAAGGGCAGGTGGTTCTCTACGGCTCTTTTCTGATCGCTGACTAATTTAGCTGTGGACTTGTCTGCTTTAAAAGATCCACGAGACGACTTCTCATCTATGCCGGCACAAAATATGGCAACACTGTACAGCTTGGCTCAATCATGCTAAAGAGGACGAAGAGATTTGTCCAAAAGACAAAGAAATATTCATCCAGACCGAATACCTGAGATACTAAAGGGTGGTGCTGGGAGCATTCCAATAAAAACGTGCCGCCTTTAGTCTTTTGTCAAATGAGCACTTTAAAAAAGACCAAACTCAACCTGAAGCTGTTGACCGCTGACGGGCAGAATATGCCAATTGACGGCAGGATGCTAATGAAGTGACCGCTAATCATTCATAAAGAAAAAATAAAAGCGAGTGAACCAGATTGTTAAACTGGGAACAATCCATTATTGAACATTCATAGCAGGTCCTGAAGGGCTGCGTGGACCCCTTCGGTCATGAAGCTTGCTGACTTATCAGGCTGTGGAAAGCTCTAGTTCAAGTAACTTCACGGATATAAGACATGCGGGGTTGAAATGTTTGTTTCTATGATAGCGGAGATCCACATCATAAGCCACAGTATGATAAGCCACTATGTATGAAACACAGAAGGTTCTTTCATTTCATTTTTTTATCCTGTGGAAGAGGTATTCAACCGCGAGTTATCATAGAATGACGTCTGCACGTTAGTGTATGTGCCACGCGATACATAGCAGAAGAGCCATGAGCTCTTTCAAGAACCTTCCTGTAGTGTGGTCACAAAATACTTTGGATAATCTCGTTTTGCATTGTTTTTCAGAAAAACAGCAATACTGTGTACTTGTGGCTGTGATATCAACCCAGTGTTGGTCAGCAGGAGCCAATCAGCTACAGACACTCATCGCAAGGTTTCTAAAACTTCTGGGAAAAGCATGTTATAAAGTGATTAATTCATCCAGATATGAGGAGTTAACATTAGAACATGAAAATGGATATATAGAAACCAAATTTTCTACAAATATACAAGCTTCAAATAAAGAAGAAAAAAAAACTACTGTCGTACAGCAGGAGAAAAAAACAATTCTAATACACGTTATATATATTTATATACTAAAACAAACTGGATTGCAGAAGACTTGCAATGCAGAATCCCCCAACAACCCACTCACAATGAGTGTCAGTGTACCATAAAATAACAATTATTTACAGAGCATATACATATGTCCAAAAAGACTATGTTTGTAATCCAAAGACATGCACATAATACACTATTTCATTTGAAATATCAATTTGTTTCATGTTCGTAGATCCGCAAAGGATCTATAATTGTTATCCACTTTGGGTAGATGTGTTGGTGACAGGTAGCGGCTTCGGAGACGAGGTGAAATGAGGTTTTGGTGTTGTCTTGAATAATTTCCCGAAAAGGAACGAGTATCAGAAGCCAATTTGAGAACAATGCAAAGGCACAATTTAAAAGAATAACTATTCACTGTTGCAAGTTTGATCTGATTATTGATTATGTGAATACTGAAATGATGTTACTACGTGATAATCGGTTCACTGAGATTAATAATTTTACCTTGGTTTTGTCTGCAAAACAGATGAAGTGACCCATGTATTTATAGCGAAATAACACACGATCGGAATTTCCTTAAACAGTTAAACTAAACGTTATCCATCAAAATATATATATTTTTTAATCAAATATAAAATAAGGCGTCTCTTTACATTACATTTGGAGAGAGTAAGGGTTTTCTTTCAGAAGGCATAAGGATAGTATGGCACAACTTGTTTACTACAATCTTAGCATCTTGATTTTGCGAACTGATTTTGAATGAGCTCTTTCACATTTGGATCTTGGTTGAATTTAATTCACTTTAGAATCGCCCAATTGTATTTATGTAAACTGTATATATTTAAATAGTTTTTCGTACAAATGTTTGCCGATTATTTATCAAAAATAACAACTTATGGCCGGATATGAAAGGCCAAATAAATAATTTCAGCAGGTGTTTCTACTGCATGTTGAAAATGTTCACTTCATGAAAACCTGAATGGAAAATTAAGCAAATTGTGATATTTTGTCAAACCCTTTTTTTTTGGGGCGACAAACTTAATTATGTTTATCTTTCTGTTCAGATCCCTCTGTGACATTAATACTGACTGTGCATAAAGACTTTGGAGAAGATTCTGATTGTTAACAAACAAACTTTCCTGAATAAAAGTTGTAAAACGATTTAACTGAATTATTGATTTACCTTTTGCCGTTTTGAGATGAGCCGGAAAATACAGGCGTGGATGTGTTTTCACCAAGCCTACGTGCGTGCGTGCGTGTGTGTGTGTGTGTGTGTGTGTGTGTGTGTGTGTGTGTGTGTGTGCGTGCGTGTGTGTGCTAGCTCTACACACAAAGTGAAACGTAATGCTAGAAGTGCTCCTTGTTTCATGGAGGACGACACACTCCAACTCCGATTGTCTCCTTCAAGTACACAGAGGACTGAGGGACTCGCATTGTCTTTCCAGCCCTGCAGAAACCGCAGTTCACAGATCTGCTTCGGGGGGGGGCTGTACAGTATGTGTTTGTTCCTTCTCCTCACAGCTGGAAATATTAAGGAAGATGACAATGATTTCACCCTGTTGGTGGCACATTAAACCAGTCTTGTTTTCCCCTCTCTAGATTTTGATTCTTATGTTTATGCTGTGTCATCCAGAACTTTACAGCAAAAAAAAAAAAAAGGACAAACCGAACGAAAAAGTCTCCAGTTATATTCTCCGGGGAGCAAACTGAAGACGCCTTAACCCGGCACATTATGTTCATATGTTTATAATTGACATTTATGATTTGGCCAAGGGAAGGGAACCACTGAGGAACCCCGTTCCCAGATGTTGGACCAGCTGAGGCGGGTAGGGAACAGGGTGCACTGTTAAATGTGAATCTAAGGAGGGAAGAAGGGGCTTAGTGGCCACCGCTGGAGCCTGGGGGGTTGTGGATCCAGTCGAGGACGATGAGTGACAGGCTGCCAATCATGAAGATGACTCCCACAACCAGGAAGACAGCCGCCTGAGGGGAGACAGACATGAAGAGAGAAGGAGGAGGGGTTACAATGTGTGATGATTTACAGCAAGGGGGGGGCTGTAGAAATTTCTGACGAGTCAAGTTTTGAAAGTGTTATCTGCTGCATGAGGCAAAGAGTGAGGAAAATGATACATTGAGAAAGACGCTGAGAGTGAGAGTGAGAGAGAGTGTGTGTGTGTGTGTGTGTGTCATCACACTTACTCCGATCTTCTGCGGGGAGCGAAATGGCACTGACTTTACCAGGCGGATGTAAAAGGCAGCAGGTAGGATGAAGATGAGCATCGTGGCTGCAGAGGAACCTGTGAAAAAAAGAGAGTAATTCAGAAAATTGTAGTTTTCCTTTAAAATATTAGATATTGATGTAACCTTTTTTTTAAATTGTTTAAGGAGTACAGGAAAAAAAAATACATATTAATCTTCACTATAAGCAATTGAAAATAAATAGTTATACACGATGGATGGAGAACTTGCTTTTTTTTTTTAGCTTTGAGGCATTTGTGTGAAAACGCTTAACGTCAGAAGGACGTGGTTATGTATTCGCAATCTTTAGTGTTTCCGTGTGTTGGCAGCGAGAACGTGAGTGTTTTGATCCAGTAGTCACAAAGGACACTTCATAGATGACGTCACCCGGCACTTTAAGCTTCTGTACTTCCAACATCTTTACTTCACAAAACAACCCCTGACCTAAAAGTGCTCATTGGGCCCAGAACGGCCTGATTTCTTCTTACATCATTCCTATTTATTTATATATACCACATACTGTATATCACTCATATTTGATGTCTGGAAACCAAATCCTTCTCACCATATTGTGACATCTTTTTCGTTTTATTTGAAAAGAAAAACTGTTCCACAGATCCTTTTGTGTACATCAAAGACTCACCGATGAAGCCGAAGATGTCCCTGATGGTGGGCACGAAGATGACCAAGATGTTGTTGAAGGCCAGGATGGCGGCGGCAATCAGCAAGTGGCGAATCCAGCTGAACTCTCGCCCGCTGAACAGCAGCGTGGTGATGGAGGAGCGGATCTGGAGGGGGGCGCAAAGTATTGATATTGAAGTCTCTGGCTTATAAAGTGACTGAGATCAGGGGAATGTGCAACGTGTGACTTAAAAGGTATTAGTTTGGTTTGCAAAATGAAAATCATTATTAAATCATTATAACATAAACTATTAAAGACAAAGAAACAAACAACACCAACAACGACAGTCTGCCGGCCTGTGCCCGAGGCTGATTCCCAAACTTGGCCACTGACTAAAGTGTGTCAAGTGCTACGAGGTGTGTGTGTGTGTGTGCGTGTGTGTGTGAACCAGGAGATCCCAGCTAAGACGCCTGGTGCTGCTGAGCCACAGGCAGCCTTATTCAAGCCTCCAGTGGGTGAAAGGTCGCGGGTATCAGGTGAAACCTGCGGCTTCGTGGGCTCGCAGGCCACCGAGGGGGAAGGTTACAAGGGGCGGAGCTTATGGCGCTCATTCAAAAAGCCACGGGGGATTATCTCCCACGGCGTAACGGTAGCATGGGATTGCATCAGCCGGCAGAGAGAAGAGGGCAGGGTTGCTTGCAGGGGGGAGGAGGGTTTTAGAAACAACTAGTGTCACTTGCAGGTTTAAAAAAAAAAAAACGTCCTTCCTCTTTTACTTACTAGTTCCACATTAAGGCAGATGAGGGCCACCAGTCGCCATGACACTACATTTAATTACAGCTCTGGCCGACACATGTATGTGGAGAATGAAATAAGAGACGCAAATGGAGTTTAAGTGAAAATAACTTTTGTTTTCTTGCGTTAACTTGAACAGGACGAAGCATGTGCATTCCAGAGCTGGTGGAACACCACATGCCGTCTTTGTAACCTTTCAAGGCGGACTTAAGCACAAGATTTACATCCAGTTATCATGGCACAGTGGAAAAAACATAAATCACATTAACTGGATTTTCTGCCCCGTCAGATTGAACCGAGTGACCTCCGTCGTGACTGTGAGGAGGCATCTGGATGGCTACTGCGCTTCACTATCCACTCCCCAAAAAAGTGTCTCCACAGAATTTGGTACGGGAGATATTGACATAAGTTTGGCTGCATCCCTCCTCATATTCTACAAACATGCCCCCTCCTCCCACGCGTTGTTGCATAATCAGGCCTGGCTTGGAAAACTAGAGCCTGGACGCGGCATTTCTTTCCGAGGCCCCAAACTATTCAGCACCCGACTGTTACCTGGCGCAAAGCCTTTGGAGTTCACTGTGTGATATTTGCACACTATTTTGGCTCCTGGCTCTTTACCTGTCGGAGGCCTGCACACACAGTCTGGGGATGCACTGGTCGTCAGCCACAACTGGGTTCAGCCGGTCAGCAACAAACCTGAGACTTCAATCATAGCTATGTAAGCTTGCTCTGCAAAAAGACGCGGCTAAAAACAAACCCTTTGCTGCAAACAAGGATTATGTTAAGTCAAGTGTTGTGCACGCATGGAGGTGCTCGAGTATTTTTTAAAGCGAAAGCAGCGGACACTGTGTGACAGCGGTTAAATATAACAGATGCTGGGTGTGAAATGAAACTAGATGCGGAAGAGTCCCCTTTTCAGTAAAATGGTAAACAATCAACCCCGAATAGCTACTTGAAACTACACAAACAAGAAAGAAAGAACAATAATATCCTCTGACATTGTGGATGACAGCTGCAGTGCATGGGGACCAGTGGACTGAGAAAGTGAAAACTTATGAATGTATATTAATATTATTAATATTTCTAACTTCAGAATTGATGTTAAAAGTTAGACCCATTCATTGTTATATAGAGGAGAAAAAACCTAAAAACTGTATTTTCCCCAACCTGGCAACCCAAAATGTGTTTTAATCATTTTTTAATCAACCCCCACTTGTTTATGGGTAATGATTATAACTGATCTGCAAAGTGTTATTATTATTATTGGAAGACCAACAACACTGTTGCAGTTGACTACAAACTTTCATTGTCTAAATGCCCTTCACACATTTAAGCTAACGAGGGACGTTTAAGCTAACGAGGGACGTTTAAGCTAACGCAGGCCGCTGCTGCTGCTAATCACACGCAAGCTAGTTATTATTATGTAATTAACAAGCTAAACTTGTATCGCCATGTTTGAAATGGTGATGTAATTACTGGTGTTGTGTGGAAAACTTTTTTGTCCACCGACCCGACAGAAAGGCAAGTTTATCGTCTATCCTAAAGTAAAAAGTAAGTCAGGAGAAACCAGCCACCTAGCGCTACGGTCTGAAATGTTACTACGAGGTGGAGGGACAACAAGGTGGCGGTGGCGCTGTTATTCGGCTTGTTGGCGGCTGTCTCCCATGGTTTCAATCTTCAGCTGGAGCCTGAGAACTGGGGCATGTTTGACTCCACATAAAGCCCTTTCATTATGTACTGGATCCTGCAAAGCCCTGTGCGATCTGGCCTCTGTTAGCATCCATCCTTCACGTGACTGCACACACACACACACACACACCTCAACACATATCTCGAAACGTACACTCCCCCACACACACACACTCACACTCCTATCTCATGGAGAAGTTCCAAGGACAGCGGCAGACAAAGCGAATGTTAATCTCTCGAGCTGAAGCTAGGCAGCATTTCCATCGCAATATGAAGGTCAGGAGGATTCAAGGCGAGATTCTCAAATGTCAAGCGGAAAGTTGGCAGAGTGGTTCTTTTGATCCGAGGCCTCACGTGCGTCCAAGGTCGGCAGTCTTTCGACCACGTTGCCGCAACGACGTTTAATTCACTGCGTGGATGGCGACGGTCGGTGAATGAAACATGCCCGACATTTCTAATCAGAAATTGGGGCCTGAAATCAACTTTATTACACTTCATGAACGGCATTAGCGAAGGTCAGACATTTCACATTACTGTCATCCATGCAGGTAGAAGCCAACCCAGTTTATAACACCACACATTTGCCTGACATTGTTCCTGTTGTAAGCGGCTGCAGTGGGATTCGAACCCCTCACTGCGTTCCTGCCTTTTTCTTTCCCTAACCGACGTTCACCACAGCTGCTTTGCCTCACCCCATTTCTGTCTTGTGTTTCTCCGTCCTTATCAAATGTGTATCCCCTCTGTTATCTCGGTCTTCCTCCCTCTACCTCTGCTCCCCCTTCTGCATTTCAATTATAGTAGCAATGCATTCATTGCGAGGGCCATTGGAAACCAGCTGGGTATCGAGCTTCCACATTCTAACACTCGAGAATAAGTTTGTAGCGAGAAAAGAACAGAAGGTTACACCAGACTAACTATGGGTTTGCCTGTTCGATATTTCATCAAAGTATCATCTGGAAGTCAAAAAGGCACAAATATTAGTAATCTGTTTTAACTTTCATACCATGTTGCTTAAACGTGCCACATATGAAAACTGGGTAATCCTGTACAATTTTGATAGATGTCCCTTTATAAATTAAAAACATTAAAAAAGGAAACATTTTACACAATTCATCTTTGTGCAAGTCTCTAATATTATCCGATGGGATTTATGTATTCTTCCACAGCTGCCGTCAGACAATCACGGGATTGTTCTTCACTATCTTTGATATTCAGATCCACATGCAGATTTCTATCAACTCTTATTTGTATTTAGAGGATTCTGCACAAGCCACTAAATACAAATTGAACCGACTCTGGTTTGTGTTTATCCCCCCCTCCCTTCCCCCACCCACCCCCCTTGATGCAGGCTTACCCCAGTCTCACTGGCTCCGCCTCTCTATCTTCCTGAAGAGTGAGGGTTTTTCCACTGTCCACTCTGAGCCTGTAAACTTCCACTGCAGAGAGATCCCCCCCCTTCACACCCCCGCATACTGAAAGAACAGCAGTATCTGCCACAGTGTGTGTGTGTGTGTGTGTCCCTGTGTGTGTGTGTGTGTGTGTGTGTTAGAGAGATATGGGGGAGAACTATCAGCTGTATGGCTACAATGAAACAATGTTTGTTTGGATATGAGCCAGCTCAGATAAGTGCATATGTATACTCTGTAACTATGTATCAGTGTCCAGCCATAACATGCAGTCCTTGCTGCATCATTCTCTGTCAGCACATCTCCTGTGACCGAATATCAACATCTGTGCTGCCCCCTGGTGGCCGCCTTCTGCACTTGCAGCCACTTCAAAAATGATTGAGATGTTAGTAGATGTTTGTCTTGTCTTCACATAAATCTGTGTGTGCGCGTGTGTGCGTATGTGTGAATGGAAGCTAAAACAAGGCATGCAATTTCCTCTGGCCAGCGGCCATTTTTGTTCCCCCCATGTCAGACGAGGGCCAAGCTAAAATTAGTCCGTGCACATATATGGGGCGGGAAATAAGAGGAGTGTGCATACGTATGTGTAAATGAATGTGACTGAGTCGGTAACTTCTGACCCAAGCTTGAGAGAAAATGGGGAAACAGGCCAAAAAAAAGAAGAAAAAAGAAAGAAAGGCTTTACTGTTGAGATCTCAAAATGTGCGTCAGTGTTATTGAGAGGCGTGGCCGTTTCCGACTTCAGCCTGCGTGCTCCGGGATCTGAGATGACGTCGCGAGTCGAGTGCCAAACCGAACAGCGCGTACTTTTTCTTTTCTTTCTTACCACATTGCCAGGAAAAAGAAGAAAAAAGAAAGCTGTGTACCAGAAAACGCCGAACAAAAAAAAAAGTATTGACTGTGCAGCAAACACAAGACAGTGTAAGCAGAATGACCCAAAGTGGCAGTGAGGTGCTCCTGAATGAAAGCTTATACAAGAAGCTGGTTGGCGTCGGGTGGAGCGCGGCGGCCAGATACCTAATTACTAGTGTGTCTGCACAGCTCTGACGTGAATCAAATTATATCAGTGACTCAAATTAACAATGTTGAGACAGATGAAACGCTGAGAAGCAACATCTTCTGCTTCCCCTCCTCTGAGACAACCAGCTACACAAACTTACAAGGCGTGGTAAGAGACAGCAAGAGTGATGAGTGTGTGATGTACTCACAGGGAACAACACGATGGGCACCGTCAGGGTGACGGCAGTGAGAACAGCCAAACGCACCAGCAGCAACATAGTGTCAAACTTATACACCTTGGTGAAGGTGTGGAGCAACTCTGCCTCCACGTTTTCTGTTGGGAGGAGAAAAATACTTTGTGAAAAAAGGGGAGCCGGAAGCGATGGGAAAGTAATGTGATCTATTCCTTTCTAGCTAAAGTAAGCAGAAGATGCTCCTGCTACTTTTATCACGACAACATGACCCCCAGTGGACAGCTAGGACTCTGCAACTTTCCGACCCTTTTGCTGGTCCGGTTCCCCTGGTCAATAACACATAAAGCACTGGTACTAGGGCTTTATATATTCTAGACCAGGTGTGTCAATGATATATATCGTTAAACTATCTGTCCGTGTGTGTCTGTATTTTGTATGCATACTACTGCTGCTTTTGTGCTGTGTTGCTCTTACCGTAAAAGGTGAGGTAGCCAACCAGTGCCGACATCATGTACATGATGAGCATCATCATGATGGACAGATTGGAGACGTTCTGCATCTTTTTCCGGCTGCGACTGTGGAAAACGACACGGACATTTAGAGACGTCACATCTCTTCTAAAAAACATATCCGATCGAGACTTGCAGGAGAGAGAATCTTGTATCATTAGATGCAGATTGAGCTTCTTCTCAACTGACATTACTTACTCTTTAAGCTCACTGTAGATGGGCAGGACCTCAGGGTGGCAGACGAAGGCGAAGGCCAGGATGGGCACCGTGTACGCCGTCTGGGGAGAAAACAATGTGCAGAAAATGTTTAATGTCATTCTTCCAGTACGTAGAAAGAAACGTCTAACAATAGATAGTGCTGTGTTTCCAAAGCTCAGTAAAGCACAGAGGGACACTGTCCCTTTAAAACCCTGAGAAAAACACATAATCCTGTGCCTGAACTCCTAAAACTACAACTGGCATGTGATTAAAAGCTCCAAAAGAAGCAGGTAGTCATCTCTTCAAAGACAATAAACTGACTACCTTCCCTTCCAAACAATGTGAAAACCAAAACTTCTCTGAATCAGCTAACCCAATGAGAACATAATGCTGCGTATGGTATTAGTATCGCGATTTATGATCAAGTGGGCCCAGACACAAATCCCTAAACACACCCACACACCCTCAAACAACCCTCACCTTCACCAAACATATCTTGGCTTATTCTTGGTATTCTGCTTCTATTGGTTGTGAAATGTGTTCGAGTCCACGTGTCTGGAATCGTTTTAGACAAACGTGGAGTGTTCACGTGGACGGACATTGAGTCCACGTTCTCCCTCTTTCACAGTTTACCTGAGAAAAGGAGACTTAATCCTGGCTTCAAAAGTAAACCAACCATTGTGTAAATTGACACAGCCTCACAAAACACGCTGCATTTCAGAGTCACGCCCTTTTAAACCTTTTGCTATTGAGACTTAACCCCATCCCCCGCATGCATAACACTGCAAGTGGGACAAATGTGTCAATGCCCGCGCTAATCTGTTGGGCTGCCGCCGACCGCACCTGTGAGTTGAAGACAAAGTATTTGGGCGTGCACATCTCCTCGTCTTCGGGGCGGGCCTCCACGTGGACGCCCGTGGAGGAGTGAGCGTCGGGGCTGCCGAGCACCGCCGGCGAGACGTCGGCGCGGGAGAAATCCATGTGCGCCGTGCTGTTCCGCGGCGAGTACAGCCCCGACATGTCCGAGCCGTTCATGCTGAGGTTGGACGAGTGGTGGTAAAAGAAGGGAAGAGGGCAGGGCAGCTGGGTCTTCTTGTAGATCATCTGGGAAAAGACAACGTGGAGTCACGAACGGTGCACTTAAAAGAACAGAAAATGCACTTCTCAAGAGTTAGTGTTGTGGCGGTAGTGTATAAGTCCTAGACCACATAAAGGTATTTGAGCAGGTGAGCCACAGACCACATACAGGTATGTGAGCAGGTGAGCTCCAGACCACATACAGGTATGTGTGCAGGTGAGCTCCAGACCACATAAAGGTATGTGTGCAGGTGAGCCCCAGACCACATGCATGTATGTGTGCAGGTGAGCCCCAGACCACATAAAGGTATGTGAGCAGGTGAGCTCCAGACCACA
The DNA here is from genome assembly GCF_009769545.1 of Cyclopterus lumpus. Lineage (NCBI taxonomy): Eukaryota > Metazoa > Chordata > Actinopteri > Perciformes > Cyclopteridae > Cyclopterus > Cyclopterus lumpus. Next base: position 3,637,959 of record NC_046988.1, read on the forward strand.
AATTTGCTTACATATAATTTTTACATTTATATAAATGCATGTACAATATTTTTAAACTTGAATAAACAATAATCAAATGCAAAGACAGTTATCTAACAATATGTTTGGGAGTAGTTACAGTGTTAGTTATAACCGGCCCTGTGAGATGTGAGTTTTCTTATCATACTATATATTTAGTCATTGGGTTACAGCGAGGATGGGACCCAAAATATTAAAAAAATAAACCTGAACCGACATGAAGCCTCAAAGTTTCTGTGCAAGCCCGAGCCACGGCAGCGGTTTTGGTCCCCAAGAAATCCTGGATTTCCACTGTACAAACTAAATAAAATATGTTACAAGCTAAAGACAACCAAAGTAATTCTAGTGTAGTAATGGATTTGATGTGCCTTCCCCTGACAAATGTTCAGCACAGCCCAGATTATTAGGTCTCCTTAATAAAAGACAAAAAAAAACTTGTGAACACGACCTGATTCAAGCGTGAGGGAATTTTGAAGAATTCCACTCCGACACGGACAGGAATTCAGACATCGGTCTAATCAGAACTATGTTGGCACGTTTCCTTATCGTACTAAATGTGGTAGACCTCATGTTTTTTGGAAATCTTTAAGGGAGCTGAACTTACCACACACAGGAAGAAGACCATGCAGCAGAGGGAGAAGCCGCTGGTGTAGCCCAGGTAGCCTGTGTGGCAGAAAGCAGGGGTGAGCTCCAAAATACCCACGAATGCAAATGGAAGGAATGTGCACACCGACATCGTTATTTCTGTTGCCATTTGTTCATTCAACTTCAGACACATGGCTTTGATTCCATTTGCGTCTTTATGTCTCACAGTTTTCATGACATAACCTGTGCATTGGGCTCAGTGTGTAACATCATGGAGCTGGCCCAGCTCAGTCGTGTCGGTCTCTAGTTTTCATAAATTACATCTGGGGGGGGGGGGGGTCGCAGCTGACTGCAGGCATTAATGGCAGTGTTGCGTTACCGTGACTCCCGACTGCGAGAGCTGACTAAGGGCTCCGGTAGTGTTGCATTACTTGGTGGGGACAGCCAGCTGCGGGAACTTAGGGAAAGACATGGATCCACACCACAGGAAGTGACTTGGATCCCGCCTAGAAGTATCTGACTTACAGAGCATGTGGCGAAATAGTTGAACAATATTCAATTCGATGGTGCAAAGTGAGTCCTTACCCAGATTTTTGAGCAGAGACAAAGGCAGGATGATTCCGATGGACACGAACACCACCAGGTAGTTCCCGTTCAAGTACCACTCACTGCAAGCACAGCACATGAAGTTAAGAGGAGCTCAGGGCCTCGACTGTATACACATACGCACACGCACACACACACACACACACACACACACACACACACACACACTCACCCGGAGATTTCTTCCAATCCCAGAAAGGCTCGGATCACCTCGGGCAGCTCGTACTTCACGATGAAGAGGTAGCTGGACATGGCTGCAATGCATGACGGAGAGCGCTTAGGGTTTGACACGTTGCATTCGCATATAGGCTGAGACGCTCGGGCAAAATGCACTGCCTACCTCCAATATTCTGCATGATGATGGATCCGAATGCTGCGATTTTGCCAGGCCAACCGAACGCTCTCTCTCCCAGCTTCTCGTAGATGAGGGATCCTGCCGCGGCGGACAAGTTGGATTAGTCACGGAGAACACGGAGTAACAGGAAATACGGAACAGGTGTATTTTACACCGTCACCAAATCTAATGCTGCCAAAAGCAGGAAGTGCACCAATACAGAATTATAGTGTTATATGTTAGGTTCATTTTCTCTTTCTTTTATGTAATCTGACTTCTCTTTGCAACCAGAAGAGTCGCTCCCTGCTGGACATTAGAGTGAATGCAAGTTTAAAGCACTTTTTAGCACTATTTAGACCTGGAGGTTGCAAACTGTTTCTAACCTTTTCTTTTTGGGCGTGTGACCCCTTGTCTATAAATTGTCAAAGACATCGTTTCATTTGAATAACTTTTAGAGGCCAACATTAATAGCAATTCGCAAAAAAAAGCAGCAAAAGATTGGAGAAAAGTCTGAAGAATAAACACGATTTTGTGCAGCAGAATTTGGTGATCAATCTGAAGAGGAAAGTACCCACCTCCTTCTTTAGCTGTCATCAGGAGCAGATGTACAGAATATAAGGAGAGGATGGCCACAGCGACGAGGAGGAATCTGCAGAGAGAGGGAAAGCAAATGTTCGTAAACATTTAAACAACCCGTGCATGAAGTCAGCTTTGGTATCTTGAAGGAAAAGAAAGAAGAGGAGAGTCAACGGTGCCGGTGGCGCAGGAAATGTATGCGTTACCTCGACTGACAGAAGATGGCTGGAGTTCATTATTATTCCCTTTCCTGCTTTCATTTTTCAGCAGCCACCGCAATATTTCTCCACTGAATTGACGCAGAGGCTTCCGCTCATGAGGCGGGGGGGGGGGGGGGGGTAAGGGTGTAGGGTGACAGTGGGGTGTTGGATGTTGAAGGGCACCCATGAGTGCTAATACTGCATGAGAGAAAGAGGCAGAGGAACTCAGAGCTGCTCTGTATTCCAGGGGGTGAGGTGGTTTTAATCTACACGTGTTTCGCTCGCACGCAGTGACGCAAAATGCACCGCTTTGTAACGACTAAGCGATGTGGGAGTAGACCCTTCAATTTAAACCCATTCAATGTGGATTCATTCAATGGCAGGTAGTGAGTGGGTAAGCAGATTATTTAGTCATCACAGCTGACAGCATGATGAGGTGCGAAAGTGGGTTCTCAAGAAGGAATAAGAGGTGGAGTCTGGGTCAGTATTGCATCTGAAGCTTTGCAGGTGGGTTTGTGTGCTTGAACTATGGCCCCTCTCCCAAGTTTTCCTTCTGCTGAATCTGGTTGTAAAGTTTCACACATTCACTTCCTGTGGCCGGGAACACCGCAGACGGGTGAAGTTGAAATAAAACCATCAAAACTCTATTAAAGTGGTGGTCGTTTATGTGTTTTTAATGACTAGTGTGGAGGAATACGTGAAGCCTTCGGGCCAGTCACATGAAATATACAATATATCAATGACATGTTGCCCGGTGTGCAATAGTGTCGTAGCGCTAATTAATCATTATAAAATACAATAGAGGGCGAAGGTTTTCACTCATCACACACATGGCCAGATGGGTACCATTCCTCCTCCGGGTTCCACCCAGTATGGTGAAACCCAGCCAACCACATAATCTGTGTGCAGGACAGGTTTGTTAGGTCAAATTGCTCGGAAAAGATAAAGTATTAAAAGATATACTAATATAAGGATGTCTGTGCAACTGAAACCAGTGTTATTTCACTACGCCTGTACATTGTTTTGGGGCTTTCATTCTGGATTTTAAGAAGAGGGTGTCAACAATTTTTTAGGCGTAATAAACGACATAATGATAATAATAATGAATAAGGGCAATGCGCTCGGCTTCTCTGGTCCGTACTCACGAAAAGAGCAAGATGCCGGTGTTCGCCATGGCGTAGGACAGGCCCAGGATGCCGCTGCCCATGATGGCGTTGCTCAAGTTGAACACGGACATCCCGAAGGAGGTGTGGCCGGGATGCTGAAAGAAAGCGGGAGAGAGATGAGGAATTAACACGATTCACAAGCGTCTGCTTTTGAAAACAAAATCTCTCTCTCTCTTGATGACGCATTTAAAACTGGAAACAGATTTGTAGTCGTTGCAGATGGAGAGACGGTTTGGCAGCGGGTAGAAAACCACACAGGACTTTAATGCCAATAGTAAATACCTTGTAAACCACAATGAAAAACACACACTGGCGTTCTCCTACACTGTTGCTACCCGTTCCTCAGTGCGGGTTATTACGTTTTATTCTCCCTCAACTCGTAACTGCCAGCATTTCGACTACTTACATATTCTTCATGGTACTCCTCATATTTCTTCTTCTTCATTAACCCATTTGACAGGAACTTCTGGCTTTCTCCATCTTCATTGTCGTCCAAAAACTGACTGTAGGAACCAATAAATGAGAAAGGGGAAAGAAATGAACATGTGCAGATGCAGTAGACAGTTCACTTTTTACTATATCAGCTTCTGTCACTTTTGATGACACATGTATACATCCTGGATAGCTTGCGTTGTGTTCAAGAGCAAACAGAATTATTGTTTTATCAGTTGACCTGTCAGAGCTGGTTATTAAAGCTCGGTGTGGTCATAGTTAATGTACTTTTAGGGTGTAAAAACAACCTTGTCAATAACACTGTTCGGTCACTCGGAGCAGCTGCCGTAAACATTGCTAATAACCCATTTACCTTTGCCGACTAATATTATCACATGATAAATATAGTGGTCAATTTGCATTTGTTTGGCAGAGGATGAAGAATACAGACAACCTCCGCAATTATTACAAATGACGAGAGGTCCCCTTGTAATGCTAGATATGCCGATAGTGTTGAGGTTTACATGCACATAAATGACAAAGTTACTGGGAGACGTCAGGTTAAAGCAGGAATTTGGGGATTGTGAGTACACTTGAAGCAGTGACCTGCTTTCAGTCATAAAAAGTGTCCAGAAACCAAGCTTTTACGGCAGAGGCCATTGGTTTCTCCGAACTCCCCAATGTTAGCCATGGAAGCAGAGTTTCTAGTTGACACAATGTTTCACAATAAATGTCACAACCAAAATGTAAAGAGGGCATAAATTGAAAAAAAAAAGTTGTTTAACAAAGGCTACATCCACAGTAATATGTTTTTGTTTTAAAACAGAGCTTTAATAAAGCAAAATAAACGATCTTCCTCCAAACGGGCGTTTCAGCATCACATGACCCAGATCACATGACCATTCACGTACACTGGGCGTGCGCGTGATGATGCGAACAGGAAGCAGATTCTCTACACACGGCAGTTGGTTCAGTTGCAGAAAATACTGCGGAGGAAGAACGGCCATGGTGAAAAGAGGGATTGCATGATCGTGGGCGTGGCAAATCAGGGGGACACACGTCGTAACCGCTAAGACCCAATCAAGTTGCAAACACCTAAGTCCTCGTATCCAAACATCTCCGTTCCCTACGCCTGGTGTAAACGTAGCAAAAGATATGCGTTTTTAAAATGAAGTCTCTAATGGAGCTGCTCGTTTGGACACCACGGCTGCTGACCTGTCGGTGATGTCCTTCTCGGAGTCGATGGGCTTTGTATAGCGGTCTTCCAGGCTGTCGGAGACTTTCCTTAGCTCTATGCGATCCACTGCTCCCGGCATAGTGGCAGCGGTGGCGAGAAGCGGAGAAGAGCGTCTTTTCTTTTGGGGATTTCAGGTTTTTACAGTTCACAAGGCGGCGATGTGCTTCTTCCTCAACCTCTGCCAGACCTGCTAGATGAGAAAAGAACCTAAATAAACAAAACAGACAGGAAACATTAGAGGATAAGACGGTTTTGAAGGTTTCCGTCCACGTCTTAAACAACAGTGGCTACTGGCCCAAGTTTTGAACAATCAGTGGCCACTTCCAGTTGATAACAGGCCTGGGGACGCATGCATTGTCTGGCTTTATCATCCTCAACGGGGCCGTTTTGGCCTTGCATGAAGAACACTTTTCAGTGAAATGGAGCGAGCCTGCATATCAGTCCATCTCGTTTCCTGGAACTGAGGGACTGTTTGTTACGTTAGCTTGAAGAGGAAAGCTGGGACATGATGCAAGCTTGGCGCCTCATGCAGCTTCACCAACACAAGGCCGGGCTGAAGTCCTGCCCGCTATATTGCTATTTCTATTCTATTTGACACTAGCTTGATTTGGTGCGTATATATTTTGTTGAAAAAAATACAAATAAATACAAATCTCTTCTGTCTTTCGGAAGGTATTACAATGTTGATGTACGTAGAGATTGCCAGCTGGAGTTAAGTCAACACACCCTGAAACCAGGTCAAGGATGCAGTGAGTTCAAGAGGCCGCCTGACCGCCACCATCAACAGACAGCTTGTTCTTGTCCATGCTGGCTGACTCAGCCTCACCCACCACCATTAAAGAGAAAAAAAGCCAACAGCAACACACATTTTCCGTCAGTAGCATTCATTAAGTTATGTAAGGACAGAAAGAAAGACAGCGGACAAAGCGTGTATGATTTGTTCAATGCTACTAACAAGCCAAAGTATTTACAGTGCTGTTCTCACTCACACAAAGAGCTCTTTGATTGGGGAGAGGGAAAGATCCCAAGTGCTCCTCAACGACATGCAACCCAGAGAAAGCAAAAACCATGGCAACAAGAACACAGGCGGAACAACGGAGGTGCCACACGAGAAAAGTGTTGCTCCGAAATTCTCCTTTTGTTTCAAAGTATTTACGACGGCAATTGTGTGGTGTCGATCCCACTGGAATGCCACTGGAATGGGCGCAGCTTCAAGTTTTAGTGCAAATATCTTGCACTCAAGTGGCTCAACCAGGCGCAGAGGAAGTCTGATTGTATGGAAGTCTTGGAGAAAATGACCCTACTTCTCACGGGGTTTATTACTTTAGTAAATACTGTGAACATGAGTTCACTAGTTTCAAGTCCTATTCAATACAGCATGATGTTAATTTAATATATTGTGGTCCCTTTTACATGCTTTAGGGCGTGGCTACCTTGTTGTTGAAACAACGTTGTCCGATCTAGGAATTGTCCGTGTTTATGAAAGTGAATTGTAACATTTTGGTCGCCTAAAATGTCTTTTTCAGCATTTGGTTCTACTTAAAGCCAAGATGGCGATGGACAAAAAGGCTAAACTGAAGCCTGCTAAACGGTTGTCAACAAAGCAACGTGTGACGTCGCTGGGACCACGACCACTTATATATTTTAATACAATTTACGTGGGCTGCACGGTGGTGTAGTGGCTAGCACTGTCGCCTCACAGTAAGAGGGCCGCGGGTTCAATTCCCGGTCGGAGCAGTCCTTCTGTGTGGAGTTTGCATGTTCTCCCCGTGGCAGCGTGGGTTCTCTCCGGGCTCTCCGGCTTCCTCCCACAGTCCAAAGACATGCTGTAGGTTAATTGATCTCTAAATGTCCCATAGGTGTGAATGTGAGAGTGAATGGTTGTATGTCCCTACATGTGCCCTCGATGGACTGGCGGCCTGTCCAGGGTGTCCCCTGCCTTCGCCCTATGTCAGCTGGGATAGGCTCCAGCGCCCCCGCGACCCTAATGAGGATAAGCGGTATTGAAAATGGATGGATGGAATACAGTTTACGTGCTAAACGTGCCTCCGTGTTCACCAGCTAATCGCTAACTTTGTCTGTCTGCCATTAAAAAGGAGTGACCAGTCGGTTTTCTCAGTGAAAACGGCTACAGAAACAACACTATGAAAGTGAACCAAAACAGGACAGTTATTGAGCGGAAACCCAAAACAAAGAGCTGAAAAAAATGTACGATACTAATACATTATTATTTTTTAAACATGTAAGCCGAATCTTAATATTGCCGCTGGGTGGCACAACTTAATATACAGTCAGATTGTCTGATATGAATATGATGCTACTTCATATTTTGTCACTGTCATTGATTTTGTATGTCAAATCTCAAAGTAACTGTAAATCAAAAGTTCAATATTCCCCTCAGAGATGTGGTGGCGTGTTACTATAAAGTAGTATAAACGGCAAATACGAAAAGTACAAGTACCTCTAAACTGTGCACAAGAGGTTGTGTTTTCCCTGGGTCACGACTTTAAAAACTACTGGTTCAAACGACCAATGAATGCAGCAGCAGCTTCTACTGAAGAAGGTGGCTGAGCGGTATCTATCCATCACAATGTGTTTTCAGTCAACATTGTACAGCAAGGTGATCGGTGTTAAAACTCTCCACCTAGAGATCAAGCGGCTACATTACCGTTAACGGTTCTCACTTCCCATTGCCAGGAGGATAAACCAGTCTGACTTGGTAAACGTCACACGTTCCCGAGTTTAATGTTAGTTTAACGGTTTAATGCTGTTGTTATAACCATAACATTGCAAAAGCACATGTTTGGGAGCGTGCTGCAGATGCCCCAACCCCCGACGTGGTCTGAGATCTGTGAAGCTGAAACCAACTGCAGTTCACACCTACAAGTAGTGGTGTGTAAATGACATCTGGACTGGGCGCATTTACATTGAATTGAATCCTCCCAAAACCGAGGGCACACATTTGCTAAACAGCTGGAGAATAAGACATGTTCGGCTTTTTGCATAATGGACACAAATCCACGAAAATGTAAATGAAACTGGAGGGCAACGTGACAAATTAAACTGCAAAAGCGAGAGATAGATATGCTAATACTGTATCCAAACGAGCGTATGCCTGAGCACCTCTGAAGCTCGGATCCCACAGTGTCCTCAGAGGGTCTTGGGATGCCTCCCCACTTGTGTTTACAGCTGTTCCTTTTAACACTAGGTGTGGGCTGCCCCCCCCCCCCCCCCCCCCCCCCGCTCCCCCCCACACACAACTAAGATTCTGCAACCTTCTCACGATTGCACAATATATTTCTTCAATTGCCTTGCAGTAGATCTGCCTGATCTAAAGAATATAACAGCAGGAAACCAGTCAACACGTTTCGGGCTGGAAGATCACACACATTCCTGTAGTTTCAGTGTGGTAGGACCAAACATGCAGTGAATTCTGAAAAAGCAAATAAACAGCATCACTGATTTGCTCTAAATTTCCAAACTTCAAAATAAAAACTTTCTTCTTGAAGAAGAAACATTAGATCACTTCCTCCAACCAACAGCTTAATTATTCTCCACCCAAACAAAAACTTGCATCAGCCACCACCTGAAAGAACATTTCCTTCCAGCATTGCATACTGCAGTAACTCTGGTCTACTCCACTGTAACAGTCGGAGCCCATGCGTGTTACTCAAACACACCCTGCTGCAGCTACAGAAGTCAAGAAAAGGCTTTTGCTCCAAAAATAGAATACAAGAGTATTGCTATTTTTTTCAGGTTGTTGACCTTATTTTCAATCACAGTATGAATCACATTTGTCAAGCAGAGCCGGCATACTTACTTAATCAAAAGTTCCGTAAAGAGGTTCCTGGTTTGTTTCTTTTATATATTTTTTAATCGATTTATTCTCAAGAGAGTTGAAAGTGAATGGGAGAGGAGCTGCAGCTTTTTGTATCTCAGGTGAGAGAGCAGGCTTTTAAAACGGAGAAGGGAGGGCCTGTGTTGACCAATGAGGACAAACAGAGTTCACCCAGGCCCCTCCTCCTCTGTGCACCCTCATAACTCCCCCATACACACACACAAACACACCGCCCTGTACTTCTATCTTCGTGAGGACATTTACTAACATGATGCATTCCTTTGCACCAATTACCCCAACCTAAACCTACCCTACCCTGAACCCTAAATCCAAGCATAAACCCTTAAACTGGCCTTTAAACATGTGTTCCAGGGAGGACTGGACAAAATGTCCTCTCTTTCCAAAAATGTCCTCAATCTGAGGGTCTAAAACTTTAAGCGGTCCTCATGAAGATAGCTGTACAAGTACAAGAGAACACACACGTTTGTCTGCCTCAACCGAAATGAGCATTACACTCACTGATCGACAGACTGACAAACTGACAGAGAGCACCAATGCCGTTAAATACCCAAAGTTGTTCCAAGACGTGATCACCTGACATGCCACATGACTACCTAGTTTAACACACACACACACACACACACACACCAGCACTTTGAAACAACTGATTCTGTCGTCACTGTACTGTCTCAGCTGTACCCCCCCCCACACACACACACACACAACTGCTGCACAGACTGGGTAGGCTGTACCGCCGTCCGACCAATCGGGGGACAGCGTTGGGGATGTCGCCATGCCCAAGGTCATGTTCATGTCAGGGATGAGGTTTTATCTCTGTCCACTTTGAAATGCCGTCCAACAGGAGGATGAGTGCGCACACGCTCATGTGAGGGAACAAACTGCACCACAGCAGTTCAGAAGCTTCTATATCGATATCGTGAAAACTCTCATCATCATCATTAACATGAATGAAGACAGAGTCCTTTAATTGGGTTTAAAACTTGAAAACCCCAGTCCATGTGGTTGAATACAAAAAACTAAATATTTAATTGTGCCTGTATCAGGCTGCAAGTGAGACTTCCTGTCAACAACAGCCTCAAAACAATGAAGGACAATCGTAACACATTGTCTAACGGATGCTCACCTCAATCAAGACCATATTTAATATATGACTGCATCAAGTTAGTTGATGTTGAAATAAATACATGTGTTTTACTGCATACCTCAACACCAAGGCAGGATTATTGCCATGAAAGCTCAGTAATGTGGTAATAATAAACCAAACAGGCATTCAACTCTGGATTTGGACTATTACATCACTTCCCTGTAATGGAGTCTTTAAAGCCTGACTATTTAACTTTCACTGAACAGCAGCCACTGTGTCTGCAGGTCAATAAGTAAGGAACAAGGCTAAACTCTTACTGGAGCTGTAGCATAAATGAAAAATAAGTAATATATTTACCCTAAAGTTTGCTAAGATTAGTTAACGTAAACACAACCAACTGGTTGTGTCCAGAGCAATACCCCTTTTCCACCAAAAATAGCAGATTAACACCTACATTTAAATAAACAACTAGCCTTTCTGTTAGTTTTTTTCTGGTCTGTCAAGTTACGAATATGGCATAAACAGGGTAGTAAACATTGAAGATATTATGGTGGTTACTTATCCGGCCACTCAAACTCTTAAACCAGAGTTGGCTATCACTGGATCAGTGGAAAGACTACCAAACACCATTTGGATGAGTTTTATTTTGTTTACGTCGAATTTAAATGAAATGATATACGACGACCGGCGAGGTAAAATGACGAGAGCATATTAATTGGATGTCTAGTGCAAGAATACATTGTAATAATTGTCCAAATCCCCGTTGATTTAATTGACTATATATTCACTCCAACGGACGACACATTGCATGATAGATAGCTGAGACTACTGCAGTTATATATGTGCCTGGAGTGAGTGACGATTATAGCTTCTGCCACTAACGACAAAAGCCAGATGTTAGTGGGTGTTAGTGGGCTTCTTGTCCTGTGGGAAAGCGGCTCAAGTAAGGCTGTAGCTGTAAAACTCCTGAGTGTCCTAAACTCCTTTGCGTCCTAAACAAATAATCAAACCAACCAAAGAATAACTTGCTGGCCAACACAACGGCTAGTAGAGAATGTTAAAACCAAAATAAACAAGGAATATGTTCAAGTTGTTGATTTTCTACTGACTCTAAGCCCATCCCCCGAAAAAGAAATGCAGCCAGCAGTCCAAAAGGGAAGGCATAAGGAAGTTGACCCTATGTGTATACAGTTATTACTATAGAAAAAAACAGCTACGTGAAAGTCAAAATTCCCACAAAAAGTGACATTTGCCACCACAATCCTCATCACAGCTGCAGGGACATTCCTTAAATGGCATCACAGTTCTTCAAGTGTGTGTAGGGCTTCACACACACACACGTGCACACACACACACACACACACACACACACACACACACACACACACACACACACACACACACACACACACACACACACACACACACACACACACACACACAGATTAATCGATGAGTAGATATCCCAAAACATTTTAACTTTACTGTCTATTTATTTTCTGTCCGTTAGTTAGAAAAACGTCTATAGACCGTATAATTATTTGAGAGAATAATTGACAGATGAATCAATATTGAAAATATATATATATATCACAGGAATATCTTATGAGTCATGCAAACAAAATGATCATTTAAAAAAAGTGTGATTTGGATTTGCAGTCTGTATTTTTGTTTTTTTTTACTCTTTGAAATAAATAGGTTGAGTTTGGTTGAATTGGGACATGATGAATTGTCAAGTGTCTACCTATATGCAGCTGTACATCCAGGTAGATATGCATGTTGTATAAAGAGGGTCTCTTTAATACAGAACGTCACTTATTCACTGACCCATCTGAACAGTCTGGTCCAACGGAGATGCGTTTGAACGGCCTCTCACTCTTTCAGCTTCTTTCTGACACTTTCATATACATACATTTTCACCCATTCCACACACACACACACACACACACACACACACACACACACACACACACACACACACACACACACACACACGCTGCATGAGCATGCCAAGATATTTAGACTGATTTAGAGTTCACCAGTCGCTCAGCTTAACTTTCCAAAGAACAGTTTCAGTGTGGTGAGGAAGTGTCTACTTATCGGTTTAGTTTTGACACCGGATTAGTGAGCGTGATAGGTCCAATAAGAGATGAGGTAACACTAGTTGCTTATTTCACTCTCGTACAGTGTGCAGGTCACCTCCGCTTTGACCTCTGTTTACCTTTGTTTTTTAATTAAAATACAGTTGAAAGGGTTCTCAATAACAAACCATTGTAAAAAGGTTCTCCTCTTTGGCTAGCCAATGTTGAATTAGTTTTCCTAACTCGAATGTGTGACTGTGGTTATTTCAATAGCAGGAGGCTATTAACCTCCACCTCTGTGACCAAAACATTGCTAACACCTTGGACTAGAACGTTCACCCTTGGCTTGTTTGAATGGATGAATCTGTTACACACACACACACACGCACACACACTTGCGTCAGCCTGTATCTTTGTTGTGCAGCGGAGCCCCAACGACTCTATCAGTGATCATTGTGAGCAGGAATTTTAAGGCCTCTAAATTAAGCTTATGACCCATCTGACTGGCTGCATACCATACACAGTGTACTGGTGAATCATTGGCCGGATGACAACCAAAACTTGCTCAAATATGAAATATAACACCTTTGGACTCTCTAAAAAGGGTAGTAACAAGTGGTGAACGGTCAAAACGTTTAATCAATTATAATATGTAATCTTGGTTTTAAGAATTATGGAGAAAGGCGAATTTCACAGGTCAAAGGCCACAGATATTCTTGTCCCCTGCTTGTAAAAGCCATCAGCTCCATGCACTTGTTTGAAGTAGGCGTTTGCCATACGTCGAACTGAGAACCACACACATCTGTGTTGAACTACACCATCCAGTCGCTGCTTCCACTTGGCAGGAACTTGTTATCTGTGGTCCTTTCTGGAGCCCCCTGCCCCCTGTTGGACACATGTGGACCATGCCACGGTTCACCATTAATGTCAGATTCCAAGAAATTGACAGGTCTTTTTCTTTCGTTTTTTATAATATAGGTTTACGTGGGAAAACAATAACATATCTTGCAGTTTTCCATTTAAAGTCACTATGTTTGTGTTTTAATCCTCCCATGCAGGAATTGATCAAATCTGATAGAACAGGAGCCCTTTGATATTTCAAGGAGATGCCACTAGTCATAAAGTACTCTTGAGACCTCTGGCGTCTAGCCACTGGCTTATGATCAGCTACATATTTCTGTCTCACCAGCTGAACACTCCACAGCCCGCGCAAATTGCCACAATTCAAGATTTCAATCCACCCAACAGTTGTTGTGACGCTTCAGTTTGGACCGCGAGCCGGACCACAAGCCGGACCACGAGCCGGACCGCGTGCACCCGTGTCCCAGAAGCTGAGCTCATGTCCAGTGCTTTAAAGAATAGGAGCTAACCCTGGAGCACGGGCTTTCCTGCGCCGCTTTGACAGCTACACATTGAGGGATGTGCGATACATGAGCAGAAGGCAAAGAACAAATGGCAGCGCGGTCCGAGCCACAGACAAAGCAAACATGTTGACAAAAGCTCCTGACTTCAGTACACAGCAGTCTTTAGTAAACACCATGTTGGCCTTTCGTACTCCGGCCTGGTGTCCTGACCTTGTTTGTCAACCCGTTCCTGCGGACCCGCGCTCCGTCTGTCTTATCAGTCAGAATTGATCTGCCCGCTCACGATGAGGTCGGCGCCCTGCTCCATGTAATTCTTTTCAAGCTCAAGGCTTTGACCTGGACTTCAGGAGGAGGAGGAGGAGGAGGGGGGCTGAACAACTAAAAAAGAAGGACAGTGAAATGTCACCTTCGGGTCATGTTGTCCGTTATTTAAGAAGCACCTTATTTAGATGACCTCCGTTTCTGTTTGACTAAAAGAAAGTTCTGTCTCTGCTCTTTTGTTTTTGTTTCAGAATGTTCACGAGCAAAACACAGCTGACGGTGTAATTTGAGAGCACACAGCCGCTGCTTTTGTCTAAACTGTACCGAGACGCCTGTACCGAGACGCCTGTACCGAGACGCCTGTACCGAGACGCCTGTACCGAGACGTCACCGGCTCCCCGGGACAGACTTGAACATGAACAAATGGTACTGACTGTTTGTTGGATATAGAATATAGACAACGTGTACTAAGTATCTGCCTTTAAAATAAAAAGACACATATTGATATTTGGTGATATTAGGCCCCTCTAAAATCTCTACCAGCGGGTCCCATGAATAGCAGCAGAAGCTGGATAGCATTGCTTCAACATTATGCAATTATGAACACAAAATGTAGGTCAACTGACCCTTCAAGCTGGTTGTGTGGTTTTTGTAGCTCGTCATGGTCAAACGTTGTGTGAACGTCTGCGTAAAGACCAGAAGCCTTGTGGCGTTGGCTCGCGCCACAATGCTGACAGAGAGAGTAATGACATCACCTCCTCCCAAGGATCGTCGGAGATTTTATCGATCACAATTCTCCCCATCAATGCCGATTCATGTGGAACCCTGCTTCAGATTCTTGGCAGGAAGCAGACAGACACGTTAGAGCCTTCCCTCCAGCCAGTTTGGGCTGCAGAATTTTAGGATTCTCTTTGGTTAAAATGTAGAGTTATTATTATTCATTTTTTATGTGCACATGTTGAATGTTTGCTGTTTGCAACCATTTTTACCTTCACTAGACGCACGGATCAAAGATTCACGTTTAAAAAAAGAAAAGAAAAAGAGAAGAAGCTGGGCTCAATGCACATTCCATACCACTGACTTACGCAATCCTCCAGGCTCATTTGTTCACGGCGCTCTGAGTGACAGCAGCTAGCTGCTGCCAGGTGTTTCAAAGCTGCGCTGGCATTTCCCCTTCAGAGTACCTTTAAAGGGTCACTCCACTCTTTTTACACATGAAGTTCAGTTTATTTGTCATAAGGACTTCTACTCCGCCTGTGACAACAGCTGTATATTATTACCCACCATCGCTGAGGAAGGAGCTTTCCTTTTTTTAAGTTTGAGAAAATAACCCTAAATTATGTCATTGTGATGTCATCGGGGGTTACCTCGGCTTCGTCTGGACACTTTTTTTAGCTCAATGTTTATCAAAAAAACAGAATTACAAACGTGGGCGTCGAAGTTTGAAAGATGTAAGCGTATACTGGTCAGGGAGGGTCTAATGAAAGACGCCATCCAGGTGCATTATGGGACATAAGGATGTGTAGGATCCACACTAAAGACTTTAATTCAGTATTTCTTAAGCTTTTGCAATTGTGAGTGTTCTGTTTTCAAGTTGTCTTCTGCACGGCCTCCATCTTTGGGGAAGTGCAACGCTACATGGCCAGATTGACCCTTTAAGGGTCAATAATGCAATCTTACAGATTACAACTTAAACTTTCATCCACTTTCATTTGAGTTGATTCATTTACTCTGTGCTCCATTTTGGGTGGCCAAAAGAAACCCGAAGAAACCACACGTTGCTCGACTGCAACATGAAGGTGTGGTTTCTTCTGACATCTATTGTTGACAAGGTTTCTTTCCGCCCTTCGTCGTGCATTTCTTCCAGATAAACTTGTCTGTGTGTTTATGTGCGCGTGCAGCCTCGACTGCAGCGGGGCCCTCAACGCTTTACGGTAGCAATAAAACACACTCACTGGAGCCTTATGACAACTGGAGACATTCAAAGCAGCTCAATGACAAAGGGCGGAGGAGGAGCTCCCTGAAGAGAAGACATTACCAGCTCTCCTTGTTGCCTAAGTGAGGAGAGGAGGCGAGGAGAACTCGAACGTGGACGCTCACCGTGTGACAACCGGGTATTTTTAGCAGTCAGAAAGGCAACGAGAGAACCTCCACTGAGCCTTAAAAACACGCCTTCACCGAGGGACCCCCCCCCCCCCTCTCCCCCCTCTCTAGTCTTTGTTTGCGGCCGCTCTGCTGCTTGCGGCGTATTGCTTCCACATGAGGAGGAGGATGAACATAAAGCATCACAGCAGAGAAAGTGACAACAAGCAGACACATGGAACTGTAATTAAAACCACTCCGCGCGGCCTCGGCGTCACAGCCACGTTCCCCCTTAAAGAGTTATGACCGAACTACACGACCGAATGAGACCCGCGGTGACATCAAAGAGACCCAGACAGCTCGTGGGGAGCACGTCGGCTTCGGCTTTTTTTTTTTTTTTTAATGAAGTTGCAATCAAGTTAAAAACTATAATTTCACGAGTGTGCGCCAGTGTTTTGCAGTCATAACCCAGTAATTGGCCTTCGGCGAGCGAGCTGCTGTCTGTTGTTCCATAAAGCCGCGAGCCATATCACAGGCTACCGTTACCCCCCCCCCCCCATGGAGACCACTTCGGGGGGAGAAACTTTCGTATCTGATTTGTGAGCTGTAAACACGCCGGGAGCGCGACGCTGTGGCAGGAGTGACGCGAAGTGTCCACGATAACAGTCCGCCTTCGTGTGTTTTCTGTCAGAAAAGAAAGAAAAAAAGAAGGAGAAGAAAAGAAGAAAAAAGGGAAAAAAAGGCGGACAGAGAGCGTGCAACACACACAGCACGCGAAGCGAAGTTTCCCACCGCGCATGCATGCATTTATTCAACCGGTGCGCCCGATCGGACGCTAAATGGCCACCGTGCGCCCGAACCGCGGCGCGACATCACGCACCCGCCCGAGGAGGAGACGCGTGTTCTGGGCGATGAAGCGTCGCGTCGGACCGACTCCCCCGGCAACACCCCGCAGGAAGCGCGCCGCCTCTCCGCGCATGTTCAGCGAATGTATCCGATACAGACATCACAAGCAAAACAATAACAAGAGACTTTACTAAATAAACAAAAAAACATTACACACCAGACTTTAACAAAAAAACAACAACAACAACAACGAATGGGACATTTTCCAGTTCTCTAATCCAGAACTGAAGCCAGCAGCCAACGAACATGTTGCTGGTCACAGAGAACCAGCGGATCGCGGGGTTGGGGTGTAAATAAATAAAAAGTAAAGGATTAGCTGTGTAAATGCTGGGGAGGAGTAGGAGGAGGAAGAGGAGGAGGAGGGGGAGGGGGGGCGCTTACCTAAGGCTTCGGTGCGGTGGGCAGCTGTAGCGGGCGGAGGAGAGGAGGCGGCGGACTAGTGGAGACAAGAGTCGGAGACCCTTCCCATTTAACAAGCGGAGAGACCGAGTGGAAATTTCCATCTGCCATGTGATGATGGCAACTCCTGAAGCGTCGTGTTACACCGCCACACACCGCCGGGGGGGCGTGTGTGTGGCGTACTCTCATGTGCCTCCCCTCCCTCCCCAGGTAGCGCTCACATGGCCACACACACTGAGGAGTCTGGGGAAACATATAATTGGAGCTTTTTGACGAGATCGTCGTTTAATGAGCCCGTCTATTGACTGGGGTTCCCTTGTTTACATTCCGCCCGGCCACGTTGTGCGCCGCGGCAACGCGCGGTTAAAGGGGACGTTTTCAGTTAAAGGAATACCACTTCAAATATGAATGAAAAACAAAGCAACAAGCAACGACATGACAACAGCCTGTTGTTGTTGTTGTTGTTGCTTGTGATGAGTAGAAAAAAACCTGAGAATTATTTCTTGAATTGAGATGTTATATTTAGGCCTCGTAAAAATAAGAGAAGGTGATCCTTTATTAAAGAAAGAAACAAGATACATCAGTAGAAAAACAAGTACAATAAATAAGTAATCACACAGTAAAGGTATAATAAACAAGGGAAACACGTAAACAAATAAAAAAGATATAATCGGGCTGAATGGTTGCTAATATTGCCCGGTGGTTTGCACAGATTATCTATATTGCACAGTATGCAAATATATATTTCCACTTCTATAAGAAAGTGTGTCATCATAAAAATAAATATATTTCATTAAGTGGTATTCATCTGAAAAGGTATCAGATAAATGTAGTAGAAGATACAATGTTTCCTCCAGAAATGTAAAAGAGTAGATGTATAAAGCAGATCAATTATGGTAAAAGTAATTCAAAATTGTTAATTGATAAAAGCGTAAGCTAAATGTAATGTAATGAAATAGTGAACTGATTACTCCACTACATTCATGTGGTGGCTACTCTAATGTGAGAACTCAGTTTTTCTGTTTCTTTAATTTCTGACATTTTACAGACCAAACAATTAATTGATTAATCAATAACATAATCCACAGGGTAATCTATAATAAAAATTGGTTCAAAGTAATTAAATGCCAATATAACACAGGGGGCATTCTGTTGCCCAATGAGTACTTTTGATATTTAGTACACTTTTGTTGTTCTTTTTCTGAAATAAAATGTGGTACTGCTACTTCTCTGAGTACTTGATGATAGTAGCTTTGTTGTTTCTGTTCCTATTCCTGAATCAAAAACAGGGGATTATCAGCACTAACTAATGTTTTTTCTTTGCTCCTTTGTGCCTTTTTCCCCCCTGACCTGCACTTCCCAGAGTTCATCTGTGGATCAGACAGTGTGTGAGTTCTTGTGATTTTTTTTCTTTGCCGAATATTTCAATCAGTCAGATGAAGAAAGGATAATTGTTTATAATTATGATGATACAGTCTTGCCAGAGTCTTCGGTGCTAGGACTCTACAGGGGGATTTGTAATTGAGGGCCGTCTTCCCCGATCAGCAACAAGATAAATCCCCCCGTGGAGTCCAGATCTGGTGATGATGATGATGATGATAGAATGATGAGTTGATGAAGCTGATGGACCTGATGAAGACTGGGTGGAGATGGGGAGGTGGAGGGGTGCGTAACAGCAACATGAATCATATTTAAAAGAGACAGCAGCAAGATTATAGGCTAACAAGGCCATCGTGTCGCTGTGATTATTGGATAAAGAAGATCAGCTGATCACAACAGCTGATATCATGATTGACAGCCCCGAACCATGACAGCAAGGACATTATGAGTGAGCATGCGTGAGGAGTGATTGGCAGATGTATGATAAATAAACAAAAGCCAGTTTTCCTTTGGTTTCCTCCAGACAAACGGCAGATATAAAACACACCGTCTTCTCTGTGCTGGAGGAGGGTTTTCTTTTTCAAAGTTTTTTTAAAACATTTGGCCCATTTCACATGGTTGTAGAAGGTTACATCAAATATAAAAAATAGTACAAAACCAAAGAAAACAATAATTTATCACCGACAAGTAATAAGTAATTTTATAGATAATATTTCAAAAAAGTACAAAAGTCTCAGTGAGAAATGTTCTGATACTTCCTCCTCTTCTATTCACCGTGTGGAAAGAGGAAGCTGACGTCTACTTGACAACATCCGTCTTCACCTCCCTCGATGGCAACCGGCCGTCCCTGTGCCAGACATCACTTCCTGCAGGATGCACAATTAGAAGATTGGCAGCTCCCTCTTCCCTTTTCCTATACCTCCATATTCTTGGATTTAAACACAGCTCCCTAGGCTCAACACACTTAGCCTCATTCATATGTCGTCATCTATTATTAATACCAAATTATCCTTTGAAGCCTATCCCAGCATGCACTGGGCAAGAGGTAGAAGCCACCAGTCACAAGGAATATAGAATGCTGCAGGAATTAGTCCTAAAACCCAGAAGGAGTCAGCATTGTTGCACTTCCTGTTCCCTCAGGTCAAAGTCAATGAGTTTTTGGTTTGGTGTCTGTAATAAGGTCTGTGTTTAAAGCAAGCTCAAGGGATTTAACGTTTAAAATGTCAGTAAATACGCCTAGGTTTTGAAAAAGGAGGTTGCCAATAAGAAACCACTTGTCGTCCTCAACAGTCCACCTTCATTTTAGAGGCGGTGTCGTGAAGTCATGTGACCGCGGTGTGGTTCGTTCATAGCCTAACGTTCACCTTTTACTTCTGCCGATTGCATTCACACTTCAAAAATCACAAAAGTGGCGTTCATTCGTGAAGATGATCTTGAATGAACAAAACGTGTAAGTATTAAAAACATTTGTGTTTGCCACAGAGATGGTTTCCTACAATAAGTTGAAACGCAATGGAAAAATCCCATTGGCTTTTCATCAAGAACCAGTGTGACGCTAACTTCCGGGGTTGGCCTACAAAGACACGTCATAGACACAACCACATTTCCCACCCACATTCATGCCTCTAACTGTGAACAGGTTCCAGCTCTGCAGCTGCTGAAGGACTCGAGTGCCAAATACCAACAAATAGCCTCAAATAAAAAAAATGATTGGATCAGATGATATCGCAGCGTAACAAGTCTGACTGTTGGAATCAAATCAATAACGCAACGCTGAGTCACAAGACATTGCCTGGAGACATATTGCAGATAGGTTGCAAATGTTTGTATAGATTGAAATTAAACTGTATTTGTGGTCTAAAGCTGACTGGGGGGGACACAGCATAATCACATATGGGAACACTTTGCACACATGTATGTATTCACCACATTCATTGACCCAAAAATGAATAGTTTGCATTCCAAAAAATGAAAAAACCTTTGATTTAGATATGATGGAGTTATCTGAGATTTGGTGTCATAATTTGAATTGAAGTAGGCCACACAAAAGAGTCGCTAACCAGGTGTGTTTTGTAACAGCAGCTGGAGACTCAGAGGGAACTTTTCTCCTGCTGAGCCAAACCATAATATGAAACCAATGGAACGTCTGAGTCGCTGCCCGGCTGTGTGCTGTAAGCCACGCGCTCTCCCACACACACAGCTGGCTTCTGTGTTTCGCAACCGCGGCGGTATACGAGGACAGAGTGTTTTAGGTTACAGCTCGGCCAGCTGTGACAGGCCGAGACGCTGTGTCTTGGGATCAGTTTGTTTCACTGCACATTAAGCGTGATCAGTCCGAAGTTCATATTAAAGGTGACGTTTCCCGATGGTTGTGACCAATGTGGTGGTCTGAGTACCCGGTTGTCGTTCTTTGTTCCAGGAAGCTATTGATTAATCAACTCCAACCTGTCCAATTAGAGGCACCTGATCCACCTCCCTTCACAGTCTCTCGACACCACTTTGTCTGCTCGTTGGTCTCTTTGATTGACTCAAAAGCCTTAGAAATTGTTTTATCCATCTTCGTGTCTTCCTTCAAGCTGCTCCCCTTGAGCCAGGGTTCCTAATGACAACAGAAGCAGAAGAAAAGGTGAGTCCCCTTATCACTCTTGTGATGGTCTCCAGTGCACACATACCCATGCCGGATGTTGGAGGGATTCTCACTGCGCTGCTTCTCTGGCGCTACGTCTCACGAGTTGTCTCATGTTCTGAATCACAGCCCAGAAACTCAGTAAAGAGTCTCACATGAGATTCCTTCAGCTGATAGTCATTAATTACCCCCAGCACTGCAACCCATCAGGTTTAGTTTCAGGCAAGAAGGACCTGAGAGCATCTAAGTTCACCAGATGGAGGATGTATCACTAAGACGTACTTGATGGTGACGGTTTTATTGACTTATAGCCGTGTACTGTGCTTCAGCAGAGCGAAGCGCTTTATGACCATTTGCGAATAAATGTAATAGAAAAGTTGCCTTATAAGTAACTCGCAATCAACCCAATGAGCTTTTTTGACTATATTGCCCATGATTTTACAGGCAACAAATATACTTTATTATTCATTCTCATGGCTCTTATCAACCTCTTTTCCCCCAGCAGCTCTATTGAATTAATTGTACGCTGGATGCCCAACACCAAATGGCCAACAGACAAAGTGAGAGGTTGATTGTGATCAACAATCATTTGGTATAATCCAGATCCTGCATGTCAAATCATACAGTACGCAGCCTGGAACTGACGCGACCATCGTGGAATGGAGCCATGCTTAATGTTTTACATCTGCATTTGCTCTTGCCTGAGCGTATTTTGCTTGTTTGCCTTCACACCCTTGAATGACCTGAAGGCACTAAGGGAGTACCAGGGATGCATGAACGTGAGCTTCTTGAGCCCTTTAATCTCCCGTTAGCTCTTCCCTGAAATTACATTTGATCTACATGATGAAAGAAACCACGGTCGACGCTTTCCCGGCCACATTGATAGGGAACCGTTGTGTGATGAACCTTCTGCACAAGTCCGTGACGACTGCAACCCTGACCAGCAGCCACCAGGCGGGGCCCCAGATAGTCGAGGGTTACGTTTGGCAAACAAGTCGCGACATGACTCGCAGCTGCCGTCCTGCCCACCCTGGTCAAACACTGTCGAGCGCGGCGGCTTAAACTCGAGCATATTTCTGATAAAGAGAGCTTACACATTCGTCAGACCGGAACGTAACCGTTGCTGCCGGCAAACACACATTGGGCAAACCCGCCAAACAAAAGCTCTCGTTATGTAACCGGCTCAGAAATGACACCAATGCATTGCGCAAACGTCTGTTTGAGCTATCACCGGGAGAACTTGAATTTACTGCGCTGGAAAACGGTGACCTCTTACCTGTTCCTTGCTCATCATCACAGAGAAATGCGTGGTGCATTCACTGGCTGTTCACCGGATAACCACATCTGTCTGCTTGATTCAAGAATAAAACAAAGCTTTCATCTGTTGGAGGGCGAGAGAGCACAGGCTCCGACAAAGACCCTTCACCTCCAACTGGTGGGAATGTTTATCCAGATGGGTGTTATTTTCACCATGAGAGCCTGGGCTTGTTGTCGGTAATAACTCACTACCAAATGGTGTCGAACCTTCTCCAGTCAAACGATACCTGCAATCAACTTTTGTCCAGATCATAGACTGTATATAATAAGTGGACATTGTCATCCATTGGTTTGTGGACTGCGGTTTTGAAGCCTTGAGTTTAATGATTTGGCCGTCGCCATCTCGGAGTACGGCCATCTTGGCTTTTCTGCAACCGGTGAAGGGACGTTACCATATTTGGAATGCGTTGGAGGAGTGACGTAAAGACGGCGTATTCGGCTCTGGTAGCGGCGGCGACCTGCCAATCACAATGAGCGCGCCCTAAAGCATACTCCTCTTTATGTTCCATGTGAATCCATCTAAATGACCATCATTTAATAAAAGAACATCATGTTGTATTGAAGAAGACTTGAAACTAGAGATTGAGACCATAAACTCATGTTTACATTACATTACATTATTACATTACATGTCTGTTTTGTTACGATTGTCAAATCAGTAAGTTATATGTTTATTTTGAAACAGGACGTTTTATTTTGAAACAGGAAATGTCTTGTAACTTGTTAGGGGACTTGTAATCAGGAAGTGAAGGAAGAGCATGGCTCAGTTTACAATCCAGTTGAGTCTGCTTACATCTTATGCCTTTTGATGGCATCGTTGGTATGTATTGATTTGTTTTATTGTTACTTATGATCGCAGATGATTATTTTTGTGACAATGTTTAGTTTGGGAAGTTTTATGCACAAAGTCCATCGCGTCATAGTTAATGACTACTCCGCTATGAATGTTGTTCATATGACAGAATAAATAGTTATGTTAAAATACAGTGGTTTATAGGAACATATGTGTAAATCAGTAGTAAATACATAAAAGTAGCGGTTAAAAATAAAGAAAGTTATTTCATTGAAGAATCTGTATATTTACATTGTGTGTATGTGTACGGTTAAAAAGAAAGTATTTTGTTTGTATTCATAATGCCCTTTGTGTGTTTTAGTTTTACTCTTTCTTACGTCAATAAACCTGCGGACAACGGACAACTGTCTTCAGAGTCGTGATGTCAGGAAGGAGTTTGTCTAACTGCCAGGGTGTATCACGGCACATATACTGAGGGCAGCATAATGTCATGTAGCTGACGCTTTTATCCAAAGCGACATACAATAAGTTTACTGAGGAAAGAAAATTATAAACAGGAAAGACGTTGTGTGTGACAAAGTGCCGTAAAACCCATAATTGAGACGCATATTCTGAATGCACCTAAAACCTAAAAGAATATCGACATATCCCATATGTCTTCATATATGGAAAATGCTCCATTTGGAGTGAGGCGTATTTCAGAGTATCCAAATGAAATATGATGTTAACATGAAACATCTCAAATTTGGAGAGATTGGTTTATTTCCAAATGTGCAATTGCAAGACACGTTTCTCAGTCCAGCCACAATTCTGGATAACGATTCCAGCCACCACAAAGTGATTTGAATTAAAAACTCAAGAGTGGCAGCTTTCACGCTAACAATGAGCATTTTAAGAAGAGCTGCGATGCCACCTAAACAAGATTTTATATCAACGTAATCAGGAAGCGTGTTTAATGAACGTTTCTGCAGAAAACGTCACAGTGTGGAGGCATAATGTTCCCTGACAACACACGAGGCACAGCACTTGGCTAAAGTCAGGGAAGGATTGTGGGCTTTGGTTAAATATTGAAAAGAAAAAGTCAACCCTAACCTTTAAACCAAAGCAATTGTATTGTCTAAACCTCACCATACAAACCGACTTGAACGTTCCCCCAAAAGGGTCAGCGGGTCAACTGAGAGCCTGACCTTCTTTATGACTCGCTTGTTAAAGAGTTGTCACTCGTGTCTATTTTATGTGCATTTTACAATCATTTATACAAGAGTGCTCTTGAAATTCATGCTCTACCAAACTTCCAAAGCTGAAATGCATCTGAGTTGCATGAGTTTTACGAGCAGGTGGTCTGGCACTCCAATCTTTCGAATGTGACTCTCAGATAAAGGAATGCAAAAGGTTTTTAATTGAAATCATTGTGTTGACATTGACTATTCACCACTTTTTTTAATGCAGCAGCCATACTAACAGGAACTGAAGAGTTAAATAGCCCATGCTGCACCACATGGAAATGAACCTGTCACTTCGTTATCAGGAAAGAGCACTTCCTTCACTCTGTGTGTAAGAAAAGCCATTGACCTTTCACGCTGTGAAAACCAGAAGGGGGAAACTGACAGGTGCCTTCTTTATCTCATCTTAGATTGTCTGCAAATACTATACACAGAGTTATACAAATCTTACCCCAGATAAGCTAAATGTGTGGGGTTTGACAGATAGTTACAGGAAAGAATTTGTCACTTATTTTGGATTAAATCAAATGCTGGAAATCATTTTGGTGTTTTGGCCAAACGGGGTGCATGTGAAGGACGTGAAGGAAATGTTGCTGTTCAAAGTGTTATCTAGATCCCTTTATCTCCAAAACATCATTATTTTTTTTCTTTCAAAGTGCGATGAGAAGCAGTCAGGGTTCGTGTTCATGAGTCCTCTGAACCCCCCTTCCCCCGTGTACCCCTCACGCCAGGCCGACAACACAATAGTTCGAGGCCTCTGCATAATTTCCCCGATTCTTCCGCTCCTGTGCTTCAGCTATTAATTTCTGAGGCGAGTTACATAAGGCCTTACGCAATGTGTTTTTCCGACATTTATTTTTCTGCCCCCTGCCCGCTAATAGGTCCGGGGGCAGGTTGTTGGTGGCTAAGGCTGCTGTTGACATTCTCATGCACATTCATGAAAGGAGCCCCCCCCCTCCTGCTGTCGCAGACAGGCCAACGGTCGGCCGGGTTTGAGGGACCACCGGCGTCACGCACACGTGTCCCAAAAGGTTTGGAGAAAACAGGGTGCACGTGCAGTTCGTCAATTACTGCACAGCGTGGGTCGTCCTGATCGCCAATATAATGTGCTTTGAGAGAAAAGAATGGAAAACAGGCCATCTGGTGTGACATATTTCTGTTCTGGCCTGTTTTTGGACTGAGGTATCTGTTGTTTTACGATGAAGGCAACTGTTCAAACCAATAAACATCTCGATGGTGTCACGTCCAAAGATCCAAAAGTAAAATGGAAGTCCTTTTTAATTCAGTTGGTCTTGTAGTTCTCGAGGCACCACTGCCATCATAATCATGTAGAAACACAACACATCTGCTGGATGTACAGAATTTAAACGGAACGATACACGTGACAGTCATTTTGAACTTGCATTGGTTATTTTAGGAAAACTGGCAAAAATGTGTTCACTGCTTAGCACATCTACCGAGCTCAACTTTCAACACTTTGGACAGCGCCTCGGCAGATGTAAAATTATGTTTTGTTTACCAATATATCAGAGTTTATTAGAAAACGGTATGATAACACTTGCAAACACAAAGCATAAGGATTGCATAGGTGTTTTTTAGGCTGAAAATATGGCCGATTATGACACTTTTACTGGCAGCTATTGCTAATGGCTATCTGGCTGCAATAATATGATCTTTTATATTGACGTTCCCACTGATTGTGAGCGAAAATGCATTTTCAATGCCGGGTACTTTGTAAAGTTATGACAAGGTAGTATGTCCCGATTGTGTGCCGTAGCTATATACTTTGTAAGGGCAGCTGAAGTATGTACTGAAAGTAAAACAAATGTGATTTGGAACGCTTTCTCTTTGGCATGACGGCTAACTGTCAATGTAAGCACTGAAAACAAGTATACTATTATAGCCACTAATTTAATTATGGTGAATATTTGAGTGATAGAAATGTACAGATATTTGCCAGGAATCGGGACATCCAGCTTGAAACCCAGAACGTCTGGTCACAGTCAGCACGAGCTAACGTTATCTAGACCTTCTTCAGCTAACATTAGCTCCGGTCTAGCTTAGATGAATCCAACTAACATGAGTCTTTACACATGTAACCGTCTTCGCTAGCTAACATTCCTCAATATATAACTGTTTGGTGGCTACATGAGTGAGCCATACAAACTGTTACACACTCCAGTACCTCATAGCTTGTTGTCGCCCCACCTGCCTGTTGGCTAACTCCTGTGACATGGCTAACTCCTGTGACATGGCTAACTCTTGTGTCATGGCTAACTCCTGTGTCATAGCTAACTCCTGTGTCATGGCTAACTCCTGTGTCATAGCTAACTCCTGTGTACTCCTGTGTCATGGCTAACTCCTGTGTCATGGCTAACTCCTGTGTCATAGCTAACTCCTGTGTCATGGCTAACTCCTGTGTCATAGCTAACTCCTGTGTACTCCTGTGTCATAGCTAACTCCTGTGTCATAGCTAACTCCTGTGTCATGGCTAACTCCTGTGTCATAGCTAACTCCTGTGTACTCCTGTGTCATAGCTAACTCCTGTGTCATGGCTAACTCCTGTGTCATAGCTAACTCCTGTGTCATGGCTAACTCATGTGTCATAGCTAACTCCTGTGTACTCCTGTGTCATAGCTAACTCCTGTGTCATGGCTAACTCCTGTGTCATGGCTAACTCCTGTGTGATAGCTAACTCCTGTGTCATAGCTAACTCCTGTGTCATGGCTAACTCCTGTGTCATAGCTAACTCCTGTGTCATTTCAGATCCTCCCACTCTGCCCCCTCGGCTGGTTGTCCACACCCATCTCACCTGCAGCACATCCCCTCATCAGTCCCTCACTATTTAAGCCCTTCCACGTGCACTTGTTCCCCACCAGATGGTCTTGTGTGTTACAGCCGAGCTCTCCAGCGTTATTCGCGAGGTACTATCCCTTATCTGTCTGTTCTCGACTATGGATTCTCTGCCTGCCCCTTTTGGACCTGTTTGCCTTTATGACTGATGTCCCGGTGTTGACCCTGCCTGTCTATCTGCCTCTGCGTCGTGCTTTTGGGTTCCTGTGGCCCGATACGAGTAACTAACAAAGCAAATAAGCTAATGTGGTGAAGTTGTTTATGTCTTTTTCGTGATCCTGGGGTCAGTCCGGCCTCTCTTTCCAGGTAATAATGTGTTTTCCCCTTTCCTTTAGAGGTCAGTGCAGCTGGGGGAGAGCCTCAGAAGTATTGTGTAGCAGCAATCTCAGTGAGCATACTACCGTCTATACTTTATACTTAACTTGCCAAGTTCTATATCATCCGGGAATTTCATAGCGGAGTTTACCAATACCTACACACAACTCTTACTTTACCATCTGCAATAACCTGACCATTAGAGGGTTCCGTCTGTAAGCGACCATCTAAATATAACTATTCTTATATTTCAATAAACACTATCTGTGCACTCAGCCCTTGCAATAAGCCGTTGACAAGACCCAACAAGCAGACCTCTCTCTTTCAAACCCCAGAATAGCCTTCAGCTATCTTTGTCCCCATGTGACCAACAAGGTTAGTTACCTTCCCTGGTCACATGCACTAATCACATTTGTCCTTTTTAGTGTCTCTTTTTCTCCTGCACCATGAGGGTAATTATGTCTTGCTCAAAGACATTTCAAAACCCTCAAAAGCCAACACAGCTGTTAGCCTGATCTGAGAGTGCCTTATATATTGGCTTATATATCATTAAAAAAAAAGAACATTATATCTTCTTAAAAACTGGTCTTGTTATTTTAATATGATAAATAGACCATTTGTGCCTCAAATGCTGGTAAAAAGGAGCACACAGAGGTACTCAAAATATTGCTGGTACACTGACGGATGAATTAAGAATCGATTACAGATGCTGTTTGCACCATAAATTGTGCATCATTTGCAATGGCTAACCTCCCCAATTCACAAAAGGCATCGCCCAATGATAAAACAGTAGTTAGTAGTAGAACATAACCCCTCACCTATGAAATAATAAACCTTATTAACCTTTCTTTTTTTGTGTGAAAAAAATTATTAATTTATTAAACCATTTTTCATGTCACTGCATCCCAAAATACATTTGTTTGAGCGGACGCCCCCTTTTTTTACACTTCAGTTACAATCAACTCCTTGAAAACGTCACAATGTTTATTGACGCTACACATGTAGCGATTAGCGGTGATCGCTGTGAATTGGACTGTTTTTACACTGAGGCTCGTCTGCATAGAAAGCAGCCAATTTATGCACCAAATGTCTGCACATTATTACCTCATTCAAATATGTGCTAATAGCACAGGAGCCCAGAGGCGCTATTGTTGCCGGTGCTTTGACAGTTTGTTTCTGTCTTATTTGTGCAGGTTTGATGAGCGCAATCCTTTCGTTAATTCGCCCCAGAGTGTATCTTTGTGTTGTCCTTTTAAAGATAATAGTTCACATTTTCCCTCTTAAACCTCAGCTCATCTGCTTTACTCTGGGTGTGATTCCATCAGATTTGATAGAAAGTAAAAAAAAAAAAAACACAACTGTCATTCTATTAGGATCCAAATGTTGCTCAAACCTTATTTGTGCATGGAGGTTTGAAGAATCACAGTTTCTTTTCTCTCATTTTAATAATAATAATAATAATAATAATACATTTATTTATATAGCACCTTTAAAAACAGAGTTTACAAAGTGCTCTACATATAAGCAAGGTAAAAACATAACATCAATACAATTAAAAATTTCAGAAAATACATGAGGCAATGAACACAATAGAGGAATAGAACATTACAAATACAAAATAAAGCAACAGACAAACTACAATAGGGGAAACAAGGGGAAACTGCATAAAAGGACGACATCACTTAAAAGCAGTTCTATAAAAATGGGTTTTAAGAAGTGATTTAAAAGAAGCTACTGATTCTGCTAGTCTTATCCCCTCAGGTAGGTCGTTCCAAAGTCGAGGGGCTCTGATGGCTCTGATTTTAAACCAATGAGAAGACAGCAGCACAAACAAACACAAATCTCTGTGAAATATCTCAAACGGTTCTATCTTTGGCAGCAGGTTGTGTGTTCGAGTCTCATCCCCTTCGCTAAGAGTACAAAGGTGCTCTCGGAAAAAAGATGTTTAGGGGCTTTAATCTCTTTTTGCTCTGACATTCCAATATCCTTCCCCCGTGTCTGGTTCTCGTTCTGCTGTCTCACCACTCATGACGAGACGTTGTCCCTCGTGAGAACGTCTGCACAAACGAGGATCTGTGTGCCGGAACGTCATGCGCTCGATGTTTTCACAAATCGAGTTGCGCTAATTCTGCACACAGAGCTTGAGATGCGACCATATAAGCGAGTGGCTAGTTGGCAGCCAGAGCCCTGTACTTTTCCATCAGGCTGAACAAATCCAAAGGGCCCCTGGAAGTTTCTAAGAGGCCGTGCCTTATCAAGGGGAATACCCCCCACCCACCCTTTCTCCTTGGGCTTTTGTGCGGGGCGGTTGAAAGGGGGGGCAAAAGAAGTCCCTCTTCAGGGAATGTTATTGTTTCCGGAGCTGTAGATGACACTCTTCTTAGCGACCGAGGGACGGGCTGCTGAGCGGGAGGGGGGGGGGGAGGGGCTTTGTCTGAACACTTTGCCTGCCACCTGCATGGGCCCCGCCACCTTCCTGTCAACATCGTATTTTTGGATTTGACCCTCTGACCTTATACACCGACCACAAGCTTGGGGTTACTATGCAGGAAAATATCAAGGGCTCTAGAAAAGGAGAAGCTTTTCAAGCGAAAGTAAATACAAAATGTCAATTCAAGGCTTGCGAAACAAACGGAAATGCTCAAGGGCGGCCCTCATGTTCCCCACCTGGAATGTGAACTCGCCAACCTCCACTGAGCTACACCTTTCCCCAGAGGCTGCTGTGTGTGTGTGTGTGTGTGTGTGTGTGCGTGTGTGTGTTGAGGCAGGTTGTCTTTACATTCACCCAGTGATGATAGCATGATGTATGACGTGCACAGCCCCTTTCTCCTCACACTTGTCACTGCAAGCACACGTGTGTCAACATGGCGGCAAAGGAAAAAGATCCCCCATGGGAAGGGCCACACGCACACACACACACACACACACACATACACACACAGACACACACTGATAAAAAGGATCAAAACACACACCTATACATACAGAGCATGACAGCTACACAAATACAATGGGAAAGTGTGTCATGCAGGAAAAACACATTTTATCTGTGGGTTGAAACTTATAAAATGCTTGAAGCTAAATTAAGAGTCAAAGGAATCACTGATGAGCAGATCAACAACCTGCTGTCATACGAGTGTGTGACTGGAAATATGATTACAACAAGTCCAGGTTTGGTCAAAAGCTCTCCTTGTATTTCAGTCCACAGACTTACATGAAACGGTCAATTATCTTCAAATAAACTTCGGAGACACGACATTTGTGTTAAAATAAATGTTCTGCTTCAGCATAACAAGTGGGTTCCCTCTTATCTTTTCTTATCAAGGGATTGGTCAAGTGGACGTAGTCCACCCATTGGCTTGTGGACAGCCTCCAAATGACTAAATCAACATCTTGCTGTATTGAAACTAGAGATTGAGACCACAAACTCATGTTTACTGAGGTAATAAATCAAATGATAAGTAATGGGATTGACTCATTTTTGGAAACGTAGGCCAGTAGAGAGAATGCAAGAATTCAGACCCAGAGGTTGCTGCCTTGCTAGCTCACAAGACGTAGAACTTCCTCATTAAGTTGATTTTGAAGTTATGGGAAGGGAGAACCCACTACACTGAGCCTTAGTGCTGTCAGATACATATTCAGATTGTTCCACAACAGCAGTTAGACTTAAATACTACAACATTTCTGTATTTTTGGAGCTTCAACTAATATCAATCATCTGCTGCCATTTGTAATGTGTATATTGTTATCTAATTCAAAGCATTATTAATTGATAAGGAAATTCAATCTTGAGACAATGCTTTCCCCCCCCCCCCAGCTAAACCAAGAGGCTTTTTAAATGGTTTATTTGACCCAAGAAGTTGCTCAACCCACAAAGGAATTTGGAGATTCATGTTTTTTACAGGACAGGAAGGGGTTGGAAATGGGTGGTCTGGAAAGCAACTAAAGCTGTCAGACACGTGCAGTGGAGTGCACGTACACAACTGCATAACAGGGAAATACTCAGGTAATATACTTAGGCTCGAATGTGTACTGAAGTGCAGTCCTTGAGTGGGCGACACCAAACATGAGGATATATATTCCCGGTTTGTACACATGCATAAATGAGCAGCGAGTGAGTAGAAATACCTCATGTCTCCAGTGGAGAGCGCTGTTTCTCTACAATAGCAAGAGCAGTGGTTCAGTTTGGTAGATATTGCCCTCTCACTGGTCCCACAGTTTGCGTCTGTAAAGGTTTAAGTTCGAAAGACCAAATAAGAAGAATAATCTATATTGATATTGATTAAAACCATTTTCAAGAGTTTTGGGACTTTGAATGGTTTCACTCCAATTAGAGGTTGTGTCTTCCTTCTGTATATCTAGAAATAAACATGCATCTAGTGAGTGATTGGGAAGGATGTCAAATCCTTTCCAATCCTACTGCATGAAGCCAACATGTATTCCCAGAAACCTAAACGGCTTTCAGCTTCTGGATTCTTTTTCCTGAAAAAAAATAGTTGTATTAAATTAGACAAATGGCTCAAGATGAAATGTTTAGTTATTTTCTTCTTCTAATTGGTGGCCGACTGGAGGATCAATTGGAAAGCTGACATTGTTAGCTGTCATCATAAAGACCTGAATCTGTCAAATGTGTTGACAGCAGCAGCGAGATACTTTTATCCCAAAAAATGAGCAAAAATAGAGAGACAAGCTTTTTTCTTTTTTCTTCTTCTACTCAGCGTGTTCTAAAAATGGCCTTTCTTTCACTTCATTAGCCTCATTAATAACAGGATTTTTTTTTATGTATTTTTTTTCATTAGAGTAAAATGGCGATGTGAACATTTCTATATTATAACTAGAAAATCATTCTGGGTGAGAA
Organism: Cyclopterus lumpus; assembly: GCF_009769545.1. Classification (NCBI taxonomy): domain Eukaryota; kingdom Metazoa; phylum Chordata; class Actinopteri; order Perciformes; family Cyclopteridae; genus Cyclopterus; species Cyclopterus lumpus. The sequence goes on from NC_046988.1 coordinate 3,670,514, forward strand.
TACAATTGAATAGCAAAAATGTGAAACATAATGGGCAACATTCGTGTTATGCTGCATGAAGTGTTGTGATTGTCCGTCAGGTGTCAGGTGTTATCTAAATGCTAACGTGGCTATGTCCACATGCTCATGCTGATGGTAAACATGTACAATGTTTACCATGTTAACTATCTTAGTTTAGCATGTTAGCATGTCCTAATTAGCACTAATAATAACAATGTTTTTTATTTGTCATCCACAGCAAGTAAAAGCTCAACTGTGAGGCCCAACAAACACAAGACAAACTACGGTAAGAATTTCGAAGTGATACTTTACAAAAGATGAAACAATAAAAGCAAATCAATAAAATAGATACAAATATAAAAAAAAATGCAATATCATATAAAAGATAGTCAGTAAACATGGGTTTTAAGAAAACTACTGATTCTGCAAGAATTACCCTAGGCAGGTCGTTCCAAAGCCGAGGGTCCCAAAGTACAGCTGAGGCTGATGGGAATACCATTAGTTTTGCAAGTTTTTGGTCATAAACTAAAGTATTGAACACTTAAAAGGAAAGTACCAGATGATGGCGCTGGATGAAAAGCCAGCCACAATTCTCCCTGAGGGAGATAGGAATGTGTGAACCACATTTCACTTCAATCAATGGGTGTCGAGATAATTCAACTTGGACCAAAGCAGTGCGCTGTCGACATTATTAAATATACATGAATATATTGTAGTCATATGGGATTGACACATGACATGAGACTATTGTTAATTATGTCTATCATGTCTGATCTTAATTAATCCTACTATTCAACACACCATCTGTGTGAATAATGGGTGAATGATGACATGTGGCGGTAAAGGGCTTTGAGTGGAGACGAGAAAAGCGCCATACAAGGGCAGTCCATTTACCATTTACCTGCCTTCTATTGTTAACAGTGAGAGTATGAACTCCACCAAGAGATAAAAGGGATAATGTATTGACATGTGCAGCAGAAGGTGACCGTCAGTAAGCGGGGGTTACTGGTTTTGGGTTACGCTCAGATGACGCAACCCCTTGAACCTAAAAAGGGCCGAAGGTCCCATGAAAACCACCTTGCTAGTGGTTGCCATGCTGCTGCGGTTTCTGCGGTTAATGATTAAGGATTTTGCTGAGTGCAATATGGTGTGTTTAATGGTACCATCGAGATTGGATGACTAAATCCGAGAACTGCCACTGTGCTGCCGTGACATTGTTGTTCTTTATTATCCACAGTGAACATATGTGTTTTGGACACTTCACAAAGTCCTTTTTAATGGCACAAGGATCACATTATTTAAACCCACACATTGTCTTCCACACTCCCACAGAGGAGAGGAGGTGGCAGGCAGCTCTTTGAACATGTGTGGAGGTCACAGCACTGTTTTTAGGGCCAGACACAACATAGGGGGTCTCCATAGGCACCGCAGCCGCCAGCGAACAGAGAGTTTGAAACACGTAAGGTTGTTACATCATCCATGGTGGTGTTTGGGAAATGTCAGCTGGTTAGACAGGTGTAAAAAAATTAAATAAAAGATATTGTTGACGATAATAATTCTCAAGAGAATCTGGGAAGAATGGATTAAGATGAATTAAAACATCGCTCCACACCGATTCATTTATATTTGCTTAAGATTTATTCTGTTCATTCATTCAAACCCCAATTTTAGTTGTTTTTACTCTCGGCTTCTTTCATCATTACACGGTAAAATGTACCAAACGTCGGGTGAAGATTAGTATTTGGATCCGTCTTAAATGTACTGGGCCCCATGACAGGCGACACCATTCCCTAACTCTGACCTAACCTTTAAGCTGCCTCTAAATCCTGCACTCACTCAAGCAACGGACGAATACTCAGCTGCTCGACCCGACCTTCTCTCGGCTGAGGCTGACCTCACCGGTTCTGGAGACAACATTATCTTAATGGTTAGTTGGGACATTTATAAGGAAAAACTGGGGGTGTGGAGCGAGAAAGAATTAAGCTCACCAGATTACATTAGTTTCATTGAAGCTACATTAGTCACGGCTAGCACAACACACACACATACACACACACACACACGTTCCACCCTGTCAATGGTCAAGTTGCATTTTGGGAAATGTAGGAGACAAGGAAGAATTAAGAAAAATGTGTGGTGAAAAAAAAGAGAATATCTCTGGTCCTTCAACTTTTTTTATCTGTGCATCTTGAGTCCGACAATGTGTCTAGGAGTGCAATGCTAAATCGATGAGTACAGTTTTCAGCCATTGTTAAAGGATAAGGCAGGCCACTGGTTTTTCTTCTTCTGTTGTTTTCAACAAATACCATGAAAAGCCTGAAACCTACCGTGAGTTTGTCCATCTTTCAATATTTGACTTCCCCAGCCTGCTTGTGGCACTCAGACCCATTGGTTCCTATTGAAGATGTGAATCTTTAAAAACACATCACAAATAACTTACATTTAAAAAGAAAAAAGCTCCGTAATTAAAAAAAAACAACCTGTATTTGTTGCAGACTATTTCCCGAAGGAATACACATTTTGAATGCATGAGCGAGTATTTCCAGCAGCATTAGCTACAGCTTCAAGGACATTTCAGCCAGTGCAATGCACTTTTAATAGTTTAACCAGAGCTTCACGGCACAGAGAAATAAGGCACAGGTGTTGTTGTTTGTGATGTAAATAACCACTCAGCTACTAAAGAGTGCCTTCAGCCAACAACAAGAAAAGATTACGCATTACCTGCCTCGCCACTCGGTTTCACATGCAGCCACGTGTCATGTGTTCTTGAGGTCTGCAGGAGCTTGTTAAAAAAAAGAAGAAAAAGTACTCAAATTGCTACTTGGACTAGAAGTGTAGGACAGAATCTACATTAAGACAAGAGCATTCACCGGGATGGAGCTTCTGCAAGTGCAGGATTACATTTCTTCCATTAAAACCCCTCTCACAGCTCCGAAGGCTTGTCACAGCCTCCCGTGTTTTAAGTGTCTTCATTAGCAGCAGCTGCTGGATGGAGAAGCGTTAAGATGGAGCACTGAGTGGACGGGGTCGCCACTTTTAACACCGTATGAAATCCAACTTTTTTTCTCCTTCTTTTTCTTCTGGTACTTATACCTCTCCCTGCTCTGCATGTTGGGTACCAGGATGGCTGCTTTTCAAAATTCAGAGACAAAACAGAAAGGCAGAATTCATTATTCAAGTTATTCAAGACACTAATTATGTCCCTCTTGCAAAAATTCATGTTTTCAAAGTGAAATGTTGTGCTTAATGGATTGCTGGTGTTTGCACTGAGACGATGGACAGATGGATTTCTCCATCCTCTCCATCATTCTCACCTGGTCCAGCTTTGGATACCCGGTCCTTAAAGACCAAGTTCTGCAAATGGAGACAATTAGTGCATGGGCATGCACACTTGATACTGGGATCTGTTGGAGTGAACATTAATGAAATGTTTGTATAATGTTATTGATTTATCTTTACAGCAGCTGCTGTAAATGCAATACGTACATGTTCTCAAATACTGCCTGCGAGTATGGAAGACATCTTAAGGACAAAATAGTTGTTCTGCCTCTATCGAGGGCTCAATCTGACCTCTGCAGTGAACACTATATTATCTGCAACAGGAAACCTCAAAGCTGTGAACGGTATGAGAACATCAGTTGTAGAAAGATAGATACTATTTTTAAAGGGTTTACAGCCTTCAGGTCAAGGCTAATGGATGGAATGGATCTTATCCACATCCCATTCGGTGTAAAATTATGTACTAGTTAGTGTGTGAGGCACAGGCCAAATAAAAAGTATCAGTGTCATGAAACTATTGAAGCTATATCATGAAGATGTACATACAAAAAAAAGTCCTGCCATAAAGAAACTGGATAATACTTAGATGAAAAGATTGATCTCAGTCATGTCCGTACGTTAGAAATGATGCTACGGCCAGTTAGCCTGTTAGCTTACGTTAGCATAAAGGCTGAGTGTACAAACAACAAGTGGCATTTTCATGGTTGTGTGCCTGACTATTTCTCTACTGGTGTAGAACCTTTGGGCGGAGGAGCTATAGGTACATTCAATTCTATTACTTTTGGACAGAGCAAAGCTGTTTCCCAATGCTTCCATTCTTTGTGCTAAGCTAAGGGCTAATCACCCTCCGGCTGCAGCTTCATATTGATCTGTCGCAAAAGCAAATAACCACATTTCCCAAAGCATCGAACATTCCTTTAAATTGCAAAGTACAACGTTTTTGATAAAAAACCTACCTTAAGAGAACTGCAACTTCAGCTTTCATAGCACTGCATGTGGCTTCCAAGACCTCTGAAACTGTAAACCGAGGCTACTCTCTGCAGTTTAGGACATTGCCGCGATTTTTGCTCAATGCATGCTGAGAAAAATAATAGGGGTTGTTCTAACCATGCAATCAGGGGCTATTTTACACCTGCGGTGTGGAGGAGATGCAATTACTTGTAACTAACTGCCAGGTAAGGCTTGCAGGTTCCAGCGGATGCTGAGTTACAGCAGTGAAAGCTACGAGCCATCTGATTAAAGGTGAAGGGCTGAAGGTTATTTATAGAGAGCGTGCTTCATATTCTGCAGGCTTCCCCCCCCCCCTCTCCCCCCCCCCCCCCCCCCCCCCCCCCCCCCCCCCCCCCCCCCTCCCCCATGTTGTCCACTATGTACCACCTTCCAGTTATCAAGAAGAAAATCTGTATTGGGAAAAAATAATTACAAACGCTTTGATCCACACATCGCTTGCACATCGACGACGTGAGTGTGAGATCCGGAGGCATGACGGACACGCTGGCGAAATCCCAGGAGGACTTCCCCTTTGATGGCCGGCGCCATGGAAACATTCTGCAATTTGTCTGTCACGGTGGCCACGGGTGGAAAGCTCATAATTGCATTGTGATTACGCCGAAGATAATAAGACCACAGGCCTTTCACTCTCTCTTAATTGATTTCTTTCCTTTTTGTAAACGTCTGGAATCGAATCGGCGGTGTGTGTGTGTGTGTGTGTGCGTGAAGATCAACGAGATTGAAAAAGAAAAGAAAAAGCTTGAAGCTCGCAGCTCGCAGCTTACAACCTTGAGGAACTGATTAGGTGGAAGAATACTTTCATGTGGAATGAAAGACACCGTCTGTAAACACACAGTAAAAACAGATATAACGCGCTTTAGAAAATCAATCTTCATGTCACGGTAATGGGGAACACTTGTGGCCACATTAAGTGAATAAATAAGGCGGCAGGCTAAATCTCGTACTCCAGCACTGCTCGGATAAACACCATGTTGAAAAATGAGGGGGATTATGTAAACCCTTTGCAAAAGCTTAACGCCGTATGCAATATTCTGCCTCAACAAGCAAATCCAAATGCTCTCTAAAAATGCAAATTTCTGCAAGCTCCAATGGTGTTTGTTCACTTAGTCCTCTTCTGGCTTGAAGATTTAGTCTTGTACAGACCTTTAATAGCACAGTGCAGAAGAAGAACCAAACCCATGTTTAAGTCACAGATGTTGAATTACAATGATGTTATCTCTAATTAAGACTAATCGTGCCGAGCCGAGCCGCCATTAACAGAGTAATGCCCGTCGTGAACTGGGCAATCTCCGCCGGGGTTATGAGCCTCCAGTTTGCAAGATTAATATCTGCTCCTTTTTTTAAAATTGACATGGATTGTATGCATACACACCATGCAGGGCCACTTAAAGGGTTCAAATAATACCACGAATCATACGGATCTTTAGCGCTAATGAGGATTTCTATTTCCAAATTAAAGAGATCGAAAACTGCTCTAGACAAAGAGGATTTACGTCTCTTATAGAAATACTACCTTTTTAGGTTTTGGTATATTGTGTTTTATAAATGTATTATTTATTTATGTATTTATATTTTTCTGATTTGGTCTATTTGGTACATGATTTCTATACTGCTAATTTCCTTTATGTGATTATCCTGTTATAATGTACTTTTTCTAAATATGTGTGGCCCAGATGTAAGGTGTGTGTGTGTGTGTGTGCGTGTGTGTTTAATTGCAAGGGTGGTGTATCACGTGTTCTTGTAATATAAATGTAATAAATGGCTATTTAGCTGGAAGCCCTTACGGAGTACTAACATATGGGGGGTTACATGTTTTGTATAAACTGTTGTGCGATAATCTTATTTATGTACCTTTTTGTATATCCGTCATCTTGGTACATCATGTGTTTTTGCTTAATATATAATGTATTTTCTCACAACTATTTTCTCAATCTTGGAACCCATCGGTGGTGCTCGAGACGTTAGACTGCATGAAACTCCTTCTAACGGGGCGGGAACTATTTGGTGTGCGGATCTATTCCGCTTCCTCTCCTCTCAGGTTTACTTGGATTGTGGTTTTATCTGGACCCTGGTCCTGTCAGACACCTCCTGCTATTATCATTATTATTATTATTATTAGTTGCATTGCAATTAGTATTTCCAATACCATTACTGCTTTTATTATCACTATTAACTATATCCGCTGTTGCTGTTATTTTTGGTCGTTTTTTTTCAGCATACCTACTACTCTCATTCCAAGAATCATCAGCCATATGCATTACATATGTTGTTATCTGTTATATTGTTCATTCTGTACACATGACATCTATTGTACTTCTGTCTATACGGTGAGAGGGATCCTCCCGAAGGTTTCTTCCCTTTTTTTAGGGGGAGTTTTTCCTGAATCGATGTGAGGGTCAAAGGTCAGAGGATGTCGGATGTGTACAGATTGTAAAGCCCTCTGATGCAAATTAATAATTTGTGATTTTGGGCTATATAAAATAAACATTAGGCACCTCTCTCTCTCTCTCTCTCTCTATATATATATATATATATATATATAGATATAGATATATTTGCATTATAGGCATTCAAGATATAACAGACGTTGATCTGACATTTTTTATTTGCAGGTTCAGCAGATGTGAAAGTGATGACCCAATGCCATCTCGTTTCATAATTTTCTTTTTTTTTACTGAAACAATAGCCATATTAACACAATTTCGACGCTGGAGTTATTGGTGCTGATGCTGCACCGGCTCCCCCTCCTCTTTCTCTCGCACTGGTGTGCTGCCTGCTGCTGACGCACGTGTGCGTGTGTGTATGTGTGCGCGTGTGTGTGCGTGTGTGTTTGTGTGTGTGTGTCCTCTCGGGGCGGACCCCTCCCGCATCAGCATGCAAGCCGACCTGCAGGTGAGCAGTTCAGCCGCTTCCCCCGCGTCCTTCCTCACACTCCGGGCGGATCGTCTACGGAGGGAGCGAAGTTGCCTGTGGGGGTTTGGGATCCGCGTCCGGGACGCGGTCCCGCATCGCGTCCGGATCTATGAAGGCGGGCGAGACGGTGATCTGAATGGGTGAGTCGGCCGGGTTTATCCTGGTTGTTTTTTGTCGCCACAGAAGCCGTCCAATCCTGGTTGTCATCTCCCGTCCTCAGATAGATTTCGCGTGGGGATTCTATCGATTGATCATTTGGGCTACAAATAGTCACAATTGATTTGTCCGGAGCTCAAACATGACCCCTTCCAAAGTCCTCACATTGAAGATGCTGCAACAACAGAATGATTGGCATCCTGATAGGTTATAAATCAAAATGTAAATGATGAAATCAATTATTTAAAAAAATGCAGGTTGATTTATTAACTGGCTAAATGCTGCTGCTCTAAACTTTTTTTTTTGCTTACGATTAATCTACCCAGCGTTTTGCAGCATTTTAAAAGGCATTATTATGACAGTTTGCCAGACTAAACTGTTTGAATTTGGAAATAAATAATAGAGTAATATTCTTACATTGAATACAACAATAAACTGTCATGACCTAAGCAAGAAGTAATCAGCTTGTATTGTATTGGAGGGAGGTATAGGGGAGGAGTATGGATTATGTACTAACGTGTACTGACAGTTATTGTGTGCAGATGATTGTATTTAATGTGGCTCGCAGTTTATTGTTTGGGCATGTAACGCCTTTACCATTACATGTCATAATCTTACTGTTTATCTTGCTGTTTGTTTTTGCTCATGATAATGTCTTTCACTTCGTGTGACTGTAAAACTCATCTGGATTTGGTTTTGTTTAGTACCAGCAGGGTGTGTAGATTATTTCTAAAACTAGTTGAGAAAATAAGGAAAATGATTTCCCTTGTCCCTCTCTCTCTGTGTCCGTCCTCAGTTCACTATCAGAGGCTTGTAAACTGGACATGTGTCAGTGAGACAGTAACCTGAGACCCCATCCTGAGGGAACACCAGGATGCGTCCCATTTACTCGCAGCCTTTCGGCAGCCGGTGGAACCCTGCCACTGCGGCCTTGCTGCTCTCCCTGTGTCTTGGCGTCCCTCCCTCTGTGGCTACTTGCCCACCCTGCTGCCTTTGTGCCAGTGATATCATTTCCTGCAGCAGGAGCAATCTGTCCACGCTGCCCTCTGCTCTCCCGGGCTATGCCACACGGTTGGACCTGAGCCACAATGCCCTCACTGTCCTGCCCATGGACTGGATTCCCCGGCCGTTTGACCGGCTTGCTACGCTGATTCTCAGCCGCAACTCCATCAGCCGGATCGAGCAGGATGCCTTCACTGTGACCCCACACCTCCTCCACCTGGACCTCTCTTCCAACCGACTAACAGCCCTGAACACGTCCATCTTCGCCGGGTTGGAGGAACTGAAAGAGCTGCTGCTGTTTGGCAACCAGATCGTCCAGATTAACCCAGGGGCCTTCAGCGATGTATACAGCCTGCAGAGGCTCTACCTCTCCGGGAACAGACTGACGGCTTTCCCTTTGGGGCTTTATTGGGAACCTGGAGGGCCTCGTAATCTGACCTTTCTCGATCTGTCATACAATAGGCTTTCCGAAGTGCCTGTCCAGAGGCTGCTGTCTCTCACCCGTCATGGTGGGATTTATTTGCAGGGAAACCCTTTGGTCTGTGACTGCGCTTTATTCGCGTTGCTGGAGTACTGGATGTGGAAACAGTATCGCCCACTGGTGGATTTCAGAGGTGAATACCCTTGTAGAGACGGTTCAGGACCGGTATCTGAATGCAGCCAGGAGGCAGTGTCAGATATGCCCCTTAAGGCACAGACTTACCAAGTGGAGCCTGGTAAAAGCCTTAGAGTGCCATGTACAGGGTTGGCCTCTCACAGACAGGAGGCTGTGTTCTGGGTTACCCCAGGGGCTGTGGTGAATTCATCCACCAATGATCCGAGTGCTAACCTAATAGTTTCCCCCAATGGCACCCTAGAAATACGGGGTGCCCTGATGGAGGATTCTGGCATGTACGTGTGTGTCGCAGCCCGCGGGCGCCACTATGACCCCAGCGAGTCTCTGGAGGCCAATGTGGTGGTCGGAAACCTCAGCACATCCTCCGCCAGCGGCTCGGCACGCGGCAGCGGTGCTGAGCATTTCAACACAGCGTTCACCACCCTGGCCTCCTGTGTGGTCAGCATCATTCTAGTGCTACTCTACCTCTACCTAACCCCCTGCCGATGCCGGGGAAACCGGGGTGGGGGATCGAGAGGGTGTGGCGGGCGAGCCTTCATCCTCTGCTCAGACCCCAGAGAGGTAGAGTCAGGACAGCGGCGGTCAAACGGAAAAAGGGTGGCGTTCCTAGAGCCTCAGGCCGAGGACTGTGATATTGGTGGTCCAAAGACACCAGCAATGAATTTGGGTCACGTAACCACAGAGGGAATTCTCAAAAATGGAAGTAGGACAGTGGGACAGACCCTAACGGACACCGCTCAAATAGCTTAGCGAGAAAATGACCGTTTGCACATTCCTGTATTCTTACAGTCTGAACCCAAGTGTTTTGTTTTCACTGTCTTGTTTCAGACAAGAAAATCTATTAAATGTGAAGTAGTGTACTGTGATTCTCGTGGAGTAGTTACACACTGTAGGGGTTTGGTCTGCAGCAGAAAAAGCTGTTCTTTTAGCAGAATTTCAATGATGTCTCTGTTGTGAGTGGTCTGTTTTTTACAATAAGAGCTCATGGAATTGGGATTGCAAAGATCATATAAATGGTGGTGTGTTTTAAATTGAGGGGAGTAGAACATTTCCAGCTGATTTGATAAACTGCTCGAGGCATTGCTGGTTGTTCTACAGTATGTGCCTTGTGAATACTGCCATCACGGTGACTACTTGTTGTTTCTAACCACCTGTTGTTTCTACTGATGATCATTTTAAAACACGTCGGTAATATGTGTGAAATTGAACTTTGATGTTTGCAAGTCACGCAGTGTCTGCTACCCACTCTCTTCAAATTATAGAAATCAAATACAACCTTGTGAAGGTTCTTTTATCAAAAGCAAAGAAACACTACAATGTGAGACAGAGTAGACTGTCGTGTTGCTTCAAAATGTCAACTTTGTGCAAAAAATGCATTTGACGAACTCAAATGTGGTGTAATATGTGGCTTCTCTTAAAAGGGGTTATTATTATTTTTTAATGGGGAGACAAACGATTACAAATGTATGCTACTGGATGGTGTGTAGCCAGTTGAGCTCTAATAAACCCACTGTACACTATCTGCTCAGCACCAAATGGCAGAGCATTTAGCCGCAAAAGAGACAGCTGGTGGAGACCAGCTGGTGGAGTCCCCTAAGTTAAAGTACCATGTTTGTTTGACCCATCAAACCTACCCTCCATCTGCTAATAAGGAAGCAGGTGGGATTACTTGAGAGTTAGTTGAAAACAGACTCTATAAGCGCCTCGATGTGTTGGTTTCAGACCCTGAGGGCCACTGACCTAGCGGGGGTATGTGATGAGTCTGGCATGAGACCGGTTTGGAGAGGGTAACAGGCCATTTTCCAGTGCTCGAAAATCCATTCACCATATTTGAATTGGGTTTGAGGCAAATGAAAACGATCCTAACAATAAGCCTGAAATGAAATACTGTGCAAATTCAAAGGTGTGGGCTATTCCCGTGGTAGCAGCTACTGTTTAGCTATCGTAATTTGAGCATGATATTAAAAGGGGTGTCCGACACCTTTTAAACATGGACTTCCTTTTTGACCCTCCACCTTGTTCCACCACGGCTTCACAAAACAGCAGATTCACAGAGGAATGGATCCTTATCGGTTCAGACAGTAAGGGAGTTTGAGCTCGGCGACGAGGCCCGAGTCAGCCCAGATTAGTGTCACAGAAGTCTGAAGGAGGGTTGCCAGCTCGCCCCAACCCCACCATGACCCACATTGCGTCCACCCTCTGATTGTTTTATATGTGTGTGGAATCATTTCCAAGGTGTTGAGAGTCTCGGTAAAGTCTCCATGGCTTTGTCTGAATAGTACCTTCTCATATGTTGTCTGTTCTATTAAAAGCAGGATGAATCTTAAGTGGAGCGGTCGATGTAAAACTTTGTCATGACTACAACGATGATGATATTTGCAGTTGTGAAATAAAATGTTTCAATTATTTGGAGGATGAGTGTGTTATTTTCTCCCTACAATTGAATGTAACAGCAACACTCATATTTGACACGTGTAGTATCAAGTTTCATCATGTTTGGCTCCTCTCTTGGGATCTGGTCCAATCTCTTTTAGTATTACTCCGAGCTAAATTGAGAAGAGGCCGTTTGGGTGAAAAATGAAAAGTAGTGTTACATCAGAAGGATTTAAGGATGACAAATAACCTCTTCGTAAGTCAACAAATCGCATTTTCAAAAAATCCTCTTACAAGCCTTTTTGATGGCTAGCGGGGGCCGGGGGGGGAAGAAGCAAAAATAAATCCTTGTGCACTTGTTGGTCAGAACTCATCAGTGTGGAAGGACATTTAATGTGAACAAACACTAATTTCAGAGTGTTGCAATGGCCGTGAAGACAAGAGGAACCTGACAGCATCATGCATTCAGAAGCCGTGGCCAATGGCAGGTGTTGAACAGAGATTTCAGCTGGTGATGGACCCCACTGGGACCAATTTAAGCGCCCCTTGCCTCCCTCCTGACAAGGTGTTTTTCACAGGTCAAGCCGGTGACATTTGGGGTGTTGCAGGTGTTGTCAGTCTAGGCGACAGAACGAGCTACCGATTTCCCCATTCCAGTCAGCAGCTTGGTCCCTGAATAATATTATTTTAACGACGACAGCGACTGTAACGATTCATAGCATTTGGAGCAGAAATGGCACAATCCAACGATAGCTGACAGTCATAGAAAGGGGGGGGGGGGGGGGGGGGGGGGGAGACCTGATTTTGTTTGAACTTTTTCCAAACGGCCTCTCCTGGAAGACATTTGTAAAGATGCGCTCGGTGGTTCACATGAAAAGCGGCAGTAATATTGTGAAGAATGGGGAAAAAATAGAAAATTGTGGGGGAAGGTGGTTCAAAGCCATGCGACAAGCTGAAGGGAGCATATTGTTACAAAAGATGCTATTGAGTGGCATTATGGCAAATGAGGATGCAGTGTTTGAACTCGACCCATACTATTAAATACTGCTGTTTTGAATTACACTGTTCTGTTTTTAAAATCTGTCTTTGTCGGTGACCAACTTGATGAAAATACATATGAAATGACTTTTAGAGTACATTTGGGGCCTTACTACATATGAATCGGGGTGAACTCTAACTTATCTTCAGATAAAGGTTCCAAAGGTTTCAGAGGAAGACAAACATGAGACACGATTGAGTTGCATAATGGAAACTGTGGGATCCGTTGTTTCTGAAGCTTGATCCACACTCGGGACTAAGACTCAGGATATGTCACTGATTTTGTCAAAGAAGAAAATCCTTTTTTTAAAATCTTGCCTGAGAGTCCCTCAACTTTATGGTAATGCAATATTACATTTATTTAGTAGTACCTTACATTTGATTCACTTATATGCATGCCATTGCATATTTATATTATATTCATATGTATGTACAGTTTATGTATATGTTAATACACATCCTATCATGCTTCATCACGTCGTAGCTTGCACTCTGCTCATAAAAACTAGCATATGTCATAAACAAAAGATTATCATAATTCCAATATTGTCAGTTGTGTTGAGAAAAAATTGGTTTTGTGTGTTTTATTTACTTCAATTTGTTTGGTATTTATTTTTTTAAATGTATGACACAATTTCAGTACTTCAACCAATTATTTTTCACATAATATTTTAGATGAGGTCGTACAGATTTTAGTGGGGGGATTTTAGGGGTATAAAGAAATGACATATTTTTACATCATAAAAATGCCAATGAAGGCAGTAGTAGACTATTTTGATTGCAGAGCTCAAAGGGTTAAAGAGAAACTCCAATCTAAATGTTTTTTTTCACACGGTAGAATTCAGAATATCATGTGATCATTGTTGTCGTTTCAGAAGCACCACTACTGGTAGTAGTGGTTGTAGCACTTGTGTACACTAGGTGTAATTAAAGCACTTTATAACACTTTAGTTTATATAATAATATTAGTTGTAATAGTTATGAAACTCTCCTAAAACCTGCAAGAAAATGAACACAGATACAGTGAGACGCCACAGAGGCGTTTAATCTCCTCTGCGCCCAAACGGAATGGAGTCATTTCCTCACTATCCATAATTCAAATGCGTAAGAGTAATTGATGTGTGGGTTGTAGCTGAAATAGGAACATTAAAATGAACACATGGCAGACATTGAACATTAACATGAATCTGGCCTCTCAACTGTACGGTCCATCCTCCGTGTTCTGACAGTTGGATGTAAATGTAATGTGTAATGTGAAAAACCATAGAGGAGTATTAGTACAGTATAAAGTACAGGTGATGATGCCCCCTACTGTTTCTGAAGCAAAGGTTACTTACCTTTCATTCTGCTTTGAGATTATTGCATTAAATGTTCACAATTGCAGCACATACTGTAAAAATGATGTCAGATCTTGGCAAATATTTTTCAAAAACAATTGGATGGAGAGTTCGTTGGCTCACAACAGTGCTGTCAGAGTAGACCTTTGAAGCACGTGCCGGTGCCACACCTTGTCATCTACATAACCATCTACTGTACATGCATTAAAACAACATCCATGACAACATGCATTTGGATTTTGCATTTGTTTCATTTATGATAACCACTGAAAAAGCTATTCGCAGTGAAGAAATTGTTATTGACTCTATAAATAATGTAGCAGATAAATAATTGAAACCAGCAGATTTATGAGAGGTAGAATGTGCGTACTTTCAGGGCATGTGCCTTATATTATAGAGGAAACAGGGATAAAACTGACTGAAATCACATGACCTGCAGGATGACATTTATGAGTATATACCTTATATGAGTTCTGTAATACCAGTGAGAAGCTTCTGCTCGACGATGTACTGGCAGTGTCAATAAGGTGTAAATATGTTTGAGGATTAGAGTGGGAGAGTTTATTACTTCCTGCAGGGTTTTGATGTGTATTCAAAATAGACTTCCTTTTCTCATAAATAAATAGACATCCGGCAAATTTCAGTAGATATATTATATTTCACCTTATTCCTCGAAAATGTTTTGTTTTGCATGTTGCATTGAACGTTTTTCTTTACTTCCTCTGGTTCAGAAAATCAAGATGTTGTACCAATATCCCCACGTAAAAGGACACAGGTAAAACAATAAGAGAGGTAGTCATATCAGGTACATGGAATATTAACTGTGAGCCACATTCCAGTTAGTCATTAGCATCGTTGCTCAGATACGTCGCTTTACACAGCAAGACATTGAGAAATTGACTCAACTCAGATCCATAAAGGATTGGGGAGGTGTTTTGGTTGTACAATGAAAAGAATAAACATGTTTGACCCACGGCTCCAATGACATACCCATCTAAGGGTTTTAAGCATATAAATAACAGAGCAGCCTCGTCCATAACATTGTAATGTACCTGCATCATGACAGTTTTATGGATTAATATATGCAGCCTGACACATTTATGAAATGCTAACAGCAAAACTGTAAGTGAACTTTGAGTTGAACATCATTTTGCAGGCGTAGACTGATGGAGTGCTCGAGACCATATCTGTGAGAGCTTAGGAGAGAAAATGGGAGTTTCACCAACTAACAGTTTCAGGGGCATATGAGTGAGCGTGGAGGAGGCAGACCGAGTACGGACTGTGATTCAGTGCCGAGTGATGTGAGCTTTTTGGAGTGTTCAGCCCACAATCGGATAGGAAGAAATGGTAATGTACTGTGGATTAGAACCCGACTAACCTAATGCTGTAGAATTATCACTCCAAAGCCACAAAAGAAAGGAGTTGGGACTAGGTGGCAATGATCATGAGCTCAAATGGCAATCAAATGTGCAGGTTTAAAGCCGTGTGTCGCAGGCAGTGTTAGAGAATTGATTGAGATCCACGGGGTACACACCATATTACCTGTGAAATCTCTCTGACTTGAAGGAACAAATGTTCGAGCAGCTGGACAGAAAACAGCCACGTTTTGAAGACTCCATGCCAAAAGAAACGACATTGTCCAAAGGGGCTTCTTTCGAAAAAGACGGAGTGGGAATCGATTCCTAAAGCTGATGCTTGGTTGCATACTCGGGGATCTCTTCTTCAGCCGGGCTCAGGGGGTGTGTGTGCTCTCCATTGGTCAAGGTAATGTGACAACACTGGGACATTTCCTCCAAGCGGTCATGTACTGGGTGATGGCTCATGACTGCCGTGAATAAAGATGATTTGCAATCAAACGCTAATGATGGTGGCGTAATGAAGTGTAGAGAGAACTCAGCGGAATTTCTGGCACGGGAAGCTTGCAAGGACGCAATTACAATTGCTTAATTTCTCCTCGAGCTTCCAGAGGAGTTACCTTGGACTTCAGTGAAAGGAAAATGCTAAATGTGTATTCATGTATTCCTACAACCAACATGTGGCTGCTCCCCTTACTCATTATCAAGGCCTGTTGGTTATCAAATTAAGTGGGCTGTTATGTCATTTCTTGGTATATATTTAATTGGTGACGTTTTACCTTTTTCCCATTACCATTCAAACTGAGCAGTCATTTGACAACTCACATGGCTTGTCCTTGAGTATAAGACACCGAGATAGATATCCTTATGTCATATCCTTCTTTTTTTCCTTCTTTTTTCCCTGAAGCTTTTGTGGCGGCCCACTTGTCTGTTGTTTTCTTCCTGGTGGGGTCGTCAAAGCAACTGGCTGCACCCGAGGGGGGAGTGGTCCAAGGTACATAAGGGATGCTCTTCCATAGTGATGAGAAGACCGGTTCTTTTAGGTAACGTGGTTTATGTTGTCCATGTGCCCCTCAGCGAACTCATGAACGATCACCGACTTGTTCTTCAACTGAGGGGAGGTTTGCTCATGAGCAACTCCTTCTTCAACTCAGGGGAGGTTTGCTCATGAGCAACTCCTTCTTCAACTCAGGGGAGGTTTGCTCATGAGCAACTCCTTCTTCAACTCAGGGGAGGTTTGCTCATGAGCAACTCCTTCTTCAACTGAGGGGAGGTTTGCTCATGAGCAACTCCTTCTTCAACTCAGGGGAGGTTTGCTCATGAGCAACTCCTTCAACACTACTCTTCACTACCATGACTTCCATATCTCTATACCCCATCCTATTTTCTTATTAATTGAATACATTAATTTGGCTTTCGACATTTTTCTGTGTGTGTAGACTCTGTTTTGTAAACCCAATGGGAGCTCATCCGAGATTAGATTAAATCACTTTGATTGCCTTGGTTCCTTTTATGGAGAGATTGCTTGTTTAGAATATAAATTCAGGAGGTGAATGTAATTGGTGAGAATAGTTGTGTGTTTGGAAAATGTTTAATTCCTTGGAAGTTGAGAAGCCAATTTTTCACTTTATTGTTTTGGCTTTTCTGGCCTGCAACCTTATTGTTTTTGTTTTTGTCTCAGTGAAACAACGGGCAACCATTACAGCTTAAGAGGCAGATAGTTCTCTCAGCGGTTGGTAGAGACCAAAAACAGAGCTAAAAGAAGAGTATTGGACTTACATTCACCAGCTGGCCAGAAACGCTAACGTTGTTCACTTTTGTGTTGTTGATTTTAGAGCCTAATGTGCAATGCATGCTGGTAAATGTAGGCACTGTGGCACATATTTTATGACCAGGAGAAGACACATTCTGTATAAATTTAAGTGACATCAAAATGACTAACACAAACTGTATAACACTGGCATTTAACTTCTATTTAACCATCTTTGTTTTTAAAAAACATATTTATCTTACTCTGTCGACTATGCTACAGTAAGTGTTTACTGCTGTGCACACTGCAATTTTATGTATTCTTATGGATGTAAGAAAGCCATATTGCCCTTCAGCAGAAAATAACAGCATATAAATTCTTGTGCCGGCCACAGATTCGTCTGCTGACGCTGACCCAGATGCCATGGGAGAGAAGGTGAAAGGAGTGTCTTATCTTCAAAATTATTTCCTCTGTCTCCAAAGCAGGCGGTGACAGCTTTGCCCTTAAAAATTGCCTGATCAAATATTTCAGCGTGAAGGAAGGGTCACAGTCTGGCCAGGATGTGAGCTGCTACCCTTATCTTCAACATGTTATTAGGTCGTATTATCGGTCCACTGGACACTGCGAATGTGTGTGTGCCTGTATTATAAAAAACGATAACAGACAAATGACCTCACAAGGGTCGAGTACATGAGATGAAGTACTTAGTTTGAAGGACTTTCCCACTCTTCCTATCCAAAGTGAGCCGTTTAGAGTTGGGTTAGGATCAAGGACAGTTTAAGGTTTGGATCTGCATCAAAGATTAAGAAAAAATAATAAATGTAATTGTAGATTTAGGTATCTTGTGGGAATGTTAAAGTGGTTACAATTAATATCTTTACATTAGCAATTGATCTCATGATGGATTTAAGGGGTTGCTCAAAGTGAGCAAACAGAGAATTGACCCCATGCTAAGCCCCGCCCTTTTGTTGTGAGCTGCCACTACTCCATCAAGCTGGCATGGAGCCCACACTGTGCTTGAAGGATAGATCCAGGATGTCGAACTGATTCAGCAGTGAAAAGAGGTTAAAAAGATAAAGATGGAAGCCACAGCTACAGATCACAATGTGAAAGTGAACCACCACCTGGCGATCCAGACAGCCGGCAATTAAATGATGGAGCAACACTGTTCCTAAAGCCAAACAGCAAAGATACATGCTGATTTATTGGCAGAAATAAGAATTCAGTGCAACTTTAAAGTTTCCAAAAAAGTCAGTATGTGTTGAACGTGAAAGAATAGAAATGAAGGAACAACCCTGACGAGAAAAAAAAAGAAGAAATAGACTGAGTGAGAGAATCAGAGGGAGAAGGAGGAAAAAGAGGACAGAGGGGGGCAAATAGAGATGGACTTGTCAGCTGCGTCGCCATGGCGACCGCAGCCAGGAAACAGCAGGAGTGTTTATTTTCATGTCTTTTCTTGTTTTCCTGGCACGTGCACCGATGATCCAGGATGTGACATCAGGGCCTGGCTCTCTCATGTCCGTGAGTGCAAACAATCGACCAGGCAGCGCACAAGCAGCACTTGTTATTGACAATGTGGATACCGGGCAACTGGAGCCTTGATATTTAGAGGACGCATGCTTCTGGCACGCGGGTGGTTCATCTGTACGGCGTGTAGGTTACGGGGGGGGAAGGGGGCACCACATCATTCTGTCTGTTCCGTTTAAGCCTCCAAGAATGCAAATATTCCATGTGAAGAGGGATCTGCTAAAGGAACCATTACCTGAACACAGAAATATTCAGGCAATGAGACAGGGAATTACCGTATTTGATTTAAAGCTCAACTGGACCACTGAAGCTTCTAAATGATTATACTTCATTATTTCACTTGAATGCATCATATAAAGCACACCAGTCAAATTAAGTACTCTACACAAATGTATGGCTGCCTTTTCATCTTTCCTTTGTGCAAGTCCATGCAGGTGCCCAAAGTAATAAACAATTGTCCAATAACAGAGACTCCAATGGCAGCACAATGATGATTAAGCTCAGTGGATTTGTACTTTGCTACAGACAACTGAACAGTTCGGAAAACAAACTTAATTTAATTCGTCCATCAATGTGGCACATCCCCAAGCTCTGAATCCGACATGTGTGTGATGGATGTCTTGAGGGATCAGACGTTGGTGGAATTGAGGTCAGCAGACTCAAGACGAGACAGAGTTGGCTATTTTTTGTCCGTTGCAGAGAGTAATAACTCCTGCTATTGCAAAACGGAGTGGTGACTGTTCTAAAAGGGCTCTTTATTGGAAAGCTGCGTCTCAAAGGGCATAAATAAAGGCGGGCCAAATTAAATCTATATATACAGTATATATATATTTTTGCTGAAGGTTGTGTACGAAGGAGCAGGTTAGGAAAGCTGGTACAAAAGTTTTTTTTTCACATGAATGGCCATGGCGAAAAGAGGGAGCGGAGATTTCTTTACTTGGACCGACGACGAGGTCGAACTGTTGCTCAGAGTCACGTGATCGGGGCGTGACGAATCAGGGAAGGACACGTCGTGACCGCTAGGACCCAATCAACGTCCGAGTCATCGTTTCCAAGCTTCTCCGTTTAAGCCACGCTAGGAGTTTTCAAACTTATCCGTCCATTGAAGCGTTTCCTTAAGTTATCCATTTTCGATGCTCTAAAACTTTGGCGTGAACTTTTTGCGTGTTAAATAGAAAGAAGTGTGGACATGGCCTAGGTCAGTCCCACTCATATCAAGCTGTGGTTCACCTGTTGCCTTTTGATCCATTAACGGCATGCTTGGGTCGGATTATGTTCTCAAAGCAATTGAACAGTCAACAGCTAGAACAGCGGAAAAGCACTGGACATGTCCTGGTACCTGATCATACTGAAGACTTCATTATTTCATTCATTTTGCATTTATCTGGGTTTTTAAGCTACATTTTTCTTGCCACTTGAAGGCAGCACAACAAGCTTTGTACACCTATTTGACTCTTTTTCATCCTGTACAATTGATGCACATCTACAAACAGGCCTGGACTGGGACAAAAATTCGTCCCTGGACTTTTTCGGTCCAGACTGGCCCACCACAATCCGCACGCAGATACTGTGCCAACTCGGTCCGTTGATGTACTGTACATATAATCACACAAGCCCTTAATAACAGCACACACACCTGCTATCACCACCAGCGATCTCCTCCTCCCCCTCCTGTACCACCATGGCAGCGGGAGCCTCACTTTCACTGTCCGACGACACCTCCTGAGAGGGACCCGCCACTCCCGGCGCAGCCAAAGCCCCGGAGCCGGAGGCTACGCCCCCGCCGCCTTTTCGTTTTTTCTCCATTTTTGCTTTCTCTTCTCTCTCACAGATTGCTAATGATGTGTCATTAGCTCATCATTAAAGGTGATTGGACGAGGGGGGGGGGGGGGGTCTGGAAAATGCGTGGGCGGGACTACTAGTCTGGGCCTATCATAGGGCCACTGGGCCTCTTATGCGGTCTTTACATGCAAAAAAAAAAAGGTCAGCCACTGCCGGTCCATTACTGACCGGCCCACCGGGAAAACTCCCGGTACTCCCTATGGCCAATCCACCCCTGTCTACAAACCCTGTAGACACAGAGCAACATTAGCCCTTTACCTGTTAAAGACTGCTATCTTCTTTAGCTAGTCACTATGCTGCATTTTCAGATCATTTGGTGCTGGACAGTAGATTTATCAGCTTAAAACAGCCGGTAATGAGACTAATGAGACTAATGAGAGTGAACCACAACAGTGACATTGTGGGCTGTAAAACCAAAATAATGAGCGGAAAGACGACATCTTATGGCAACATAAGGTCCTTAAACATTTTTAATTCTTGTTTCATTATCATAGAAGTGAGAAAAGAAGCTCAAGCTCTTTTTTATTTGTTTGTTGCGTCCCACTTTTCCCTTTTCCTTCATATAACGAGGAAACAACAAGCCAACAATCGCTGATCCTCAACATTTACACCAACATCAACCATGCAGCAACATAAATGTAGTTTACCAATATCCTGCTGACATACATCTGATCCATTTTTGTATATACAGCCATACGGTGTGAGGCCTGTCCAATCTACATATATTCTAAAAGACGCTATCAGTTTCCAGTGGTGACAAAGTGAGTCCACACATCCCCTCTTTTCCTTTACACTGCACACTAACCGTTTTCTAGCACACCTCAGCCGAGCTGCCAAAATGCAGGATGTTAGGAAATGTCCGATGTTGTCCCCTGACAGCCTTACGTAACTCCCGAGCGTGTGTCAGGGATAATCCTCTTAGAGAGGAGAGGACTTGCCTTAATAGGAAACAAAACACAGTCCTCCCCTGTCCCCTGTTTTTAATAATTAAAATGGAGTTTGCTCCAAGGCCACCGCACCAGAGTAATCCATGCCGGAGGACAAGCCCCTGCTCTCAAATGATTGTTTGCATGTTCAAAATGATAGACGTTGTGTAAACAGATTGGTATTAAAACGCAGGGAGGTGCAACACAATGCTACTTCCTTTAAATGTAAAAGCATCATCACTACACTTACATCTAAACACACCTACACACACTTACATCTAAACACACCTACACACACTTACATCTAAACACACCTACACACACTTACATCTAAACACACCTACACACACTTACATCTAAACACACCTACACACACTTACATCTAAACACACCTACACACACTTACATCTAAACACACCTACACACACTTACATTTAAACACACCTACACACACTTACATCTAAACACACCTACACACACTTACATTTAAACACACCTACACACACTTACATCTATACACACACCTACACACACTTACATCTAAACACACCTACACACACTTACATTTAAACACACCTACACACACTTACATCTATACACACACCTACACACACTTACATCTAAACACACCTAAACACACTTACATCTAAACACACCTACACAGTGAATGGTTGTTTGTCTCTATGAAAATGTTAGAAACATGTTAGACACACGTTAAAGACACATTAGACACATGTTACATGTTAGACACAAGTTAAACACACGTTAGCCACATGTCAATTTGTATTTGTAAACGATGAAGCCTCGATGACCACCAATGTTAATCACGGAGTTCCACAAGGTTGTGTGCTTGGACCAATTTTATTTACCTTATATTCAATTCAATTCGGTTTATTGTGTATAGACCAATATCACAAATTACAAATTAGCCTCACAGGGCTTTATATACAGTATATATGCTTCCTTTGGGCAATATTATCAGGAAACACTCCATACACTTTCATTGCTATGCAGACGATACTCAATTATATCTATGTTAAACTCAGACAAAGCTGAAATTATTTTACTCGGCCCTGAACACCTCGGAGATCAATTATCTGGTGATGTGGTTTCTGTAGATGTTAACACATTTAAGAGTAGACTTAAGACTTTCCTCTTTAATAGTGCTTATAGTTATGCTGATCCTTTTGGGCGATACAAATTGAACTGAATTGAATGTTAGACACATGTTCGTTAGACACACGTTAGAAACATGTTAGACACATGTTAGACACACGTTAGATACACGTTAGATACACGTTAGACACATGTTACACACATTAGACACACGTTAGACACACGTTAGACACACGTTAGACACACGTTAGAAACATGTTAGACACACATTAGACACACGCTAGACACATGTTAGACACACGTTAGATACACGTTAGATACACGTTAGAAACATGTTAGACACACATTAGACACACGTTAGACACATGTTAGAAACACGTTAGATACATGCTACACACATGTAAGAAACATGTCAGACACATGTTACACACATTAGAAACATGTTAGAAACATGTTAGACACACGTTAGATACACGTTAGATACACGTTAGACACATGTTACACACATTAGACACACGTTAGACACACGTTAGACACACGTTAGACACACGTTAGAAACATGTTAGACACACATTAGACACACGTTAGACACATGTTAGACACACGTTAGATACACGTTAGAAACATGTTAGACACACATTAGACACATGTTAGACACATGTTGGAAACACGTTAGATACATGCTACACACATGTAAGAAACATGTCAGACACATGTTAGACACACGTTAGACACATGTTACACACATTAGAAACATGTTAGAAACATGTTAGACACACGTTAGATACATATTACACACATGTTAGACACACGTTAGATACATGTTACACACATGTTAGACACACGTTAGACACATGTTACACTCATGTTAGACACATGGGTGACGTGTTCCTTCATCATGAGACAGTACATTACATTACATTACATTACATTATTACATGTGATTTAGCTGACGCTTTTATCCAAAGCGACTTACAATAAGTGCATTAAACGATGAGTCCAAACTCAGAACAACAAGAATCAAGCAAGTACACAGTACTACAGACATCATGCTGCTGCTTTAATTCACCACTAAGTAACTAATGAGCAGTTTTTTTTCCTCGTGCTCTTTGTACATGTTTCAACATAACTCCGACATGCTGTAATAATATTTACAAAGCAGCTTTACACAATGAGAATATTGATGACTACACTGCGCTCCAGTGGATACGCTCATAAAATACATTAGTATGCAGGCAGTGTTGTGCTTCCTAAAGTACGGAGTGATGAGGATGATTGTAAAAAAACTGCTTATTTGCACTGAGGGCCATACCAAGCTGGTCAGCTGCACAGGGCAGTACACTGTGTATATTCAGACATGACATGGTCAGGTCAAAGAATGTTTCATGTCACTAGATTTCCCCATCATTCAATTCCCTAAAAGTACAAATTTAAACCTTACAACTTGGTAGCTACACTATTTATTATTATTATTATTAATGTTATTATAATGAATAAAAAGAAACGTATGAGTAATAAATATGAATGAATCTATGTGAAAATATGTTGCTGCTGAAGCGTAACTAAGCACTCTGACACCCTCTGGTGGTGTGAAAGAGAATTTCTGGTTGAACTCAACAACCGTTAACCTTTGACCCGGAGGCCGCTTAGGGCACTGAGGGAGCTGATGTCCTAAGTATTCATTCTGTCAATTTGGGGGATTTTTAACCAAATAAATTAGGAAAATTAGGCTTAGAATGTAGGACTTTTTCTAATTGGAAATGAAAAGGTACGTAAAATGTAAATTCACAATTAACTTAATAATTAATTATTATGGAAATAAATCTGCTCTGTATGAGTGAAAATATTTTTGTAAAGGATTATTGGTTTGAAACTATAATGAAGCAGAGAACACACTCATCCCTTTCTGTTTTTTTGTTGTTGTTGTTTTGCTTCTTGCCTCGTACATCTCTTCATGGATGAATACAATAAAAATATTTGTAAAAAAATCGATATTAAAACAAAATAAAATATATGAAGAACAAATCAAAATTCTCTTGTCTTAAACAGAAAGGGTTTGAACACTTGACTCCACGTGGGGTCGCCGCCGAAGAAAGACACACATAGCCAAGTCAAATTTCCTTACAATAAATACTGTTTATTACTGCAGTTATGAATCTAAATGGAAAGCATTTCCCATTTAAGCCAACTGTAGACAGTTTTTTTTAATAGATTTTATTGTTGGGAATGCTGTGAGCAATCCACATGTTCTTCTCAGTTTGTCTTTGTCGTGAGATTGCTGGTCAACAGCTGCAATCCAAAATGTTCAGCTTATTGAGGACATTATCGGAATAACAACTTTTAACCCCACCGGTTTCACTTAAACGTAAATTCCGTCCTGGTTCAAACAAACACATGTGAGCCTCAACGTAACAGGAGCGCCAGCCAACTGAGATTGGAAAGGATTTCAGGAACAAAGCAGAAAAAGGGACTTTTTTAAACTGGCTTTAACCTTCTCGTCCTCTCACGATACACACATCCCCATGGCAACCTTTAATTGCAGGTGGGGGACTCACCGCTGATTGAGATTTGCCAATTAGACCTCTGCTCTGACCTCTGTGGCGGCTCACCGGTGGATTCTTAGCTCACGTTACACGAGATTTGACCACGTGACTTCGACTTTAAGACTTCCTAAAGACAAATAAAATACTATAACTTTAGTGAGAACCGCTTCAACGTTTTGTGTCCACATACAGGGAGAGGGGAAGTTTCTCCAGGAGGCTCTGGAGTATGCAGGACTTTCTAAATAAAAGTCTCCAGTTGGAAACAGGAGTTTATGAGGGGATCCTCAAGTAAGCTGAGAGATTTTCAAAACAAAAGCCCTTAAAAGGCTTCCTGAGAGCTAAAAAAAAACGTTAAAAATAAAAATGTCGCTAACTTTTTCCTGCTAGTGCTCATACGGTTTAGACCTCAACTGATGGTTTACACTTATTCCAAAAATACACTTCATTGCTCACATTTTCTAATATTCCGACTGTTCATACAGCCGCTTCTTCATACACAGTTAAGCCAGCAGTGCAGTCTAGCTGCCATTTATCAAGCGATGCTGTTCAGCTCCCTGCTACAGGCTACACAAAGCGATGCAGTTCAGCTCCCGACTGTCCATCAATCAGATTTTCCGCTGCCAGCAATCCCACCTGCATTCTCTACTGTTTTATTGCATCACACTATAGCGCAGCAGATGGCCTGACATTCATTTAAATATCATTATTTACAATAAACCGACACGTGAACTCCTCAAACAAGGACACACGTGCACAGGGTTTGTCATTCAGTAAGCCCAGTAGAGTCATTTCTCTCGCCCAGAACGAGACATCTGTAAACATGTAGTCTTGCTTGAAATCTACATTCAGGGTCTGAAGACGTACGCTGTTGAGAGTCCAAAGTGGTAGAAACTACCAAGGAGAAAAAAAGAAAAGAAAAATGTAGCAAAAACCACTGCCACAAAGTTCAAGGGGACATCCGTAATGAATGCTGACACCTTGCGGGCCCTGTGGTCACTGGGTGGCCCTGCTGGATGCAGTTCATCAACTGTGCGCTAGGAGGTGCTGGTCTGACACGGCAGAAGGAAGGTACAAGGGTCCAGTATCATGCAGGAAACCCAGCGCTCCTCTCGTTCCTCCACTGTGCAGTGAGCAGGCCAACACCAGAAGATAACCTGGGAATAAGAGAAAGGATACGGTAAGGCCTGTTGACACGCTTACTTTCCTTTCCTTTGTTGATTTAAAAAAAATGCACATTCAATTGCTTTTAACTATTATAGCATGCATTTAGTAGCTTTGATATGTTTTATGGTGAAAACATTCTGGATTTAATGTAAACAAATCCAAGTATTGTGGCTCAAGACTGGAGAGAATTAAAACTGAATGGAAAACTTCTCTTTATTTAACCCACACACCAATACGTCTTCGTTTTAAAACGCATGACCTTTGTTATGTTTTTTTGGACTTTTGAAAATGCTCTTCGTCTCGTTTCTTAATTTAAGCTAACATTATATTCACAAATTGATTGGAAACTCTGCTTCCGACTGCCCTTTTAAATCTTTCCAGCCGACCAGTATTAAATCAAGAATCATGTGAAAGTGGTGCACCGGTCGTGGACACGGCTAAACTATCTGCTGAACAAACTGGTTGTACCATTTGGTGCCTTTCAGGGCCATTCCTTGTGATGGGCCCTGTCTTTCTTCTTCTTCTCATTTCTCTCCCTCTGTAGTCTCTCCAGCTCGGCCTCATACATCATCTCCTGGATCAGGTATTTCTCTCTGCGCATTCTGTCCCGCAGGTCCTTGGGGAGGTCGGGGATCAGGTACGCGATCAGGGTCTTGATGGCAAAGACCATATGCTGCAAAAGCAGAGAACGTGAGAACAAGAGCCGGCGCCTTGCCTCCACAATGCAGAACAAGCCAAACACTGACGTGACAAGGCGGGCACAAAGAAATGAATCCTCCACCGCGAGGTCGGAGACAGACGGTTTAAAGGCGTTCAATAAAAATAATGCAAGTGACGGACTATTTGACTATTTATATTTATATAATCATGCCTGGATTGTGGAGGGGAGAAGTAGATTTATGGATCGTATTAATGATATGGCCAACGTGGTACAGCTTATTTACAGGGGTGATTTCCTGTGTTATTTTTTTTTTACGACAACCGACAAATTAAACTGTACCCATGGTCATTTAGTGCAGTTTAAATGATTTGTTTTTATTTTGTAACATATTCAAATGCGATTGCGACTTTGTGTAGCTAAACAAGACTAATTAAACCACCTGTGTGAGTCTTCGTTAGTGGCTGTGTGTGCACCTGGCGCTGGACTGAGGTTGCTGATGGGAAACGTCTGGGAGCAGGTCAAAGTGATCGCGGGGTCGGGTGCAAACAGGCAAAAGCAGGGGAGGCATAAATGTTCACACACAGAATGTCCACAAAGCACACGGTGAAATGAGGTCCGCCAGCATTTCCTTTTTCTCACGGAATGGATATCATGAAAGGGATATATTATGATATTTGGATGGGTTCAAATGAGTTTGTCTTGCTCGTGGTATTCACAGATATAATCTGAATGATCCTTCAGAGAGCATGGCTTTTAAAGTTAAATCTCAACACAGACTTTAAGCCTGGTGTAATATTCCTTTAGGAAATCAGTCCAGGTAGTTCAACTTGATTTCATCTGGTTTTAAACGTTTATATTCTGAGACAAAAGCTCATTTTATTTGTATTTACTACAGCAGTTCCTCAGAACACTGTCTATATAATAGTTCTGTCAGATGTAGACAGAGAAAATAAAGTCGCTCTCAAACCACAAGCCTTCTTTATTGGCTGTGAGCACATGACAGCTAGCTGTATAGCGCTCATGAAGACACGTTGACGGAACAGTTTGAAAGAATCCATTTCCTGTCTGGTGCCATATGTCACAGATTGAACACGCTTACCTCAAACACGATGATGAATGCTAGCCGAGCTGCCAGGACGTGCCAGAACTGCAGCGTGTACGAGTAGGGCTCAGCCGAGTCTGGAGGCTCCCTGTAGTCCCGGTACCTGGTGGGTCAACCAGAGTTCAAAGGTCATCAAAGCGGAGCAACATCTGTTTTCTAGCATGAGGGCTTTTGTGTGGTGGGAAAACTCTGACTTTAAATTCTCTTTGCGACTTGATGTATTCTCGCTGAAGCTGGCTTCTGGCTTACATCTAAACTTCAGTTTGAACTATTTATTTGGTTATTTATATTTTATGCGGATCTCAATAAGAGCCTGCGTGTTGGTTAATTAATGAAATGATGGATGAACACACCCACACACACCTTTCTGGGATTGTGCAAATGCTTGCAGACAAATCCTGTTAAAGTGAATATGCTTCTGGCAAATTTCTTCTTTATGTGTAACAGGCACTGAAATGACAGTTAACACACACACAAACACATAGACACGGCTTACCTACAATACTTTACAGCTTCTCCAAACAGCTCGGAGCCATTAGTCATCGACTGTGATCTCTCCTCAAAGTCAGATACCCGAAACACGGAGAGACTGGCGTTGACGTAACCAATCATACACCTGAGGAACATATGAGCAATCATTTTATCCAACACTTGCCGTATCTAAAACGGGAACAAAATAGAACCTGTACATTTCTTTTTGATTTTATCACCCTAACAATGTTTTTTAAATTAAACAAAAATCCTCAATTTATTAAATCAAATTTCTTTAAAGAGTATCACTAATCCTTTGCGTGCACCATGCGGCAGAGCAAACAGAAATTTGACCGCAGTGAAAAAGTTGTATTGGAAAGGCTAAACGCCAACGCGTATGGATTGAAGCAGAACCTTCTGTTCGATAACAACATGTGGTGAATTCCAGAAATGATTGTGCTGCTGCAAAGTTAATAAAGTGTGCAGCATTCAAATATTGATTTTAGAATTTGTATGTCAACGTTATGAATGAGTCACTAAGTTAAAGGAACTAATAGGGGCCAGCTTGTCACAAATTAATATTAACTCGAGGAAAACAAATCGACTCACCCCTGCCCTGCTCGGCCCTGACCAGCACAAGGTCCATACTTGTAGGCGTAAACAAGGCGAGGGATAAAGTCTGAGGTGACAGCGATGACAAAGGCGTTGGTGATGACAGACAAGATGCCGATGCCCTCCAGAATGCCGTACCAGATCCCTGCCAGACGTGGATAATTAGACATGCAATATACATTAAAATGTCAAAGATTTCTCGTGCCTGAGATGTTTTATTCACCTATGTCTTTGGCTTGTGAGGGCAGAGGTCGCCGCCACTGTGTGACGAACTTGTAGGCGTCTAAGCGAATCTCGATGACGTTGTTCAGCAGCGCTAACAGAGGGGCCAGAGGGAAGGCTGCCACAAAGATGGTGGTGAAGCCAAACTGTAGGACTGAAACATACACAACGACCACAAGCCTTCAGGTCCCATAGTTCCTGCAGAGGTTTCTAATGGGTGACATGTTAGCAAACAATTGCGTACGTACAGCAGTTGTGGAGCGACAGACAGATTATATCTGGCTACCTGATGAGTTTAAGTCCAATATTCACTCTCATTATAGCTGCTTTCTCTCCATCAACTCCTGAGGGAAACGAAGTGCTGCAGGGATGACGTATTTTTTTTAGGCCAGTCTGGAAGTTAGCATTCCACTGGTTCCCTCGACAAAAAAGGCAACAGGTTTTTCCATTGGATTTTGGATTATTGCAGAAAATAAAAAAGTATTAAAATACTTCAATTTCTTGATCTTCACAACTAAAAACCCCTTTTATGATTTTTTTTTAATGAAGTGTAATCGCCAGAAGTAAAAAGCTAAGCACTACACTAAAGGTGGACTAGTGTTGGCGTGATGTCGTTTTGTAGTCATTTTTTGTAGCCACTTGTTTGCAACCGGCTTTAAGACACAAGGTCTGCCCTTAAAACAAGCTTTTAGATATTTCCACGTTTTATTTCCCAACATAAAATACATAATCCATCCATCTAACTTGTGAATTTGAAGGGATTTCACATTTCAGGCATCCAACCAAAAACACATTTACTTCGAGTAACAAGGGAATTGGAATGTGCATGAATGTTAAATCCTTTCCTGGTTTTAGGACTCCTTCCTCTCTCTTCTCTGCTAGCTGCTAACCGCTCCGCTAAGCCAACAAGCTAGTTGCTAGCTTTGTCTTGTTTGGTGTGAAGTGGGTTTGTGAGAGCCTTTCTGGTGAAAACAGCTGCCTGCTACATCTTTTGGTTCACTCTCACTCAGCGGTGAGAGTGAACCAAAATTAATTTGTGAGAAAAAAAAAACTCAAAACAATAAGCGGAAAGGTGCTAAAACTGCCCAGTTGAGTGATGATTCTCTGTGGGTTCATCCTTACAAGCAAACCCCTATTACACAGTCATTGTTTCCTTTGTTAATGCAAAAATATTAATAAGTGCAGCTTTAGTTTATATAACTCCCGCAGTCACAAATACAACAGTCAAGAGCAACAAAGATGCGAGCAGAGATGTGGTAAAGCTCCCAGCCCAAATGTAATCCATAGCAAGTCAGTGTCACAGTTACATAACAAGCACTGCAGCAGCCAGGGATCCAAATGAAAAGGTTTTATGAGTTTATGAGTATGAGGTTTTAAGAATTATAGATAGTATTAGAGAGGATTAAGCCGTAGAATGCAATTAGGATAACCTTACGCCTAATATCTGAGGTTGTGGCGCTAACATGACTTAAGCTTTTTACTATCTGTGCTATACCCGAATAGAAAATGTATGCATGGCACTTCCGCTGCAACATACTCATTTCTAAGTATTCGTCAAAGAGTCCGTAGGCATTCATTGGCTGCAGGTTGTAATCCCTCTCCCACTGCGGGAAGCTGGCCTTGGCTTTCTGTCCGTGTTCTCTGCGCAGCCTCCGCCGTGTCCACCAGTTCTGGATCAGCCTAGCAAAGCAACAGCAGAGCAAACAGGATATTTACCTTCAAGATACTACAGGGAACTTTAATCTTGTGTATACCTTGGCGGTCCCTGTAACAGGGGCTGACCCACCCAGGGTCTCCCCCACCCAGACCTGGTTCTGGTTCTCTTGTGTCTCTGGTTCCTCCAGTGGGCCCAGCAATACGCCCTGGGACTCTCATAACCAGTTAATGTTCCTCACAGTAACTTTAACACTGGTTTAGTTGTTATTGTTAATCATTTGTGGTTTTGTTCAGAGTTTTTTTTGTTGTTGTGATGTCTGACATTTAAAGGTGAGAAAAAGCACTCACGGGTAGCCAAGCTCCATGAAATTGTTCCAGGTCTGTTTTAGCACCATGATGATCCCCATCTGCATACAGAGGTCAATGAGACAGCCACTGGGGTGGCACTACAGCAACAAGGAGAGAGAGAGAGAGAGAGAGAGAGAGAGAGAGAGAGAGAGAGAGGGGTCAAATCAAACTGTAGCCCTCGCTTACAATGGCACTCTGCATTGCTGGAGAAAGACTCATCATGCCTTTTGTAAGCAAAGCTCACTGGGACTCAAATTGGTTTGCAGTGTGCAACACTAGAACAGTGGCAAAATGAGCTATACTCCAAAAGTCAGAAGGCATTCTAAAAATAATTGATCTTTGAGTGTGCTGTTGATGCACATTATTCTTCCACAGTGCATTGCACAGAGGAAATGGAAAAGCAACTCACAGCTGCAAAGGAATACATTGCAAATGATGGCAAAACAGCACGGAAAACATTTGGTAATTTTAATCATGGATATATTAGATATATTAGTTCTTGCTCGGCCCATTGGCATTGTGACGTACTCACAGGTTTTTCAATCGCTTCTCTCGGGTCAAGGAACGTCTTTCAAGTATAAAACCTCCATGGATGAAACATTTATATTATAAAGAGTCGTAATTGACCTTGTTAGCAGTGTCCTGTCAGCATTACAGTTCTTGGCAAGACCTGCACTGTGTAGCATTCGAGGGCCAGGATTGGCTCGCTGCCCCGTAATGGTAACCGTTTGGTCCTCCTCCAGCTACCCGGGGAGGGCAGCTTTCATAATGGGAATTGAAGTGAATTGAAAGATTTGACTCGAGTTCAAACTGTATACAATTAACATATCATACGGAGTTGTATGGGACGAACATGGGATTAGTTTCAATGTTTTGCAGCTGTGAGCAGCTTTTCCTTTTGTGCATTGCATTGTGGGAGAATAGTGTCCATCAACAAAACACCCAAAAAACAAATGATTTAGTATGCTTATTTAAGTAAATGTAAAGATGTTGTTGTTTTGGTGGATACTCTTGACCTGCTTCAAATTAGTTTGTTAAAAACTGATTGTGCTGGTATTATATTGGTTTTTCTAATTCCATGGATTACAAAGTTTATCTCGTATGAAAACTGTTGTTTCTCTTACTTCATCTGTTGTAATTTCTTCTTTACAGCGTTATTTAAAAGCCTTATGCTGTCTAGCACAGAGGTGCAATCAGGCGAATCAGACACATAAAATTATAATCAAAATGTTTTTTTTGAGAACACTTTTCAGACGTTCCCCTGCAGCTTTCATCAGCAACTGGAAAAAAAGCCACTAATCTCTCCAAGCAGACGCCGTACTTGTACTGTACATGTCACATTTGTCCATTTCCATTTCAGCAGCCATGGGAACTAGCAATGACACATTAGCTCAGTATATTAAAGCGTCAACTCAGCCCTTTTGTCCCCGAAGACCGACTCAGTGCGTGTTTCCCTGCATGTTCCCATAAGTACTGCTGGCAGCGACGCTTCCTGCTGAGGGAGGTTAAACCGCCCGGTGGATGGGCATACAATAATGGCTTAATGTCCAATTTGGAAATACTTATATCCATAATGCTTTTCTGCTATCCCCCGATGGAAAAAGCAAGGTAATTACTCACTTCTTCCAGTTTCCAGCGATTGATGAGGCGTAGATAAGCACCAGGCCGGCCTGTAAATCTGTCAACACAGGGATAAAACTAAAACTTTATTCTGTCAGGTGGCAGCGTTAAAATCAGGCAACATCAGCAGACTTTGCAGTGGCCAATGAGATGTGTTTGCCATCAAACATATTGACCTTTTATCAGTTTTAAACCTATTATACGGACAAACCGAAAGCCCCAAAAAAATCAAACCGTAAAAAAAACGTATTATCTATTTTCTCAATACTGGGGGATTTACTTGATTTTTCTTGCACAGCTGGCTGGTGTACTGGAAAAAGCTGAGAATACATTGTGTGCCTGCCTCAATATTTCCTGGTGTGTCTATTTGTTTGGTGTCTCGTTACTCAGATGACACACATGTCTTAGTTTCTGTTTCATCCAAACACATAAGTACATACATTTAGTCAGGAAATAAACATTTTCAAGCACATGACTTTCCAGAGTCTGAGTATTCACACACCACGGCCATTTGCACCGGTCCGACTGTATTTGTTGCGAGTTCTGCAGGAATGTTCTCACCTTCCCAAGAAGAAGGCGATGTAGAAAGTGGAACTGTTGAGGTTAACGAACTGAAAAAGGAACATCTTGAGGGTGAAGCTGTTCTCCCACTCTGACTCTGTCCTTGGCTGTTCTGTGGTTGGCACACAGAGAAACTGATCAACTGATAAAAACACTGCATGTTCTGTACAGGAGTTACTAAATCTGCGTCACCCTTTCAGCTTCCAGAAAATTTCGATCTTCTGGTGCAGACAACTTACCTAAATTAGTGAGGAGAAGAGCAACCTTTTCATAGAGCTAGAAAAAAAAACCACAACGTTGTCACCAATCACTGAGGAAGGAAGTTCGACCGATCGTAAACCTGTTGTTGCAAGAAAGAAACACTATTTTTGTGTCTGGCCTGTGATGATGTTTTGTGTGCCACCTCCCACTCACCACGTTGAGGAGCATGATCATGCAGAAGTTGATGCACACTGCCGTTCCCGTGGTCGCCACCTGAGAGTTGTTCCTGATGAGGGCCCAGTCGAACGCGGCGAAGGTGCTGACGGTGATGACGCGGTATATCACGATGCCGAACACCGCGGCAATCACCACCAGAATCTGTGACATCGCAGCGAACGCAAATTCAGTTTATTTTGTATCGCCCCAATATCACAAATGATCCTCAGAGGGCTTTACAATCTGTACACATACGACATCCCTGACCTTTGACCTCACATCGGATCAGGAACAACTCCCCAAAAAACTGAAAAAAAAAACTTTCACTGGGAAAAAGGTGAAGAAACCTTCAGGAGAGCAACAGAGGAGGATCCCTCTCCCCGGATGGACAGAAGCAATAGATGTCATGTGTACAGAATGAACAGCATTTACAGAGTTACAACACATTCAATGAATATGACATACATGTATGAATAATTAGTAGAATGTATGAATAATTAGTAGTAGGCATGGACCACGATCCAGACCTCCACAAACCATGAAACAGAACACAAGACTTTCCATTGACGTCAATAGTCCAAAAGATAGAAATAGTCAAAGACGCTCACCATGAAGAAGATCCCGGATGCTGAGACGATGAGGCGACTGTATTTGTCGCTGAAGGCCTGGTGAGGTTCAGGCTTTCCAGATATGGGGTTCATCCTCTCCTTTTTGGAGTATTTGGCCTCAAACTGGGGGCGTAACTCGTCCTGAAAGACAAAAGGACAAAGACATGCCTGAGCAAGACTTAGCAGTGACTGTAAATAGTCCCCTCAGTGCAACAGTCCCACCTTTTATAAATACATGCCTGCAAACTAGCATCGACTGGAAACACGTATAAGTAGGCAAGTACTTAGAAATACTGTCTGTGTGACTTGAAACGAAAACGAAAACGAAAAATGGCAGCAACTTGTTGTTTCACTTTTTCAGACGTCCTCTCGCCACATCTCACTCAATCTGTAATCAGATCCACAGACGCAGAAATAAAAAGGACGGGCTTCACCTCCTCCTCCTCCCAGTCGATGAGGTCCCAGTCGTATGCGAGGACGGCCCTGCGCCGTTTCCAGAACTCCAGGAAGACCGTGGCTGAAACCCACGACGGAAAGGAAAACCCAGCGTCAGGTGTTTGCATGTGACCGTGTCACGACGACACTGTACAGATCAAATATGCTAAATATGTCATCGACATTTAAAAAACCCAAAAAGAAACATATTTATTTCAGGTTAATAAATGAGCATACTTTGGTGGAACATGCACTCTCCATGCTGACGCCTTTACGCTGCAAGTACTATTTGAACCAGCTGGGTCAGAAAAGAAATGAAGAAGTGTGTGTGTGTGTGTGGGGTGGGGGGGTGGGGGGGGGGGGGGGTGGGGGGGGGGGGTGGGGGGGGGGGGGGGGACAATTCAAATAACAAAAAATGGGCGAGTGCCTCGAACATTTGTGTTAAGGCCGACAATCTCCCTATTACATAATAAGTCTGTCTCCTGGAGATCCTAAATGGAGGACATTTAGAAGTCTGCGTTGTCCTTTCGGGGAGAAGGCAGCGTCCCGGTGTGCTGGCATGAGGCTCGGTATGGCTGAACAAAGTCCTTTGGATAGCTTACTTATTGCACACCATGCCTCTCCACTGAACACTGAAGCGAGAAGCTCACAGATTATTGGATCTCTATTGTGTCCACGTCTGTTGAAACGTAGTGAACGTGGGGGCCGCAGCTGTCTGAGAGGGGCACCGCTTCCCCGTGTGGAGCCAGCAGGGGGGGGGGCCCACTTCTGAGGAGCCTTAATGAAGGGATTTGAGCCCATCCTCTGCAGCCGAGCCCCGGCGTCATATCCACTCGGACAGCGGCAGCAGCAGCAGTGACTGGAAGGTCAGTACATTAGTGCACAACAATACTTTAAAGTGTGATATCAGTGAGGCATGTTTTTAGTGAGATTATTAGTTTGTGTGACCTGTGTCATGTCTTGTATATATTTTACTCTACGTTGTATGCACTTTATTTTTTGTATTGTTTTCGCACCCTTTCAATATTCATGTTTATCTGACGTCGTGTCCTTTTTTTATACCCTAAATAAAATGTTCCGTCCGCGTGTTTTCTCTAGTCTTCTATATGATATGATGCCTTCAACCTTACATTTCATGCAGGTCTTTTAGTTTGTGCGTTTGCAGAGTGCTCAGAGGTGTCTAACTTATTAAAGGTTGTTAAAGTTAATCTGTGGACAAGATAAGAGGGAGAATCAGATCATTAAAGCCAACATTTGGCCTTTTACCTCCTTAAAACACTTTTCACATCATGCTGACTTGATTCAATTAAAAACTAAAATATTTTAATACCCTGAATCTTTTTTTCCCCCACACACCATTCCTGTCACACTCAATCCCAATCAACCCTCTCTACACACAGACAAGCAGACCGGAAACCTTTCAAGACTTCAGCAAAGGGATTTTGCTCTGAGACTTATGAGAAGCAGATGTAATGATTGATATTAAATCTACCAGGGCACAATGATTTCTACATACTCTTTAATCACAGAACATTTGCTCACAGTCAATAGGTTGGCCGTGGTCTTCACAGCCAGATTGGATCCTTTGAGTGTGCAGAGGAAAGCTTCAGTACCTGCTTCAGGGCCGCTCCTGCAGCCTCATGGGACCTCTCCACAACCAAAACCTGACCCAACCAGAGGTCACCCACTGGGAGTCAACGCCACACCTCTCTTCAGCTGGTACTGTAGCATTTATCCGTTTGATGATGTGTTGCTCTACATTTTTCTTCTCTTTACTTTTCTTTGACTGAACTGTAGTCCCGCTATATTAGCAGATCGCAATAAAACATGAATACTAAGATGTCTAAAGGCCTGAATTATTAACGCGCACTAATGCAACAGGGTCTGCGATGCTCTTATGAGTCTACTGCAGTGTGAGAGCCACAGACAGCACTTACTGTCTGTGAATTAAACAAATCACTTTTTCATTTAAATTCTTGTACATGTTTAAATGTGTCTCTGAGTCTAAAGAGCAGCGTCTGCATTGAGCTGTAAAACCGCATTGAATCTTGTTCTCTCCTCTTTACCCTCAACAGTTAACAGCATCATAATCGTGCTGGGCGTGTTGACCTTTGCCCTACAGCTGTGTTTAGTTCTGTTCTTCACGCTGAGATGTTGGCGATTGGACCGCAGAGTGCAAGAGGCTCTCAAACACCCGGAGACGTGGAACAAACTCACCGGTGAGCATGCTGCTCGCTCTTGTTCTTGTTTTGGAACGAGGGATATTTTAGGCGGCTCTTGAAATTGTACAAATCAAACACAGTTTTTACATTACATTACATTTAGCTGACGCTTTTATCCAAAGCGACTTACAATCATGTTACATTCATACACTGTAGACACAGCTACAGGGAACAATTCAGGGTTAAGTGTCTTGCTCAAGGACACATCGACTAGGGCGGGAATTGAACCACCAACCCCCTGATTGAAAGACAGACCTGCTAACCACAGTCGCCCAGTTTTAATGTTGATCATGTGAAAGCAACCATGCAAATAATGCAACTTTAGTTGTGAGTGGTTTTCAAGAAACAAACCCATTGCCCAGTATTTAATTTAAAGCCGTTTTGTAGATCTATTGCTATGGCAACTACTATTTCATGCCTGTGTCTGATCTTGTAGCATATTTTGAACCCATGTTATTCAGATTGAATAACATTCAGATGGCATTAGGGCAGTACCGAATGTCATTTCCTTTAACATTCAAGCTTCGTTATTGTGGTTGTATAAATTTAAGTTATTAATGTGTATTAATGTTAGATTTCCGCTGGACTTGACCTTCTATAGAGGTGCGTACCTCCCTTTGTGTGTGGCAAGCCGAGGAGCAAATAGTTATGACAATTTTGTTTTTGAAAGGCCAACCGATATGAATTGGAGCAGAATAGTTCATTTGATAAAAAAAAAAAAAAAAGATTACATGTATCAATTTTTGGAGTCATTGAAACATGTTTAGATCACACCTTTGTTGTTTCCTTTCTTTTCTATCCCTCAGCCCCCTCATGCTTCCACCGAGACATCCATAAACAGGCCAGCTACCAGCCATGTGACGATGACGATGGTGCTGCTGCTGCTTCATCACCTGTCCTGTCTGCAGCCGCTGAGGAATATGAACCAATCACAAACTCTCTGTTGGCCCCTCCCATACCCTGGGACCTGGTTCAGTGCTAACAGCTTCCTGACCCTCTTGCCTACACGATGAATGCAGTGAATGCATGCTTTTAAAATAATGTACAATCTCCTACATGCAATGCAACGATATGTTTTTTAAATGTTGTGACAATACTTTTTAGAGACCTAGGATATATTTTTACTATTTCAGTAATTACAAAACAAGTTAAAGCCGCACTAATCGATACCTTTATGGGACCGATGGGTCAAATGGCGGTCTAGTGTGAAGGTGTTGATCATCGTGACAAACTCACAGAGGACGATCTCACAATTAAGCAAATCTCCTCAATTCTTCGTCATGTTCTTTGAGCATCTTTTAGCTCATCGGCCTGCAACTTTAATGTCTTGGTTCAGTCTCATCGCGTGTCACTTCCTGAAGTAGAGCGAAGCTGTTTTCAGTGATGATTCTAATAAAGCCACTGTATTATGCTACATGCCCAGCAGAGAACCGTGAACGTAATGAGAGACAGATTTCCAAGAGCAGCAAAGACAGACATTGATAAAAGGACATTGAATATTGGACTTACAGTCAGCAGGTGGATAGAGACACAACTGCCATTTGTTTTCTTGGTGTATAACTAGGCGACATGTGAGCCATATGAACTTTGTGAGGGTTATAGAATGCACATGTTTTCTGCTTGTTGCATTGCCCCAAAGTGGCAACAAATGTGGTCTCAGTAAATCTTCAGGAGAAAACATCTTAACGGTTTGTCACTCACCCCAAACAGCCATGAACACGGCGAAGAAAACGGTTGCTCCGTTGTCAAAGAGATGGGTGACCTGAAGAGAAGATGGGAAGAACAACATTTAGCTGACGTTTACAGTCTAGTGTGTTTAGGATTCAAGGGGACGGATGGATATTCATAATAATGTTTTTATTAGCGTGTAAGCTGAAACTAATTATCGTTGTGTTTTCGTTAGCTTAGGATAAGCCCTTCAAAACTACAATACATCAAGGCCCCAGGAAGAGCCCCAGGCTTTGAAATTTAAGAAAGGTGCCAAAGTTTGGAACTTTTTTGGGTCTATCACGTCATGCCATGAGGCCCAAAAATACGTCTTACATTGGGAAAGAGACCGTAAATCAATGTATAATTTGCTTTTTTCAAGGACATCAACTTTCCACTGAAACGTGTCGTCAATTAAATGATTGTGTCATTAAAATTGCGCATTGATCCAGAGTTATTGTCCCTCTTGAGCGAGTCCTCTTGACGGAGTCCGCCATGTTGCACCACGATGTTTCTACAGAAGCCCAGAGTGGACAAATCAGACACTATCGAGAGAGAGAGAGAGAGAGAGAGAGAGAGAGGGAGGGAGCGAGAGAGAGAGAGAGAGAGGGCCTTCTCACTGTTACGTTACCTGAAGGCCACCGTAGATAGGAAAGGGCGGAGTGAGCGAAGGCGTATTCAGCTGCTTTCACCGATACGTCCCACGCAAACCGACACTCGGCTCCTTTTACTGTAATACTGATGCAGTTTAGCTTCAATCCCTGACCACTACTTCTCTGAATCAAACCCACCAGAGTTGACCCTCGCTGACTTTGTGCTGAATGTGGTTAATCGGTTTTCGAGATCTCGAGTATTTAGTCCCGTTGCTGTGGTGACAGTACCTTGGCGTAGATGCAGCTGTCTGACAGTCTCAGGTGAGGGCAGTACTGGTCACAGATGGGGCACATGATGATGTCAGTAGCCTGGCAGATTTCTTTACTGGAGAACAACAGGTAGCCTGTCAGACTCCAGTTGAGTTGGTATCACAATGTCTAGCAACTTTAGTGCAACACAGTCAAAAAAGACAAAGTGAACCATTCAAGCACAGCGCTGCATGTGTGTGTGTTTGTGTGTGTGTCTGTGTTTGTGTGTGTGTCTGTGTGTTTGTGTGTGTGTCTGTGTGTGTGTGTTTGTGTGTGTGTCTGTGTGTGTGTGTTTGTGTGTGTGTCTGTGTGTGTGTGTGCAGACCTCTTAGGTTTTATATCGGAGTTGTGAACGTTTTGTTGTTCAGCTTTCTTACACTTTCTCAGTCTTTTAAAGAGATGACTGAGAGCATTTACATCTTAAGCATTTACTTTAACCGGAGAATCCTGAATACGTTTTACTTTATTATTTCATTTAACAGGTGTCCAATACGATAAGTAACAAGGGACAGTTTCACACTCCATTGCCTTATCTTTAGGTCTATCTGATCTGCAGAAATAAACCAAGGCTTGTTCTTCTGGAGAAATACATTTTTTTCTTTTAAATGCTTGACACACAGTACGATAGCAGCTCTTATCAGAACAGAGAGGAGGTGTGTTTACCTGACCTGGCAGTGCTCCAGAGTGAAGAGGCCATACAGGAATACCAAGAGGCCCACCAGAGCGGCAGGGAACAGCATCCCTGTGTACCAGCCGAGCCAGGCGAAGTACAGGCCGATCTTCTCCCCAAAATACCTCCTGAAACCACAGCAACCAGTTCCAGGGTGTCTTTCACGATACTTCAATAGAATATTCATACAAAATATATTGTATGTGATTAAAGAAATGCAGATTCAACTGATATAAGACAGTTGGGAGATTAAGTACCACCACTACTACTACCTGTGATGATGCTTTGATGGTTGAGTGGGACTTTAAAGTTACCTAATGAGGTCCAGCGGCTGGTACTTGTACCAAACGCCCCACCAGGCCCAACATTCGTACAGCAGGTGCCGGTGGTTCTCTGCTCCGTGTGTTCTGATGGAGTTTTTGCTGTGGTAGCTCCCCTGTTAGAGCACACACACACACACACACACACACACACACACACACACACACACACACACACACAGAGATACGTGATCTATGTGCATGTATGTATTGCTGTAACATCAGGACATGGAATCCAGGACCACACACAAGAGACACAACAAGAAGTCATGACTTCGAATGACAAAAATGTAATTAATGAATGACTTTATGGAGATCAGATGGAGCAAAATTACCTCGTGAAGAGGGAAAGCTGCCTCGTACGAACTATTGCTCAAAAGACGATTCAGTCCTGGAATCAAACACAGAGAGCGGTGAAAGGAGAAAAACAGAAGTCTGATCTGATGTTAGAATGATCTGGACACAGATTATTAGTGAGCCCTTTATTGAAGCATAAGATAAAAAAAAGATAAAGTTCCGGGAAACATTAGAAAACCAAAGTAGCAAAAACTAAAGATTTGGGGGGAAATAGAAAGGCGATAAAAAAAATCAAACACAGTGTCTGAATATTATTTTCTCTTTTTTAAAACGATTTAAATCACCTCCGTTTTCCTCACATTTCAAACAGTTGGAGGATTTGTCATAAACTCACCCATCTTATTTTTACCCTCCTCATATTTGACCCGCTGCAGGATGTGGTGGACGATGCGACTTCTGGTGGCGTTGCTGAAAAAAGTGTCTTTGTTGTGGATGATGAAACTGCAGAGAAACCGCACCGGTTATTAAAAATGACTGTCTGCTGTGGATGATACTGCTCGTGTCTGTGGAGAGTTTGCATGTCTACGGCAACAGAGAGAATTTCAAGTGGCAAAAAGTACAGAAGAGGAAATAAGAAAGAAACCTACCGGGGACCACCGTTGGATAAAGTTCAAGTCAATTCTCTGGGACCAGCTTCTAAAGGGCAGTTCCGTTAAAAACAAACAACTCACTGGTGTATCCGTGATCGACTGAAGGGGGCGGTAAAGCTCTCGTTCTCCTCCAGGTCGGCCAGAGCGTCGTTGTCAAACTTCATGGGCTTGCGGGGCAGCCAGCCGCGGAACTTGCTGATGCGCTTCTCCATCCTGCAAGCGAAGTCGGTGTTAAAGCTGCCCGAGTCCCGAGTCCCGAGTCCCGAGTCCCGAGTCCCGAGTCCCGAGTCCCGAGCTGCCTCTCCGGGCCGAACACTCACCTGCTCATGAACTTGTGCCGTCGCTGCGTGTAAAAGATTTTCCTCCTGGAATACGCAGGACATTGGGAATGATTAACTTAGAACACAGTGCAGTAATGAGGATAATGATACAGACAAGTGGTACTACTACTACTACCAATGCTACCGTTACTATGACTGCTTCTATCCATGCTTCAGGTATAAATGATACTATGTTTCAAACAACAGTATCAAACATTAAAAAGGTAGCCACTGGAGTTCTTCGACCACTAGAGGCGATATGGAGCAGTGTTTTTTTTTTATGAATGGACCTCTTGTTTGGTTTGTACCGTGCAACAG
Source organism: Cyclopterus lumpus (assembly GCF_009769545.1). Taxonomy (NCBI): domain Eukaryota; kingdom Metazoa; phylum Chordata; class Actinopteri; order Perciformes; family Cyclopteridae; genus Cyclopterus; species Cyclopterus lumpus. Next base: position 3,712,581 of record NC_046988.1, read on the forward strand.
AAAATACATATTTCCGCCGCTGGTTTCATGCTGGTCCGCTGATTGACAGCTGATTGACAGCTGATCGACAGCTGATTGACAGCCGGTGCGCAGCGATAAATAAAAGGCAATAAAAAAAAGAGAACCCGCTTGCAAACTTGTAAACAATTCGTGATTCAAAACATTCAAAAAAACGTCGCCGTTGCAAATCTTCTATGAGGAAGGAAATGCATTTTCGTGAATGTTAACAGAACTTTTATTTGTTCAGAACCAAACGCCTTTTGTAAGTTTGTCTTTTCTTCCACGATGAGACAATGCTTTGAGTGTTTGTCGTTTGTTGTTTGTTGTCACCTGAAGGGCATGCGGATGTTCATGAGCTCTGCGTAGCGACAGAGGACGTCCCATGGCGCATGAAGCTTCAGGAAAATCACGTCGCTGTTTGTCAAAGATCCCTGTGGAGGAAACCAAACACGAGGAGATACGATAGCTGAAACAGAGAGGACCACAACACACCAGTAAGAGTACAGTGAGAGACGGCTGTTTCCCCCCTTCACGTTCTCGATAAAGATGAAGTTGATGCTACTGCATCGGCAGATACTGCACACGGATCACAAGCATCCACATGTTCCACTTGTCCAAATTCAAGTCTCTCCAGGAGAACATTGCCATCAGCACATTTGTAGTGGAAAGGCTCGGAGCGCTTTCAAATCCAGCAGTCTGGAAGTTGAGATGACCGGCTCTATAGGACCGAGCGTTAAATCCCTCCTTCACACACATTGGTATTGATGTTGCTCACGTTGCCCTCTGTGAGTGCAACGTCGATCACAAGCGACTTGGCCAGAAAGAAAATAAATCTTTACTGAGCAGCGCGAGCAAAACCCCCCAAAAAAGATTGTCAACACACAGATGGAGGCCTGATGTGATTAGAAAGGTCACGCTTCAGGTGGAGCCTCCTCATTATATCTTCCGCCCCGCTGATGTGCCCTTGAGCAACACACTTAATCCCCACCAGCTAAATAAACGTTGAATTAATCATTGCCGCATCGAGTGGGGAAAGCTCTTCAAATATAAATATGCTTTCATACAGTACATCTGGCCAGATACAATTATACATTTTAAAGCGGCTAAAATCAATATTTTCTTGCCTTAGTGTCTTTCAGCTCAGCAACTTCACTGTTTTGGTTCAATCTCCTCGAAGTTGCCTCCAGCCAAAGCAGGCAGCGAAAGAAATCTGTGACACTGACATTGATCTATCCTCATTAGTTTAGCCTGTGTGTGTGTGTGTGTGTGTGTGTGTGTGTGCGTGTGTGATGAAGGAAGCTGTGAGCGTAAATGTTCCTTCTTTACCTCCTTTTCCATCTGTAAGCCCTCGGCACGGATGTTCCGCTCAAATATCTCCCTCTTCTCTGACTGCGAGCTGGACTTCCTGTAAACCAGGATGTAGTCAATGCGACTCTTCCCATCGCTGAAGCACAGGCCTCTGGACTTGCTCCTCCCCTAACAGACAGACAAACAACAACCAGGAGCCATTGGTAGCCAGCTGTTTTACATGGACGGAAAGGAGCAATGGCCTCTGGGAGTCCAGAGGTCTCGTTCCCAACACTGACCTCCTGGACGTCCGATTTGGTGTTGTCGTCGAGGACGCTGCTGTTGGTTCCTTGGTTCAGCAGCGTGGAGTCGTCGTCTCTAGACGGGCTGATGACGCCATCTGACCTTTTTCTTTCAAGCAGCACATTGACACCCTTCACAGCTGGAGGGAAGATCAGCAGAGTGTAAATAATCCATCCATCCATCCATTTTCAATACCGCTTATCCTCATTAGGGTCGCGGGGGCGCTGGAGCCTATCCCAGCTGACAGAGTGTAAGTAATAAAGTAATAATGCTGCAGGACTGCCGACTGAATATTGACGTGGTTTGGTTTCACCAACAACAGACTTGGTTAGACTTCAGAAAAAAAGACTGTGGTTTGGGTTTAAATAGTGAATAGTTTTGTAGTGAAATAATTAGCTTTTGTTACGTAGCTCACGTAAATGTAAACGTTGGTTTAAGCTGCAGAACAAAAGTTACGTAACATAACTCAACGATGGCTTGGTTTCACACGGGACGTAGACGGAGGTCTCCTGGGTTAAAGTCTATGTAACACAACCATTCACCTGGACCTCCAAAGCAGACTTTCTTGCTGACTGTGACTGTCTAAAAAAGTGGTTGGTTTGGCAGTAGGATCGGTGTGTTTGTGTGATAGAGAGAGAAGGTTTGTGATAATATCAGTTGTATGGGATAGAGACTTGTTACGATAACGCAAATCAAGCATATGTATTTTTAATAACGGCTGCCAGAGTAGTCTGCAACCAGATGCAATACAACACCGGGAGCTGCCCAGTTCCACAACATGACAGGATTTGAACACATCACGGTGTACAGGAAGAGTCCAGAAGGTCGGAGCCCTCAGCGTCTCACCGAGGGGAGGCACATCGTCTCGAGTGCTGGAGTCCTCGGCTTTGGACGAGGAGCCCTCCATGATGTCCGCCTCCCCGCGGGAGAGGAAAGCTCTGTCCGCTGCCTGGTAGCCTGAGGTGGAGGGCTGCGGCGGGACTCTGCGGCGGCGGGGGCTCCTCCGACGGGGCTCAGACCCATGGAGAGCAAAACTCACACCTACAGGAACACAGAAAACGTGTTTTTCATGAAGACTTTTGTCTCGTCACGTTTCCCAGACATTATTTACAGTCTGTAAAGTCTGTAAATAATGTCTGCAGAAGCTGGTTTCTTAATGATGCTGAATTTGTAGACAAACAAATCCATCAGTAATAGGCTTACCAAATTAGAAAACACCTCATATAAATACTGCTATCTATGATAAATGGAGTATGTACGGCTTCACAAACTACTACAAATAAATAAAAAAGTCGAGCATGTGCAAAACATAATCCTTAAAGTCAGCAGAGACCAACTAGAGGCAAATGACCTGAGCCAGAATATCTATTTTAATACATTTCATGAATTTCATTGAATTAAACCACAGTGAAAGGAAGAAATTCATTGCGGCAACAGTACACATTTTGGTAACCGCTAACAAAGCATCAAGCTTCTGTTTTTGGAATGAAAATGAAGTTTCACTGCTCCAAACACCTACAATCAGCAGAGTTTATTGAACTAATAAATGGCACAATAAAATACAATGTTTGGCTCCGGTAATGTTTACACAGATATTGCCTAACAGTACTTACTATCTTGCCAAGTTTAGATTGTTTGTTAGCCAGGATGAATAAATATGTATTAATCTTAGAAAGGTTGGAAACAGTTGTTTACATGTTGAATACGTTAGTACTCATCACATCATTATGCTTCTGGACCGTTCGACTTTGCACACTGTCATTTGACCCATTTCTTCTAGAAATATGGATAAGAGAAGCTTAAACTAAAATATTCACAATAAGTGAATTATTTTTGGTCCTTGCTTCACTCATTCCTCGTAAAATGAGTCAAAAATCCATATTAGCAGTAAATGCAAAGACATTTTCCATAAAACTTATTTTCCTGGATTATTGCGGTAGTCTACAGGCCAAATTAGAAAAATTGGACTGAAAAAAGAAGAAGCAGGAATAAGACTGTGAGAGAAAAAGGTGAAAGTCAAAGCGGGGAAGACCCACAGCGGCAGCTCGGTAACCTTTATCTCCGTAATAAGGATTAACCTTGAAAGACCTCGAAAAGACAGTCCACAGAAACACACGAGCCAATTGGGTCTACTTGTCAAGTAGACTGTGTCCTTTTGGGGGTAATTATTCAAAGCTCAGTAAAACAGCTTAAATCATCCATCTTAATATGTCTCCATCTCTTACTGTCAGTTCTCTTGAGAGTTGGAAGACTTCAGTGGAGGTGGCTGGCTGTCTTGGAGGTGTGTGTGTGTGCGCTGGATTTTTTTCCTGTTTGTGACATGAAAGGTGACTCAGCAAAAAAAAATTCAAAAAATCTGCTGAGCCGCATAGAACCGGGGCCGGAGATAGAGGTTGGGGAAGCGTCTCGGCTCTTTAATCAGCCGCTGATGCTTCGGGACATCGTAACCCGATGGATGAGGCGAATAGAAACAACGCCGGGGGAGATAACCAGTCCTGCTCCTCAACTCCTCTAAACCATTCACTGCTTCAGCTATCCACGCGGTAGCTGCAGTGGGCGAATGCATCAAGAGACTTGCTGACTATAAATATTGTCTCTCAAAGGACTGACACGCCACATGTTAGCCTACATCGTGCCGAGACATTGGCCAGTCAAACAATGTACCCATCCAACTTCAACAGCCCTGTGGTACTCCTGTAACAGCCCTGTGGTACTCCTGTAACAGCCCTGTGGTACTCCTGTAACCCGAGTCACAACTGAGTCTTTGGCAGCACACAGAACGGTTCTCTTCAGAACGCGGTGACAGTAAGTGCAACTTAAGGTGTTTCGGTAGCTATTTGATACATATGACACGGCCTGTTTCCCCATTTCCTTCTTACAACACTAAATAAAAAGGATGGCTAGTCACTACAACTCACAGGCAATATACACAACCGACAAGCTGTGTATGAACGGTCCTAGGCGGCTAACGAATAGCTTCATCTTTAAATGTTTGGACCATTTTCTAACACATTGGTTATTACCCACCGGACGATTTCCTTTAGCATTATAGTTAAGGAAACATTTGCAAGATCACATCCTAAATATCTACTTTTATGTACAGTATATCGTTAGCAGTCATTTAAATCAACCCAACAGACCATTACCACATCGGTGGGTTTTATGAACTACTTGATTTTCTAATAATAAATAAAGCCATATTAATTGTTATATTTGCCCTTTTAGTTCGTGAGACAAAAAAAACAAACACGTTGTGGCTCCTCGCGTAAGACACATTCAGCCCGGAGATGACAGCTCACACTGAGAAGAGAAGACAAGATTGCAGGATGAAAGGAACGAATGGGAGGTGGGAGGTGTGTGCGATGTGTTGCCGAGGCGATCAAGTGTCAGTCACTTGGGAGGAGGAATCCGTCGTTCCACCTGGATGCTCCCATCATGCCTTCGGGTGGACGGAAGGGGTGGTGATGATCTCCCTGACTGCATCGCGGAACACACACACACACACACACACACACACACACTCACACACACACACACACTCACACACTCAACCCATTTCCGTGTCTTACAACTGATGCAGCGTTCAGGATGAGGAAGTAGAGTGTATGAAAAAAAAAAATGAAAAAAGTACATTCACAATCAAGAGGAAGGGGGACAGCTCGGAGAGAAAATGAGTGTGTGAAGGTCAAATGCTTGCATGGTCACAGGGAAAAGTGCGCAAAAGAGATGAAGCAGCGTAAAGAGTGTGAGCAGCAACACATGAAAGAGAGCACTGCAGCAAAAGGAACAGACAAACATCCACTATGGGGAACAAGCTAATGTTCATTATTATGCCTTTGCTTCAAGACAACTTGACGACACTCACCGCGTGAAGGTGGAGAGAGGCAGCTTCACCCCTCAGAGGGGAGGAGAGGGAGGGAGAGGAGTGGGAGAGTGGGGGGGGGGGTGGGGGAGTTTTTTTTTGGGGGGGGGGGGGGTCTTCCCACCAAAGCCGCAGCAGACGCCAGAGCAGCCAGATGATTTTATACATACACACACACACACACAGCGGTCAGCCTTCCTATGCCCCATCCCCAGCCCCAACGCGTAAAATGACCTCGCTGAGGAAACAAACACGACGTCCCGCTGGGGGGGGAGCCAGCATTCCCCCTTTCTACTCCTCACTCCTCATCGCCGCATCCGTCGAGCCGACATCCCTGTACAATCACACACACACACACACACACACACACACACACACACACACACACACACACACGTACACACATGCACCCTCACACAGACAGATCTGTCACAGTGTAGATGCTACGACCAAAAGCTCTTCTCTGGTGAGAAAAAAAACACAAGCATGAGCAGGATGTTTACTGTGAGAGAGGGAGAGGGAGAGGGAGAGAGAGAAAGAGAGAGGGAGATAGAGAGAGAAAGGGAGAGAGAGAGGGAGATGGCGAGAGAGAGAGAAAGAGAAAGAGAGAGAGAGGGAGATGGAGAGAGAGAGAGAGAGAGAGAAAGAGAGAGAGAGGGAGAGGGAGAGAGAGAGAGAGAGAGAGAGGAAGAGGGAGAGGGAGAGAGAGAGAGAGAGGGAGATGGAGAGAGAGAGAGAGAGAGGGAGAGAGGAGGTGTGAGCTGTTCATCAGTCTTCCCTGGCAGCCAATCAGAGGTTAAGCTGCTCTGTCAGCGGCCAATCAGGAAAAAGGGTCCGTGTCAGTGTTGCTGTGGCCCAAAACCATGACACTCACGCACGCACGCACGCACGCACACACGCACTCACGCACGCACGCACACACGCACGCACACACACACACACACACACACACACACACACACACGCACACACACACGCACTCACGCACGCACGCACGCACACACACACACACACACACACACACACACACACACACACACACACACACACACACACACACACACACACACACACACACACACACACACACACACACACACACACACACACACACACACACACACACACACACACACACACACACACACACACACACACACACACACACACACACACTCACTCACACAGTCACACACACACACTCACACACACACACTCACACACACCTGGCTGAGCAGGTCGTTAGGCGGGTTCACCTGGTTCTGATGTTTTCGAATTGTTCATCTCATGCTTGTTTTTGTTGTCATAATAAATCATTTTTATTATTTGAGTATTTTCCTTCCCTTTGTATCAACTGTGTTCACTGCAATGAACTGTGTGCGATTATATATATATATATATAATCTTTTTTCCATTGCCTAGTCCAACCCTCAGACTCTTTACACACCCATGTATCAAGTATATTGTCTCCTATCTGTAAACTGAGGGCTCGACGTACTCGTGCTGCTGTCGCAGAGCGTCTCCTGACTGGCGCTGCAGCTGGGCAGCGGGGTGATTGACAGCGACGCCGGGCAGGACACCGGCTCCAGATGCTCGCTGGTGGGCGGCACGGGGGAAACCTCGGAGTGAACGCAGTCCGGACTGGGGAGATTCTGTCCGCTCGCTGGGAAGGGACTCTTCCAGTGGGAGAAGCCGATCGCCACTTGACCCCCGAGGTCAAACCCTGCCGAGGGACAACATTTAGAAGAAAGACAAATTAGCAGGAGTCTGTATTAAACTCTTTTTAAATCTCTATCATGCTCAACATACACTTACTCAAACCTCCAACTATAAAACTAACAAGCGCTTCTCTGTAATTCACACATGATCAGAGGGGAATTTTATAGAGACTGGTAGACTGCCGGTAGATCCATGACAGTCCAAAGTAAACTAGTAATCTCCTTAGCAATGCTGCCCTCTAGTGGTGGAGGATGTCACCATCATTAAAACAGCCATGTGAACGGCCAACAGGAATTACCCAGCATTCACTGAGTGCTTCAAGCGAACATGTTTACAGATAGCAGGAGCTGCTCAGCAACGGTCCCGTCACTCAAGTTACAACTTCTACAAACTATTAATAACTATCATATTTTGCATGACAAAGACTGACACAAGTAAAGCATATTCTAAACTAAAATAATTGTTTTGTTACAGACTTGGATTAAATAAAATCGGCAAAGCACCTGGCGATGGCTTAAAGGACAACGCATGATTATTGGTCAGACTGCTGAAGCAGCGTGGCTCCCCTCCAGCCTTCGATTGAGCCCCCGGTTGGCTTCTCTCTCAGTTTCACGAGGCCTCCGAGACCAGTGACCCGGCAAGTTTGCCGAGCTCCTTGTCTCTCGGCAATCAAGCCTGCACATTTTGTTTTTCTTCTTCCAAACACATCACCTCAAAATACGTTTTCAGTCTGTTTCTTTTCCAGGGTGCACTGATTGCTTGTGCTGCTGGACATCTGTAGGAACGTGAAACATATGCAAGGTATCATGAGAACCGCTGCATGAGGATACATGTTTGTTTTGTTGTCTTGCAATTGATCCTTCTGAGCCCTGCTGCTACTCTGTCAAACTGTCAGCGCTGCCATGGAGCCCACACTGTCACTAACTGCACTCCCTGTATAAATATGGAGGGGTCTCCAATATGCATTTCAAGTATATATATCCAGGCTGTCAAACTGATTCTGCAGTGACAACAGGTTATGGAGATAAAGATAGAAGCTAAAGCTACGGATCAGTGTAAACCCTTGATTGACATTTTGGGATATCTGCACGAGGCAATTTCCCAAATTCTCAACAATTGAACAACCTACCATTATTATACCTACACAGTATAAAACATTAAGTCCAACACAACTTTTTATAGTTGCCCCAATACCTCAAATTGAATATATCTACATTATTTCATACACATTTAACTATAATTCAGTGTGACATACTTCACTTGGTAACTTTTGCAACGTCAGGATCTTGTGTTAAAAGTTAAAATGAAGTTTTTTGTGGGTTATTTGGCTTCCATGATCCCCGTGTGGACATCCATTATCTAAACATACAAGACCACACTACCGTTATGTAACACACCGGGGAGGCAGGTGGGACTAGGGAACTCACTCCCCCCCTCCCATACCTCCTGGTTTCCTGTGAAACCCAAAGCCCAGCAGGTTTTGAAGGAACATCAGCAATGAAAAAAAAAACACCGATCAATAGCAGAGTAGGACACGGCCTGGCAGTCTCTCCGCCTCCCAGCTGGCTCCTCACGCAGCACATTTAGCCGGAGGATAGATTCTGAGGTCAATCTAAGCTGGACATCGCAGAGCAGCTATTTTGCGGAGTCGACCCCATTAGGCTGGGCGTCCCCAAAAAACATGTTTGTGCCCAAGTCGGCACCTGCGACAACTAGAATGCAGAGAAGGTCTTTGTTGTCCTTGAGGGTCATTGGGCTCGCAAGACACCTTTTGGCAAGAAAACCTGACTGCTGCTCGGAAATTATAAAAGGATATTTGTGTGTGTGTGAACGTTTGCAAACAAGAACAGGAGTGCAGTAAATTAAGCAGTATTTTACTTATTTGAATGCATAATCTCAATGCAGGCACTACTCCACACTGTCCAGGCTAAAGAGACACAGTAGTTTATCTAAACATCTGCGTAGGAAGGAAAAGTATTTATTTTTTATTGAAATTATGGACAAATACCCAAACAACAAAAGAACAAAATAAGCCTGGAGACAGGTTTGGACAGTGGTATGTATACTTGTTCTTCTCAGTAAGTAGTATGCAGAACATTATTGTGTTATTGTGAGAGTTCATGACACACAGTAGGAGGCTGAGTGACTAAATAGGTTTTCAGGGCCTTTAAATTCAAGAAAGCCTGGTGATGAATTCACTGAATCAGAAAAAGTGATGCTCTCACAGTTAATAAAGTAATGCAATTATGATAGGAAACTGCATCTTAGTGAACACTGGCAAGGTCGTGGATTCTAGATTTTTGGAAATGGTCCACAGTCTCCCGACCGTGTGATTTGGCAACACAAAATATATGGCTTGGTCCAGGCATGGTGTAACACCATTTTTTTTAAAAAAGCCATTAGGAACTGCATCGAGCCAACAGTCCTCAACATCCCATGAAAGTCACCTGAAGTGGCAGGCGGGGGGCGGAGGTGGTAATCTACACCTGACATGCATCCAAACGACCTCCAAAACTCACGGTGAGCGCAGCCTTTTCGGACTTAGTGTCATCTAAGCAATATCTATGTCGCAGTCATCAGAAAAGAAAGTGCCCGCGTGGCTCTCTGAGGAGAGCGAGGCCCAGATATACGGAGCAGCTTCCTGACAGCCTGCGGCGGTAAGACAACAAAGGCAGGTGCAGGTATCTGGGCCACAGGCTGCGCTGTGCAATTACAGGTTCCAGCTGAGCGCCTACAATAAGCATGCAGAGACTTGCAGTGGAAGTCCTTTAGGGGGATGCAGCGTTTCATGTTTCCATGTGTTTGAGTGACACCTGAATGTGTCAGATGATGCAGAAGATGCAGTTGCATGAAATAGCCAGAGGATGAAATGATTATATGCTCTGCAGTAGTAGATGAAGCTGTACCGAAGAGTTCAATAAAGTTGACATTCAAATTCGATATACATTTTTTTTTGCATTTCTATTCGTTCTGTTTAAAGACCGTATTTCTACACAGCGTCAGATAAAGATCCGGCTACGTTAATAATATTTGTATAAAACTTTCTGGATTAGGATTAGATTCCAGTGGTGGCTGTGTAGGATTGTTTTGTGACATCCAAACATTTCCAAGAACTGCACAGCATTGGAAAGTCCAAAGTAAAAATAAATATGAACAAAAGATAGATGTAAATCATTTCCAAAATTCACAACGTGTTTTTATCTCACGGAATATTCTGCTTCAATCCCTATTTGTCTATTTGTTGGTGTTTAGCCTTTCATAAACAAAAAGGAGGCACGCGCCTATATAAACTATATCTAACAGCACCATAAATTACATTTGTATCACCACAATAACACACAATTGATTTGGGCTCAGAACACACAGAGGATATTAATGCCCTCTTGGATAAAACATGACTACATGCTTCCATGCGAGAGGCCCTCCAATCTACTTTCTACGTGCTCGGGCCCCATGAATGGGGCACATTAAACTCACAGTATTCATATTTTCTGGTGACTTTAAGAAGTCACTGGTGTAATAATGTCGGGATGCAATGTTCAGACTTGATACTTGGGCTTCAAATACAAAGCTGAATGCCTCACTGTGTTGAATGGAGCATTCTTTCTTTCATGAAGCCAACATCAGGCTTTACTTCCACATGTTGCTTTTCTAACTTTGTCAAACAAAAATGGAGCAAATAAAAACATGGATATAAATGTACTGAACATGTTATTTATTAAAACAATAATGAAGTGTACATCATCAACTTGGTGTTCACATTAATAATGCTGCAACAAATTCATTCATCAAAACGTAATTAAAATTCCAGTATTTAATGTATATAAAATATGAAACAATTTGAATTGACGGTCCCCAGGTAACCTTTTGAAATTCACAAAATAAAAAAGGCAGAAAAAGCCGCGTCGGCACAACGCAAACACACAACAACCTAAATCGAGCCGTCGGCCCTGAAGAAGTGATGCCGTGGAAGTTTCTGTCTGTCAGCCGCACAACCGCAGTACATTCCTACAACAATGAAGCAGCTTGAATGGGAGATTATAATCGATTGGAACTTTTAAGAACCTCCAGTGGTGCTGACTGGTATTTTCATGTCAGCGTGTGGGTCAAGACTATAGATCTCTCACTTTTTGTACAAACCAACAGTCTCCACGGTCCAAAGTTCTCCCTCAGCACTTCAGTAGTTGTTTTGTTGTTGTTGTATTTCAGCACACCTGCATGCAGCAGCAGCTCCGGCCTCAGCAGAACACAAAAGCTCCACTGTCACACCCTCTGCCACCAACCAGTTCAACGAGCACACGGCACACGGCATGGTGTGACTGTGGCGGAGAGACTGGAGTTTGTTTTTGACAGACACAACAAATATTTCTGAAGGTTCCGTTAAAAACGCATTTTTGGCAGCGGCCCCTTGGCACACGAACAGTCAGGGGAAAACTTTCAATCTTTTTAATGCTTAGACAAATCCACTAAACCACCATGACTCATTGGGATTACAGGTGCAGATAGACGACACTATTCAAGCCAGCGGGTAACTACAGCCAGCATTGAACCAGGAACAAAGCAGGCGCCAGGAAGGCAGCATGAGTATATGTATGTGTATATATATATATATCTTATTTATTTACTTTTTGTTCTTCTTTTTTTAATATTCGTAAATAATACACTTACCAATGGTGATCTGACTGACACAGCTGTAGAAGGTTCCAGAAGAGGCATTGTAGCTGCTACTGCTGGGCTCACGGTCTACGACAGGGGGAGAGATCATACATAATGTACAGCGTGGCATCAGGTAGACTCGTCTATCCTAAAGGGGCTTATTGTGCAACAAAGGCATCGATATCTATTTATTTTTGCACAGGGAATCGTCACAGCTTGAATGACTTTTGCAGCCATTGCTTTTGTAAAAATAAAAATTGAAAACCTACACTTCCAAATGTGTCCACTGAGCCTGGCGCTGTTCCTGGGGGCTCGAGAAAAGCCATGACCCTGCAGCGTTACTGGAATGAAACCCCTAATCCTGCAGCGTTAGTGCCCTGCTTCACATGGAGCCACACAGGGGGAAACCCTTGACCTTGGCAGTGGCAAGGGAATATAATCCACGAGTCTGGCAACTTTAGTCCAGTGGCTCTAAACCTTTTTTCAGTGATGTACCCCATGTGAAATATTTTTCCAGCCAAGTACCCCCTAAACAGCGCAAAGCATTTTTGGTTGAAAAAAGATGAAATACACAGCGCTGTGCCATCAGTGTCTGATTTAATATAGAATATATACAATTACATTCATAAACTTACACTTTTATTTCATTGAACATTTATTAAATAACTGTTTTTAAAGGATGCTGGAGCCGATCTCATTGGGTGAAGGCAGGGTTCCCCTCACCCATAAAAAGGCTGCGAATGAGTGCGTCTCTGACCGCAGAGCAACGGATGAGTGTGTTAGCCAATGCACACAGTCCAGAACAACACCCCCCTGAGTCTCACTTGCAGCCCCTAACGGGCCGATGGGCTGCTAAAGAGTAGTGAGTGATGAGTCAGCAGTCAATCACTGGCAGTATAAAACAGGCAAGAAACGGTCTTCTGAGAAAGTGTGTGTCAGTGCAACCACGAAGAGTCTTTGAGACATACATGAGTGCCCCAAATATAATGCAGTTTGGTTTCAGCAGTATGCATAATTAGCCATGGACAGAAACAGAGATGCACAGCCGCACACACAACCAATCTCATTATCTCTTGGCGGAGATAATAAAGAGCACTTTATTTCCCAAACACAGACTGAACAACTTTTGAGTCAAATGTAAAGTCATGCAAATTCCCTCATGAAAACTAACAAAGGGACTCTATCCCCTGGTAAATGAAAATGATATATTACTAAATCAAACAATTTTGCTTCGGGTGCTGATTCTGCATAAACCAATTCCAAAGCATCCGTCATGAGAATCACAGATATGTTCATCAAGCTGGTTTAAATTGAAACTCATTGAGGAAGGAGCTCGAGTTATTCTTCATATGAGTCTTGATGTGAGAATATCGTGATCCCAAGATATCATTTGGATCATATTGGAGCGCCACACCCTCGTGTCCGCCCACGCGCCACAGTGACATTAGAATAAACAGGGGATGCACTATCAAACACACACGCACGTGTGAAGAGCAAGGCTGCTGTTGTCCTCGTCCCGTACGCTGCATAGGAAGCCTTTACCTGCGGATACGGAGGAGAGGCGCGTGGCGATGGCGCGGTGAGGACTGCGTGGGCTTCCCGGACAAACCCGCACCACGTCCTCTTGACATTGCACGCACATGACCTGGTTCTCCTGGTTTCCCCCGACCTTGCTGCAGCCCACGTGCTCTCCCGCAGCCTGGATCTTCATCCCCGCGCTGATCTGGCGGACCAGTCGCATGTCCGCTCCGGCCTCGTGCTCCAGCATCCTCCTCACCGGCGGTGGTCACACGTATTATTACGCATGGCTTCTGCGTGTTAAGGCAACAACTTCTCACGCACCCACCGAAAGCACCCTTAAACTCCACCCACTGCACTTGAATCCAAGCACTGTTTATTCCAAGGCTGCTGCCCGCACCAGCTCAGGCTCCGCTCCACCATGTCAGCCTCCCTCGGCTCGTGTCGCGGTTGGTGGTGCAGTCTTTACCTCTTTACGCACGACTGCAGGCGTGGCCGCTTCACGTGGTTGGTGGGGTCGCGATGTCAAGTTCCCGTGGGGAAATAAGTGGTACCAAGACAAAGACGTTATAAAATAAGGTATCTATTAAGTACCACTCACACTTTATGAGTCCCGAAAGGATTATAACTGCGAAACCAATTTATTAAAAACACATCAATGTCGTTTTATAGTCGCTATAAACCAAAGATACACATACATTACACATAGCCAGGCGTTGAAGTAACCAATCACATTTCCACTCTTTACTGTAACAAAGTTGTATGTTTGTATAGAAGAAGAAGAAAACAAAAAATAATATTAAAATATTTGTTATATATATATATATATATATATTATTTTTAAATATATATATTTATATATTAATATATATATAAAAATAAACATAATATTTATATTAATATATATATACATATTAATATACATACATCAATATTAATATATATAGTAATATATCTGTATATTAATATATCAGGACATAGTCAATAAATAAAACAGTGGAGAAGGCATTGCTTGTTAGACAAGTTGGTCTAGAATTAAATAAATGTTAAAAAACGAATATAAACATTTGTTCTTTATTGAGGGAACCCATTCTTTTTCTTGGAGATAACTCAAATTGAAGTGCAAGTCCTTTTCAGTCACGATAAGTGAAAAGATACAGATTGATGCCATCAATCATCTGTTGACAATAACATGAATGTCCCATGCTGGATTCCTTCAAGTGAGAGTTGTTTTGATTAATGTACCTGTGTTTACCATAACACAAGGGCCAAACACATCTGTTTCCCATTTCGGATGCGAGTTCATTCCACGACCAATGCACCAGTTTATATACATCATTTATGTTCTAGCGACACGTCAGTTAAAGAATGCAATGTCATGACAAACAGATGTATACAAACACTTTGCAACAAGGTGCTTAAGAAAAAGAGAACAAAAAGCAGTTAAAGTAATGCATGCCATAGAATAAATGTAAAATGTTCATAGAAATTTGTAAAATCCCACAAACGGTTCCTTATCAATTACAAACTAATGAAGCTGCTGCACTGATTTGCCAACTGATGCCTTATTGAAACAAAAGTCACGATCACATTGTAAAGTGCATAATTAATTTGAGCCAAATTAAATTAGATAAAGGCAAAAATACTAAAACATTGTGTAATCTCTGGCTTCCAGCTTTGGCTGTACACTACTGAGAGCTTTTGAAGAGGAACACACTTAATTCGAGGAAGGCCCTTTGGCTCCAGGGAAAAACCCAGATCTGTCGAGTAATAACTCAGCTATACTGCAGAGATCCTTTATAGTGTTCCACATTCACAAACCGGCTGTGCACCGGACTCAGATGAGCAAAGTCCAAACTGCTGTATGGTAATCAAACCATGTTATCTTAAGTGTGTTTAGCTTTGAATCTTCTCAGACTTCATTATCTCTCACACCAGTGATTTGGACGTTTATGTAGGGTAATGTGTGTTTATGCGTTTCAATCAGGAGAGACCAGTCAAGTAAAGAAAAGATAATTATTTATTATTCACAGATGATATTTGATGATAAAGCCTTTGACGCTTGGAGTCTACAGGGAGATTTATAATTCAGCAACAAGATGAATTCCCCCTCAATTGTAATATCTGGCTCCACTGGATTTTATGATGCAAAGGACTTTGCTGTTGAGGCAGCAACGTTTCAATTCCGAAAACCAGCTCCCTGGCTAGGACTGACACGGGTGTGTTTGATAAACAGCATTCATGTGCTGGCAACGCTACATAAAAAGAAAAAAATGGCCTCTAAGATTTTAGCATGGGCTTTTCATGTGATTTGCAAAATAAATTAATGTGACGTGTGAAAGACATCGTGAAATGGAAAATAGACACGCTTAAATCCTAAATCCTACACGCATAAACTAAAATGTGTACACACTGTTTCTGAATGAATACAATGTATAAGAACATGTAATGTGCAGTAAACTAAATGCAAAAAGGCTGCTCCAGCTACTGGTCAGAAACCTCGAGCAAAGCTGCAGCTACTCACAAGCTACATCATAGCTACTCACAAGCTACATCATAGCTACTCACAAGCTACATCATAGCTACTCAGAACCTACATCATAGCTACTAACAAGCTACATCATAGCTACTCACAAGCTACATCATAGCTACTCAGAAGCTACATCATAGCTATTCACAAGCTACATCATAGCTACTCAGAAGCTACATCATAGCTATTCACAAGCTACATCATAGCTACTCACAAGCTACATCATACCTACTCAGAAGCTACATCATAGCTACTCAGAAGCTACATCATAGCTATTCACAAGCTACATCATAGCTACTCACAAGCTACATCATAGCTACTCAGAAGCTACATCATAGCTATTCACAAGCTACATCATAGCTACTCACAAGCTACATCATACCTACTCAGAAGCTACATTATAGCTACTCACAAGATACATCATAGCTATTCACAAGCTACATCATAGCTACTCACAAGCTACATCATAGCTACTCACAAGCTACATCATATCTACTCAGAAGCTACATCATAGCTATTCACAAGCTACATCATAGCTACTCACAAGCTACATCATAGCTACTCAGAAGCTACATCATAGCTACTCAGAAGCTACACCATAGCTACTCACAGGCTACATCATATAGCTACTCAGAAGCTACATCATAGCTACTCACAAGCTACATCATAGCTACTGTGGTGGATAAAATGTGTCAAATTGTGTGCGTCCTCAAGATTAGTCCCTGAAGATTAGTTACGAGAACGCCAGACGTAGACAGACGCCTTGTGTTGGTCCAGTATTAACCGGTAGAGAGGAGACTGTAGAGCAAGGGCCGGGGTGCTCAAGCCAAATAACGATAAGAGAGTGACGGGAAGAGACGTCAGCAAGAACCTACACATTCCTTAGAATAACCGGCTTGAACTGGGGCAGGCTAATGAGGGAGTGGTCGGAGGATGCACCTGCTTTGGGTGCGGTGCTATAATAATATGTCAATGTGTTTGTTCGGCAGTTTGGAAAGACAGATGTGGAGGGAGGTTGTTGTCTTTAATACCGGACCCAGCAGGTTTATTTGTGAAACTGTTGGTTACAAATAAATCTACGTGAAGTGAACTCTGATCCAAACTCTCTGTGTTATGTGGGTGTTTGATTACTGAGGTCCAGTGTGTGAGTATCCTGTGGCGTCTCACCAGCAGTCAGATAGGAGAGAGAAACAAGTTTATACAGCATCAGGTCAAGAGATTAGTCAGTATCGACCAAGAAGGAAGAAATCCAGCCACAACACTACTCACAAGCTACATCATAGCTACTCATGAGCTACATCATAGCTGGGATGATATCCGCAGGATTGCTTCAGAAAAAGGGAGGAGGAAGAAGAACTGATACAAGATATGGTGTTCCAAGGAGAATCAGATCGCACACACACATTTTTGAAAACAAACACCTACAAGAAGTGGAGAAATATATTTAGGCAGAACACTTTCACATGGAGCAGTCTATCACCCAGTCATAGGGGATAGTCGAGCAACAATTACATCTAAAATAGCAAGAATATCTTCAGAAGGAGGGACACCATTCCTTTCTCCTCAGGAGTTAATGACAGGGGAGACCAAAGTGTCTAACCAGTTTTTTAGGCTTTGTCTACACAGATTGAAAGAGCAAACCAGACGCCAGCTGATGATGAGAGCATGTCATCCGCACCACCAGGTGCAACAGTTTTGTTTTCCCCCAGAAAGCGATCCAGGCGTTCGAGCAAGAGAGAGACCGGAGAGTCAGACATCCCAAATATCAGACAGAGCTCGGACTGGAAACCGTACTTCCTAATTTTCCCCCTCAGCCGCATTTGTCTCTCCATCACTGACCCCCATCAGATGAGACTTACACACACTGGAACAGGCAATCAGGAGGAAGATCATGAAGAGGAAGAAGAAGCACGCAGAGAGGAGCGGCACAGACACGCATACACACATACAGATAGATAGATACGCAGACATAGATCTAATTACAACACAATTTTTAGGATTTTTGAAAATCTTCATCACTGCAGCAAAAGCCAGATTATCAGCAGGGGCAGACTTCATGCGACCGGAGCATATTCATTGCACAGCGCACGTGTCCCCAGGCGGAGACGAGTATCAAAACATATTCATCACAGAGAGTGCCACTGACGATATAATCACATGTGCATTGTATTGGGCTTCACACACCTGTGCCTTGTCTGTTTTGCTTACTCCTCAACAGCTTCTGCTGTTTAAGGTTTCCAACTCCGATCCCCACATCTCACCGGCAAAGAGTCCAACTGCCCAGTGGAGAGACCTAGGCCCATTTGTTAAGTCCTGCAATGCTCTCACGGACTGGGAAGTGAACCCAGATTCAGAATGCCTCCAATCCAAGAGCACAGGTTTCTTTAAACAGATGATGGTCATAACGGCACCTGCATTAAGGTCAATTTATGTGATGGATGACACAGACACATCCACTGATTCTTCGAAACTAAAACTGTCTGACCACATATCTGTGGGCGTGTTTGTTAACAATGTTTCTTCTATCTCCCCTGCTTCACTTTGGGCTCAGCACAAGTCTGACGTGGGCCTGATAAAGAACTACCAACCTGTTGTAATCACTGGATCCAATTTCCGCCCACATAAGCATCAGTATCCACTCCGCCAAGAAGCGATTGATGGCATAACACCGTTTTTTGATTCCTTACTGGGGTTATCATTCCGTGTCCTGATTCCCCTGTTCGAACACCTGTTTTCCCAGTGAAAAAAATATGCGATGCAGCTAAGCCAACAGAATGGCGTTTCGTACAGGATTTGAAAGCAGTAAATGCCGCCGTACACGCCAGAGCACCTAATGTTCATAATCCATACACTATTATGGCCCAGGTTCCCTCTGATGCTACATGGTTCTCTGTTGTTGATTTGTCAAATGCTTTCTTCAGTGTCCCAGTGGACAAAGACAGTCAGTTCTGGTTCGCATTTAATTTTAATGGCAAGCCATACACTTGAATTTGTTTATGTCAGGGCTACACAGAATCACCTACTATTTACAACGAAGCACTCAGGGATAGTTTAGAGAGCCTCACTCTGGCTCCAGGGTCCGCTCTTCTGCAATATGTTGACGATTGTCTCATTGCAGCTCCAACACAACAACAATGCCAGCAGAACACGCTCAAACTTCTTAAACATCTGGCAGCAGCAGGACATAAAGCCAGCCTATCTAAACTAGTTTGTTTCACTAAACGTCCATTTCCTAGGTCATGACATTTCCGGTAAAGGCAAAACACTCGCCTGAACGCATTGCCTCAATTGTGACGTTTCCAAAACCTAAAACTAAGAAACAAAATGTCACGGGTTAAACGCTGCAATGTTCTTTATCCTGCATCTCTAATATCTACATCTCTAGGACGGAGAGGAGCATAACTGTTTGGCTGAGCTCCAAGCTCAGTGCACCAACTGTCAGCTGCGCACGAGGGTGCGACAAGTGTATAGCCACCACCAACAAGGGAGCTACAAATACCTAGTGACACACACACGTAAAGTGTGTGCCAACACAAACAGAACTGTTCACATAAACCAGTTGCTCGGGTGAATACCATACAAACTGGTTGGCTGTAAACATCATACACATTCACACGGTTTCTTCGTTTGTCGTCATAGTGGGCCCTGGAGGGGGGTACATGTGCTTGTATAAATCACGATGTAATACAATGTATGAATCAAGAGATTTCGGCAGCTCACTGAGATACGTGGCTGCTGAACCCTTTTCCCAGCTTGCACGCTTGAATAAACGGAAAGACAACTTTGATTCCTTCGAAGATTCTGTTTGTTACAATTGAATATTTGAACCACAACTCTCCTCCTGATCAAACATAGAAATCTTCCACCACACTATTTACATGTGAGTAAAAAGGCTTGAGGACACTATAATCACTTCATTTTGGGTTTTTTATTTGTTTTAATTTAGGTTTCTTAAAGCTAAACAGAGAAGCCCCGATCATAAAGCTCTTTGTCTGTGGTTTTAGGCACATGGGAGTGTTTAAGAAGAGAAGGCATGACGGTGTGGTGGTGATTCATGTTGCAGTTCCATCCCAGATCACAGAGAACAACCTTTAAACCAGTGAGGGACGGTGACGGATCACACTGTAGTGAACAACATCTGCAACTGAATCTGCTGAGGTAAGACACGTAAAACGCTGGACCAATGTGCATTTGAAGATTAATGTTATGAATCAGTATCAGTAAGCACTGTAATATACTGTACATGTGGGACATTTCTTTTACTTCTACTTCTTCTGTTTTATGCTTAATTAATAATTCTGCTTCACATTTCAGAGGGAAATGTGTACTTTGTACATTACATTACATTTACTCAGTTATTAGATACTCTGTTGATTTAAGATTTACATACAGTTAAAAAAACTGACTAGTTTATAGAATCATGCATTCAAAACTTGATGAAGTTAAGTAAGAAAAAGTATCAGCATCAAAATATACCTAAGGCACCTGAAGCAAAAATACTCATTCTGCAGAAGGCCCATTTTAGAATAATATATTATAATATTATATCTTCCCCCAAGTCCATACTGCAGTTTCTGAAAGCTGAACTAAAGTGATCGTCAGCTGCTGTTTCTTGTTGTCTTGTGTTTGTATGTAGTAATACTTTTTATAATAGGATATTTCATTGTTAACACTGATCAGATTTGGGATTTACAAAGTCTATTAGATCAGATAGTTTGGTTTCTTTTTCACCATGGCTGAGCTCTTTCTTTTGGACCTGTAACCTGTTCCAGTAGATCTGAGTTGGATTTGACTGACAAATCAGTCTCTTTGTGTTAGGGTTGTGTGGTGTGGAGGACCCAAACGCACGCTCACTCAGCAGTTTGCAAAACTCAAAGTGAGGATCTTTATTTTGCTTACGAGTCGGGGGAAAAACAGCAAAGAATAAAACAAACAAAACAATGATCAGAATAGTCCAGCTGATCCAGAAGTGAGTCTTCCTTCGCTGGAGTCGGGAGGGCAACTCGACCGAACTCTAGTCCTTGGTAGGAACGGGATCGGTAGAAACCTGGTGTTCCCAACACACAGTAAGGAACCAGACTGGTGACCGGAATGATCTGACAGGGAATGCCATGGTTCTTAAAACAGCTGGTAGCACTTAGGGCAATGAGCCCCAGCTGAGCCAAAGGAGAGGGGCGTGGTAGTGGGCGGAAACCGGAGGTGGAGACTGTAGAATCAGACAGGGATCCTAACACTTTGTCCCCATATGGTATAACTCAGATATGTTTCTGCTCCTCATCAAAGCCTGTTACGTGCATTGTACTGTATAGAATGATGATATCCTATAATACATATTGGGTTGGATATCCAAGTCAATATGTGACACATTGCTTATCATCATTGTATTATAAACTCTCATCATTGGATTATGTTTTCTCATCATTCCAAACAGTCTGATCCATATGCCGTGACAATTCTCCCAAACATTGGAAACTGCCGCGACAACTCAGTGGCAGCTCAACTTGTCACAGGAACTTTGTCACTGGCATCATTTCTTTTTACTGTCAATCATGTGAATATGGTTTATAGAAAGCGTTGAGATATACTTCTCGCGGTACCTAAGTTTCCTGTAGGAAACGTAGTTGAGGAAGGTCCTCCGACTTCTTTGTTATGCTGTCACTCATGATTACACGCCCCTCGCAATTGTATGCTATGGACGCTTGTGGTCAGCTTTGAATCAGCGGATGAAATTATTATCATCGGTTGTAGAAATCCAAGATTACATCAAATAGCAATAAATAATGGAGCAATAGAGCGACAACAGTTTACAATAATATCTTCTGATACTGTGCATACATCACAGTATTGAGTGTTAAATCGTTGCAGTGACCATAGATGTAGCTCAATGAAGTCATAAAAAAGAACAGAAAATAAAATGTGTCCACAATTGAACAACAGTGAACAACTGTATTTAGCAGAAGGACACGAGTTCAAAACAGATATTTGTTTTAAGGAGGTTTTATGGAGGTGGCTCTACATCGGATGATGGCAGGGGACGATGCCCAGTCCTTCCTCGACTCTTTCGAGGCAACAGCGGAGGCGTGTGGCTGGCCTGCTGCAGAGTGGGCGGTCCGGCTCTTGCCTCTGCTTGCCGGGGAGGCACAGACAGCGGCCCTGGGGCTCCCCCCGGCAGCCAGGCACCGATATTCGGATGTGCGCAAGGCTGTGATCGACCGGATGGGCCTGTCCCCAGAGGAACACCGGCAGAGGTTCCGTGAGGCCAGGCTGGGGCCGGAGGACCGTCCCTTTGCGTTTGCGCAGCGGCTCAAGGACGCCGTCACCAGATGGCTACAAAACATAATGTAAAGGTCGCGGTTAGCTCCCACCTTACGCACCCCCTAATCTTGGGAACGGATTGGCCGGGGACATGCGATATCTGCGCTGTGCTCAGTGGCGACGCGAGGTTGTCCGACACTGCAGACGGGGAGGGGGAACCGGCGGAGCCTCCCGTGGAGACTCCACCGGCTCCCGAGTTTCACTCCATGGAATATTTTCCACTCGAGCAGTCTCGCGACGATACTCTACGCTCAGCCTTTGACCAAGTGATACGAATTGATGGTCACTTTGTGCGCCCTGACGCAGCGCAGTCATATCCGCACTTTTCATTGATTAGGGACAGACTGTACCGAGTGAGCCGTGACGCTCAGACAGGAGAGGAAAACACCCAGTTGCTGGATTACGCAACACGATATCCGGAGGCGGTGCCGTTGCACAACATTTCTGCAAAGAGTGTCGCCCAGGCGCTGTTTCAGGTCATCTCCCGAGTTGGAATCCCGAAAGAGATTCTGACTGACCAGGGCACCCAGTTCATGTCAAGGACACTGAGAGAACTTTACGGGTTACTGGGCATCAAGTCTATTCGGACCAGTGTGTACCACCCACAGACTGATGGTCTGGTGGAGCGTCTGAATAAGACTTTGAAGTCCATGATCCGTAAATTTATTAGTGAAGATGTGCGTAATTGGGATAAATGGCTTGACTCTCTGTTTGCAGTGCGGGAGGTCCCCCAGGCCTCCACAGGATTTTCTCCCTTTGAACTTTTGTTCGGCAGGACTCCGCGGGGGGTGCTCGACCTTATTAAGGAAAACTGGGAGGAGGGAGGCCAGCACGGTGGAGAAGGAGTGCCTGGCCATCCGGTGGGCGGTCGACTCCCTGCGCTACTACCTCCTGGGACGCTCATTCACCCTCTGGTCAGACCATGCCCCGCTGCAGTGGCTCCACCGCATGAAAGATACCAACGCCCGGATCACTCGGTGGTATCTGGCTTTACAGCCTTTTAATTTCAAGGTGATCCATAGGCTGGGCCTGAGGGTTAATCAGCCTCAGCTGGGGTTAATCTGGCTGTCTCTCCCCAAATAAGAGCAGGAGAGACTGAGAGGGGGGGGAGGAAGCAGAAGCTGCCACGGAGCCTGTATTTGTTTGTTGCGAATAAAAGAGCATTTGGAATGACCTCAAGCTGTGTTGCTGCCTCTGTTCAAGTCCGCGACTCACCGGGTAACAGGGAAACCTGTTACAGTGTTAATTTCACATTTATTTGTTATATATATGTTTTTATCCAGTACCAGAGTAAGAGCTACACTGAAGCTGGAGGTGAAGACTAATCACTGATCATGAAGGTCCTATCATGTGAAAGAATGGGGTACGGCGCCATCTTCCTCATCTTTGTCTTAATCTTAGTGCTACGTAACATGGACGTTCTGGAGGTAAGAACTTTGTTTAAATGTTCTATATTATTCAGCTTTTTGGATATTGTTTTGAAATGTGTGTCAGAGTTCTTCATTGCAAATAAATAGAATTTGAGTTCAATTGCACCTTGACTTGCTGACAGCAGCAGATCCTGTAGTTAAAGGAAAAAGCCGACAGTATTCTATTCTTTAGATCAACCCTCCATGTGTTAAAACTCTGACAGATTTGACAAACATGAATTTCAATTAACAAAACCTTGAAAGCACAGAAAAAGTCTTTAAATGTAACATTTACGTTCTTGCCTTGTGTAAAACATGATACAAGAGTATCTTGAAGCATTTCCCATTAGTCAATGATAAGAACAGTTATGAACCCCCCAGAGAATATTCAAATCATGGCCCTTTTACTTTGTTTGGTTCATTTCTTTTATCTTTGTCAACATCTCTCTCTCGACCCTCTGCCAGTTTCAGCCTAAAGTCATCTTCGCCCCGAGAGTCTCCTCTGGCCCTGCCATGAATCGCAGCTTCTGCACCTTCCAGCCGCTGTCCCCTCAGGACGCTCTGGAGGAACGCCTCATACTAGACTCCACTGCTTGGCCTGAAACGCCACTTTTGCCAGCTCTTATTTCCTTGGAGCAGACCAGTGATCCTGCTCACAGCAACTTCACCATTCTCCCAGGGAGGAGAGGAGGACAGTGGCATGTCGGGGATCAGCTGGAGGTCATGATACAAACCTGTGACTTCCAGGGTCGTCCCAAGAAGTCTGGGGGGGACTTCCTACTCGCCCGGCTGCACAACCGGACGCTTGAAGCTGGTGTTGCTGGGCAAGTGGTGGATCATCTGAATGGGAGCTACTCTGCTGTCTTCTCTTTACTCTGGGAAGGAGACGCACAGGTTGAGGTGATGTTAAAAACTATGTCCAATGTGATGGTTCTGTAGGTGTTTTAACATAAATTTTTTTTCTTCACGAAGACCTGGGCCCACTTTATCACTGTTGCTATGCCAGTTAACTTTCACTTCTTGCACGGCACATATGCAGTTCGTTAAGCTAACAGGGACAGATTTACCACTCAAAATGTCAATTATTTTAGACTTCTCATGATTGGAGATTTATTCAGCTGCAAACTGTCACTAGCAGATTTATTTACCTGAAACTCTCTAGCTAGTCCTAGTGTTTTAAGTATGGTGGAAAAATATAACATAATCCTGTTTGGCTGATGTGATGGCTCACATAACATCTTAGATATTTGGCTGGAGTTTCCAATGAAACAGGACAGCGCTGCCAACGTTAGTCTACTCTCTAAAAGCAGCACCCAGAAGGCTTTTGGGGAAATACTACACAGTAGCTGTGCTAGTTGTGAGCGTAACTTAAAATAAATATTTTAAATGTGACAAAATGTGGAGCTTCAAGTAGTATTCACTTTATTTGTTTTGATTGATATGACTTGATATGATCATGATTGAACTCTGGTTCTCTATCCAATCAGGTGACTCTGGTTCACCCTGGAGAGGCCATCTCAGTGCTGAAAAGGCTGAACAGAGAAGATCCTGACAGGATTTACTTCAGGAGCCTCTTCCGCTCAGGCTCACTCTCTGAAACCACCATCTGTAACGTCTGCCTACGTCCAACCGAGCCGCTGTGCAACCACACGGACCTCCGTACAGGTGACCCTTGGTTCTGCTACAAGCCAAAGAACCTGAGCTGTGATGCCAGGATCAACCACGCTATGGGAGTACACAACCAACAAATCAAGGCCCAGGAGGTGAAGCTCTTTAAAAGGTGAAGGAGCAGAGAAACTGGTATTTTCTTCTAAGTGCATACATCCAGTGTTACCTATGTATGTCCTTGGTGAACTTCAGAAGGTTGTGACTACAGCCAGTTAAGATTGAATGTAAACATGTAAGGTAATGCAAATCCAACAAACCAGTCTGAATCATATGTTCATATATCTATGTTCAACCTGCTAGTCGCTCACATTGTCCGTCTGCTGTTTAGTGGTTGGTAGTGCACGATTGACCCTTGACTTAACCTTGCCCCCTGCTGATACTCTGTCAACATTTCAGAGCGACTGTGGAGCCCACACTTCACTAACTGCACTAAATGACTCCATAATATCACACGTTTGCAATATGTGGAAAATAACAGGATGTCACAGTGATTCAGCAGTGAAAAAAGGTTAAATAGATAACGATATAAGCTAAAGATCAGTGTAGAAACACAATTCAAGGAAATTAAGGTACAATACTGTTTCTGTAGGTTGTTCAGTTAACCTTCAGTAGCTAGCATAGCATATGTGCTAACCCTAAACATATAGTCAAAAACTAAATTAAACACAAAGTACTTTGTTCCCGTTCCAGCTATGGGTTTAGCAGTTCATAGAGTGAATTATGTGAGTGAATACACATGAACACCTTCTCCTTCAGTACACCGTCAACTAACGGACTTTTTGCGATGTCATGTTACGATAGTTACATCTATTTCCGGTCTCACCGGAAGAACTTCAAAATAAAAGGACCCAAAACATACAAAGGCACTTAGCCTACAAAATAAAGTCTTGCGGGAAATAGTCACCATATTAATGGAACGATTTCGGAGTCATTTACACCATGTATGTTGTCATTCACTGTTGCAATCATAACAAAGCAAAAGTAACATGTGTATACATTCAGTTAACCTTCAGTAGCTAGCATAGCATATGTGCTAACCCTAGTTCATGATGTGCTAAAGAACTGTGCTGATGTTAGCTCTACAGATTTAACGTTGTAACGTTTCAGAAAATCCTCTTCCAACCTCTCTGGGTAATGAGTATCACTATTACACAACGTTTAACCATGACTAGCTCCAGATCCACAAAATCAGCCTGAAAATGAAGTAAATCTGAAAGGATTGCATTTGAGTTTAGAGAGCTAGGTGTCAGACCCTGTTCAGAGCTGGCTAAAGCTACACTTTGATTGGCCAGTCTGCGTTGGATTATCAGGACTAAGGTCAATTGGTTAATCAGCTTTCCAGCATAAAGCAGCTGCCTGCTGCGTCTGATAAAACATGTGGATGAGAGCGGTGAGACCTAAACTAGAATAAAACCTTCTGTCGACCGTAATCATTATCTCTGGGTTCATCACTGCAAGTGGCACCTTGCACTTTACACATTGGTCATTGGAGCACTTACTTATATGACAATATTAATTAGTGCCATTGAATTTACAAAATTCTAATGGATTTGCAGTTAAGTTTTGTGTGATGTTGAATGAACTCTCTAGCTGTTTCCATTTTTTGTGCTTGATTTTTCTAATTTGATTAACTTATTTCCAATGTTTGTCCTCCTCTTGTATTTATGTCCTTAATGTTGTAATATATTTCAGAGATATATTGTGTGCACTTTTCTTTAGTGGTGTTAACTTGAAAGTCTACATTCGGACTTCACCTGCTAGTGTCACCGTGTTGCCACAAAAAGAAGGTAAAGCATGATATTTCATTTCATATTTATTATTTTTATTGCCGTCACTGCCTATGAAAATAAGAGCTGCAGCCGATAGATAGCTGAGACTACTGCAGTTATATATGTGCCTGGAGTGAGTGACGATTATAGCTTCTGCCACTAACGACAAAAGCCAGATGTTAGTGGGTGTTAGTGGGCTTCTTGTCCTGTGGGAAAGCGGCTCAAGTAAGGCTGTAGCTGTAAAACTCCTGAGTGTCCTAAACTCCTTTGCGTCCTAAACAAATAATCAAACCAACCAAAGAATAACTTGCTGGCCAACACAACGGCTAGTAGAGAATGTTAAAACCAAAATATACAAGGAATATGTTTAAGTTGTTGATTTTCTACTGACTCTAAGCCCATCCCCCGAAAAAGAAATGCAGCCAGCAGTCCAAAAGGGAAGGCATAAGGAAGTTGACCCTATGTGTATACAGTTATTACTATAGAAAAAAACAGCTACGTGAAAGTCAAAATTCCCACAAAAAGTGACATTTGCCACCACAATCCTCATCACAGCTGCAGGGACATTCCTTAAATGGCATCACAGTTCTTCAAGTGTGTGTAGGGCTTCACACACACACACACACACACACACACACACACCCTCAGCCAATCACCTATGAATACAAAGCTCTCTCTGAGCCAATGCAACAACATACCAAACAGGGACGGGGTTAGAGCAGAACCAGCTATAGAAGTGACCGAGCTCAGTGTTTGAGGTCAAACATATCATGAAAACAATCACAGAGGTGAAAAACGTTGGTCAAAGTCTTTTGTTGCTGTGTTGGAAACTGACAATATCTTATTATTATATTGTGTTTGGGATTTAGACTTCGAACTTGTCTGTGATGCAAAGTGGGGACATGGAGTTTAAAGATGGACATTTACCAGACACTGAATTGCCTGTTTGGGTGCAAATTACACAAATATACACATTATTGTTGTGTGTATATCTTGTCAACGATGTAAATATTAGTTAATGTTATTTTTTGCGTAATATCAAATGTAGAGCTGAAAGAAATCAATGATTAATCGATGAGTAGATATCCCAAAACATTTTAACTTTACTGTCTATTTATTTTCTGTCCGTTAGTTAGAAAAACGTCTATAGACCGTATAATTATTTGAGAGAATAATTGACAGATGAATCAGTTGTGTGTGTGTGTATATATATATATATATATATATATATATATCATGCAAAAAAAAAAAAAAGTGTGATTTGGATTTGCAGTCTGTATTTATTTATTTTTTTTTACTTTGAAATAAATAGGTTGAGTTCGGTTGAATTGGGACATGATGAATTGTCAAGTGTCTACCTATATGCAGCTGTACATCCAGGTAGATATGTATGTTGTATAAAGAGGGTCTCTTTAATACAGAACGTCACTTATTCACTGACCCATCTGAACAGTCTGGTCCAACGGAGATGCGTTTGAACGGCCTCTCACTCTTTCAGCTTCTTTCTGACACTTTCATATACATACATTTTCACCCATTCCACACACACACACACACACGCTGCATGCCAAGATATTTAGACTGATTTAGAGTTCACCAGTCGCTCAGCTTAACTTTCCAAAGAACAGTTTCAGTGTGGTGAGGAAGTGTCTACTTATCAGTTTAGTTTGTGCTACAGGCAATCGTCCTCATGCAAGAACCAATTGTACAAACAGATTCATACAGCTTAACTATATCATCATTAATTTATACTGGCTTTTGAGGCGATTGTGTCACTCTCCAATATCAATATGACCATCTCATACTGCAAAACAACTTAAATTATTAGAGGAGGCGAGATGTTTTTCATATGAACTCTTTTTTTCTTTATTTCAGTGACAGTGTGACCCTCAGGGGACACAGTAATAACATCAATCTTTATTCTACCCCATCCCTTGACTTTAGCAGGTCCTTTAATTCTGCTACTGACGCTGTTAAAAATTAGAGACTTTTCTTCATGGATCTCTGAAAGCAGGACATTAATATAGGACATATCATGCAGGACACATAGCCATATGTGGTATTATTGGGGTTACTTATGCTGATTTATCATTGAATGCCCACTCATTTGTGCACAGGTGGCATTCATCATGTTGCCGCTGGTCATTTCCAAGGTTATCTGAAGTTAGGATAGCTTGATGAATCTGTTCACGAAAAAGCATACTACATTCTTCCGGGTAGCATTCTTCTGAAGAAAGATGAAAAGTATTCAGTCCAAAAGAATGCCGGAAGCATTGAGCATGAGGCTAAAAGTTAGGAATGTGGCTTCAACTGTTAGCAGTGTTTCTAATCTCTCAGGAGTCAGAGATAGAACATAAGAGGCTCTACTCTATACCTTGGTTTTGGTCTTTTCATGGGATAAAACCCCCCTTATTCTTTAAACTTCCTCTCAGGTCAGCTGAAGGTGAAGAGCAGCACTGTGACATCTGGACCTTCTGGTTATTACTACCAGGGTTTGTGGCGAGCACTAAGTGGCATCACAGTTCGCCAATTCAACGAGTCTGCCATCACTGAGTGTCTGAAAGGCAAGGCGGTCCACATGTATGGAGACTCCACCGTCAGGCAGTGGTTTGAATTCCTCAACGCAGCCCTACCAGGTAGCTGATCCACAGGGATCTCATGCAACAGTTTGGTTTTGTTCCCACTGCAGCCTAATATGTTTCCCCCTGTCATACTTTCAGATCTTAAGGAGTTTGACCTGCACAGCCCGAAAAGAGCTGGACCGTACATTTTACTGGACTATGCAAACAACATCTTGGTGAAGTCCCGCTTCCACGGCCCTCCCATCCGGATTGTCCCAGTCTCGACCAGCGAGCTTCGTTACATTGCCAATGAGCTAGATGGCTTAAAAGGAGGACCCAGAACTGTCGTAGTTTTTGGCATCTGGGCTCACTTCGGCACTTTCCCCATGGAGATCTACATCCGGCGGCTGCAGAGCATCCGCAGGGCGGTGGTGCGGCTGCTGAACAGGGCTCCAGGCACGCTGGTCGTCATCCGGACGGGGAACCCCAAAGTGTTGACGCTTTCTGTGTCGATAAGCAACAGTGACTGGTACTCACTGCAGTGTAACAAGGTGCTCAGAGCCGTGTTCAGAGGACTCAATGTTCATCTGATCGATGCCTGGGAGATGACCCTGGCCCACCACCTGCCGCATAACCTCCACCCACCACCTCCCATTATTAAGAATATGGTAAACCATCTCTTGTCCTATATATGTCCCCAAAAGGGCGGCTAAATGTTTGTGTCTTGGGGAGAGGAATGGGGATTTCAGCAGTTGAGTTCACGGATTTTCTGTGTTTCCACCAAGAGCTGCCTTTATCCTTGAGCAGTCCATGCTCAGACCAGACCAACCAATCTATTTACTAAAAGAATAACTCAACCCGCCGGATGGTTTGTTACACAAAATCATCTGAGATGCCTTCATTGGTAGTTATTCATTGTTTTAAAAACGTGTGGAGGACTCTCAGTTTAACGCTGAAATGAGGAATTGTAACAACCTGTTAGTTCTGCTCCACATATCTGGACCAGGTCCCTGAAAGCTGCAGGTCTGCTGAGACCCTCAGCTCCTCTACATCCAGATTGAAGACTTTTCTGTTTGCTGTTGCCGTTAATTGAACAAGATTCAAGGATATCAATACAATTCTGCATCTCATTCCTGCATTTTATTTCTTTAACTCCACTGCAATCTTTATTATATTTCTTGCTTTTTTACTGTTTTCAATGTTTTACCGAATGTTCTTAATTGTTTTTAAATCTTGCAATCTTTGCATTATGTTTTTGCTGCTTTTAAGTGAAGCACTTTGAATTGCCTTGTTGAAATGTGCAATACAAATAAACTAGCCTTGCCTTGTCACAACATTGTGCATTTTCCCTTCTCACCTCACAGCTCAGGTTAGTTTGGAGCAATAGTCCTGCAGTGGATACTACCATATTGGTGCCAAACTGGTACAATATTTAGACCAGTTAATTTTGGTAAATTGAAAACCATTTCCTTCACTGGAAGCCAAGTTTTTATTTACTTATATTCAAAAGATTACAGGAAGACAATGAAGATCCCAGAAAAAAAAAGTACACCTCCCAGTATTGCTGTTGGGTGAGGCCTTGGCGGCACAGCACCTGGGAGACACTCTCAGGGTGATCTGGGTACTGCTGGGTCTCCCTGACCCACGTCACCTGCATTCCACCGTCGTACAGAAACAGAGACGTGGCAGCTGTGTTT
The DNA here is from genome assembly GCF_009769545.1 of Cyclopterus lumpus. Taxonomy (NCBI): domain Eukaryota; kingdom Metazoa; phylum Chordata; class Actinopteri; order Perciformes; family Cyclopteridae; genus Cyclopterus; species Cyclopterus lumpus. The sequence goes on from NC_046988.1 coordinate 3,743,875, forward strand.
GGGTCTGAAAGCGTGTGTCAAAATTGGATGTCTGGTGCCAACAACTTCTCTCGTTTTGGGAGATTTATCCTCTGATCACACGCAAAGTACAAGCGCTGCGATTGCAATCACAGGGGAGTCCCTCCGCTAACACACAGGTTGAGAGGACAAGAACTCGCAGACACAAGTTACACCTGCTATGTGTTATTTTTAACTCGAGTAAACTGACAAAAGCATAACATTATAACAATATTATCAATATTATCATTTCAAACGTCAGCGTACATGCAGCAATTATGAGATCCCAGAGCCATATTAATGACAATAAAGCTGAATCTGAATCTGAAGAGACAATTAGCCAACATATTAAAATAAGAAAAATTGCCACACAGAAAAAGACACAAGACACAGACGGACACACGCAAGCAATGGAAAGTATCATTTACTTTATTTATGAGGCAGAAAAAGAAAGAAAGAAACCAGATTCACATAACCCACACTGTCAGTTGTACAGATATATCTCTACCCTGCCATCTGTTGGACAAATGACAATAGCTCAAGCAAAAAGTAAGTGGATGGGCTGAACGGTCACATATACAGTATATGTGCAAACAATCAAAACGAGACTGAAACTACAATTAAACTCAGACAGAAGACATGATTCAAAACTAAATGTAACCATTTGAAGTAAGAGGTTTTACATTGTAAATTGAAGAGCTCCTTTAGAGGCTTGATTCAGTTTTGAAACGATGAAGTCATGCATTACTTAAATAAATGTCGCAAATCAGTTGTGCGACTTCCTACATCAGAATAGTTTATTTGAGGAGTTTCAGTCAGGATTTAGAAAACACCACAGCACAGAGACAGCACTGGTGAAAATTACAAATGACCTCCTAATTGCATCAGATAAAGGACTCATCTCCGTACTGGTATTATTAGACCTTAGTGCTGCGTTTGACACCATTGATCATGACATCCTATTACAGAGACTGGATCAGTCGATTGGCATTTCAGGTACCGCACTAAGTTGGTTTAAATCCTATTTATCAGATCGATCTCAATTTGTATTTGTAAACGATGAAGCCTCGATGACCACCAACGTTAATCACGGAGTTCCACAAGGTTCTGTGCTTGGACCAATTTTATTTACCTTATATATGCTTCCTTTGGGCAACATTATCAGGAAACACTGCATAAACTTTGCTATGCAGACGATACTCAATTATATCTATCGATCAAACCAGAGGAGACCAACCAGCTCGCTAAAATTCAAGAATGTCTTAAAGACATAAAAACATGGATGACCTGCAACTTCCTGATGTTAAACTCAGACAAAACTGAAGTTATTTTACTGGGCCCTGAACACCTCAGAGATCAATTATCTGGTGATGGGGTTTCTGTAGATGGCATTTCCCTGGCATCCAACACCACTGTAAAGAATCTTGGCGTTATCTTTGATCAGAACTTTTTTTCATCTACGTAACATTTCAAAAATCAGGCACATCTTGTCTCAAAAAGATGCAGAAAAGCTGGTTCACGCGTTTGTTACTTCCAGATTAGATTACTGCAACTCCTTATTATCAGGCTGCTCTAATAAGTCTCTTAAATCCCTCCAGTTGATCCAGAATGCTGCAGCTCGTGTACTCACAAAAACTAAGAAAAGAGATCACATTACTCCTGTATTAGCTGCTCTGCACTGGCTCCCTGTAAAATCAAGAATCACATTTAAAATTCTTCTCCTCACCTACAAAGCCTTGATTGGTGATGCACCATCATATCTTAAGGAGCTTGTAGTACCATATTGCCCCATTAGAGAGCTGCGCTCACTAAATGCGGGGCTACTTGTGGTTCCTAGAGTCCTAAAAAGTAGGATGGGAGCAAGAGCCTTCAGTTATCAAGCTCCTCTTTTATGGAACCAGCTTCCACTTTCAGTCCGGGAGGCAGACACAGTCATCTCATTTAAGAATAGACTTAAGACTTTCCTCTTTAATAGTGCTTATAGTTAGGGCTGAATCAGGTTTGCCCTGGTCCAGCCCCTTGATATGCTGCTATATGTTTTATGCTATATGTTTTAGGATACACTGAGCACCTATCTCATCTTCTCTCTCTCCTTATGGATGAATTTACATCTCTCCATTGCACCTTATTAACTCTGCTTCCTCCCCGGAGTCGTTGTGACTTCACGTCTCATAGGGTCCGGTCCATTGGACCTGGAGGTGTCTGATGCCTTGTGAGCCGGCCTCCCGCGTTGGCCCTGCTGATGCGCCTCCTCTCTACCTCCTTCTGTTTCATGGATTGGAGTTCCATTCATACATTGTCATATTCATGTAATGTGTTTATGTAACTTTGTAAATGCTGTTCATTCTGTACACATGACATCTATTGCTTCTGTCCATCCGGGGAGAGGGATCCTCCTCTGTTGCTCTCCTGAAGGTTTCTTCCCTTTTTTCCTTTTTTGTCAAAGGTTATTTTTGGGGAGTTTTTCCTGATTCGATGTGAGGTCCTGGGACAGGGATGTCGTATGTGTACAGATTGTAAAGCCCGCTGAGGCAAATTTGTAATTTGTGATATTGGGCTATACAAAATAAACTGAATTGAATTGAATTGAAATGTGATAGGTTTTGTTTTTGTGTAAGGGAGTCCAGTTACAGACGTGTTTTTTTGACCTGATCCTGAGCCTGCTGCTGCCAACAACTACAAGGCTTTTGTGTATCGTCTTCTGCCCACATTACAGATTGTTGCTGTTTGGCACAAATGTAAAGAGAACGAAAATAATATAAATACAAAATACAGAACTCACAATTTCTCAGTGTTGATTTCAAGTAGCATAATGCATTCTAGTCCACTCCAGGTAGATATACAGTTTATACACATATTAATAGATACAATGATGTTTTTTAATTATTTAACAAGACACGTGGCCTCACTTCCGATATTTACAGTAATTTTCTTGAATCAATTTTCTTGTCATTTTTGGTCCATTGGGAACAAATGAATAGATTTACACCCCAAGACACCAGAAATCCACAAAGACACTCATCTCAGAGATGGATTGTTAATCATCCAGTTTACAGAGCAGAGTTCAAACGAACAGAGATGAGCTTCACACCTGCTTCCTACAGGTAGTTGTATCTATGAGGATCCTGTAAGTCATAATTATCAGATACTCATAATTATGACTTAGCATCTCATTATTATGAGATACTATCATAATTATGACTTTTTATCTCATTATTAAGACTTTTTATCTAATTATTATGACTTTTTACCTCGTTATTATAATAATTTTTTTACAACAAACTTTTATTTTATTTTTCTATTACTGTCAGAAATGGGCTTCCATATATCCCCATCGAAGAGGATGTAAAGAAACTAATTTGGTTTTAAAGGCCTTTCTCCGAGAGAGAAACCTTTTTTTCAGTTCAGGCAGATCGTCGGGCAGCTGCTAATGTTTCGACAACACAGAAGGGTCCTTCGTTTAGCGCCAGTTTAGATTTCCTCCCTCGTTCTGAGAGATGGTTGCGGAGACGACAAGACATGTTTCATGTATTATTGTTATAGACTACAGCTTCTAACTTGTACATTACCATTACGTCACGCGTCATGCTGATTATTGGCAAACAAACAACACATTGACCGGTTGGACGTCGTTGTAAACTCCGTCAAAAGCTGCATTCGAGCTCGCGAAAGACACAAACCTGTGACACCCGAGGTAAGTTGGCTGTCGTTAAACAAATACATAAGTGGAAATTCATATTTTAAAGAAGGTATTGGATGAACGTTTAATTTAGTTACTCACAGAAGAAACGAGCGGTGTCCACGACTCAGTTGTTGTACACGTTGAACTCGATGACAGTTTAAAGGGGTCCTGGCTTCTCTCATACAGGTTGCCTCAAGCTGAACATGAATCTCAATACTTAACATATCTCTTTATTTAATATATTGAAGGTATATATATATATATATGTTGTACAGTGTAATGCTGGTTGAATGACATGTTTGGGGAACATTTGATTTAGTTATTGGCATTCCAACATGCATCAGAGCTTTGGGATCATGCAGTGAGAGTGGGTGAGAAACATGATGTAAATTGCACAGTAACATGTGACATTTAACTGGAAGAGTGCCAATAAGAGAGTGAAACTGCAACAACATGTATAACACATTGACAGCTGTTAACCTGTAATACAACATTATTCAATATGGGGTTGGATCGTAAATGGGGAGATTTGGAAGTATCAGAAGAAAGGACAGATATGCTCAAATTAATGTAGGTAAGCGGACCCTGAGATATACAGGACATAGCGCACTTTAATTAGGTGTCAGTTCTACTTTAAAACTGAGACAGTCTTGAACAGTTCACTGGAACATTTAAAGTTGTGTTTCAAACTCTTGTTTTTTTTTGCGAGAAAGCAGTCCAGCCATGCAGATCTAGGTTTGTTTTCTCAGGTCTACAATTCATGTTATTATAAGAGCTGCCAAAGTAGTCTTTCCTTCACGTCACACAATAATAACTGTCTGCCTTCTTGAAGGTCACCAGTTCGTTTGAATTCGGCACCACTGTTATCATCTCTACAATGGACAGTGAGTATCATGGGATTTCAAACATCTTCGAGTAGAGCTTCTTAAATGGGTCAAAACACAAGATGACTCATGTCGTGTCTGTCCAGGTGAGGATGATCTGGACATGTTGACGGCGTTGCTGGCTGAGAGTGAGGGAGTCCACGGAGAACAGGGCCGTCAGGAGCAGGCAGACGACTTGGACGGCCTGTTTGACGCCGACGGCGACGAGGAGGACGAGTACAAAGAGGGTGTCGAGGAGGAAGGGCCAGTCGTGAGGACGGAGGATGCCGTGTCGGATCTCTTCGGGGAGGTGGATGACATTGAAAAGGAAGAGCAAGACGCTAAAAGAAAAGGAAGCGGTGAGGAAGCCTGCGAGAGCCTGAACAGGTCCAGGGTGGACTTACAAGGTGTGTGCCGCTGATCTCTCTCCTCTATTCTGAGTCTAGTTGCTGGACAACATGTGTGTTCAACCGTATTTAAATGTCCGCCTTCCTCAGACGAGCTGAGGCGCATGCAGGAGCAGATGCAGCGGTTGCAGCAGCAGCTGGAAGCGAGCCAGAAGGTTTCCCCCTCATCTTCCGCTCCGGTCCTGACTGCAAGGAGCTCGGCCGATCCCAAACCAATGACACCCAAACCAAAACCCGCTAGACCGCCGACCTCCAAACTGACCCCGGCCAAACCGGCTTCTACCACACAGAGGGCCAAGACACAAGCAGGTAAACATTTTGTTGTTCACCATCCACAGCAGTGGACGAATTCTGAACTCCACTGGCCACGTTTAACTACTTTTTCTACACATAATGTACAGAATAAATTGATAAAGACACACACAAAAAAAAAAGTTGTTTAAGTTTTCTTGCCTTCTGACAGCAGCAACATCTTCATCCACTCCGGTCAGCGGAGGAGGTCTGAAGCTCCATGAGTCTGCTGACTTTTTTGATCAGCTGAACAATGCTGACTCCTTCAAACGCAAACCCAGGGTCGCTCACCATACCAAACCCAGCACATCGCCAGGTAGTTCTTATCCTAACGCAGTCCATTCATGAGAACCAGAGGTACTGAATTCTGTCATTGGAAGTCCAAGTGTATTTCTGTTCAAAAATGTTACTTGTGCACGTATTTGAGTGTATTTTCTTTACTATTTTCTCGTCAGAAGACAGAGGTCCACTGATGGAGATAAAGATTGGCAGCACCTTCCAGCCAGTAGAGAGCACCAGCAAGGTTTCCAATCCTCCGCGTTCATCTCCGGCCTCTCAGAGCAGACCTGCCGCATCAACAGGAACGCCCAAACCTTCTCTTCCTCCCCTTCCTAAAGATGTGGGTGTTGAGAAATACTCAGGACTGCGGCTGAGGTAAGGACACCAAAGAAATGCAGGCTTTTTACAAACAAACATCAGCAGCCGAGGGTCTCATACACACAAACAAATCCATGTCATTTTTTATATATATATAATACCTACATTGTTTCAGTCTGAATCTGGGCTCTTTTTCGTTTCAGAAAACCACGCGTTTCCTCCTGCGAGATGGACCGCAAGATGGCCGACCGCCGTCGGATACGTCTGTCGGAGGTGCCGGAGCGTTTGGCTCAAGAGAAGCTGGAGGATTGCGACTGGGTGACCTTCGCTGTGCTGGTCAACAAGGTCACACCACAAAGCAACAGCAGTGTAGGTCTATGCTTAAACCTCCCATCCCTGGTTGTGAATCCAACAAATTACCCCTATCCGTCTTTCAGGAAACTGTACGCTATCATACACAACACTAACGCTGAATGTGTTTGCTCCTGTGGAGCTCTGCTATTTTGGAATTTGTTTACGGCGACATCCCCTCTATGTTTGTTAGTTCCACATGTAAAACATGCCCCTAGCAACTCAGCATTAGGTGGCAACCTCCGGTTCTGCCAAGTGAAGCCAGTGCCGAAGCGTCTGAAAACGCGCATTCTCTCTACTGGCCAGAGGGGGGAGACTCCCTACTTCTCTTTTGATGTGAACATTGTAAACATGAGTTTATGGTCTCGACCACTAGTTCAAGTCTTCGTCAATAGAGCACGATGCTCATTTAGTAAAATCCTTTTAGATTCAAATAGACCATAAAACGGAGTATGCTTTATTACGATTTTGGTTTATTTATTTGCACAATTCAAGCAATACAATTAAAAAATAAACAAACATAATAGAGATAAATGAATATCACTGTGCAGGAAGAGGCAAACAGCCAACTGGACTTATTTGAATCCTCCACTTATATAAACATAAACTGTAAGTTAAAGAAATATTAACATCAGAAATAGTAAGAATCCCCCGTTTCTGAAATAAAGGATCGTGGTGCAATCCTAACAAAACGTTTCTGGAGGACTAACATTTTTTGCAGAGAAGTAGGAAAAGTACTTGCCCAAACTATATTACAATATGAAAGATAAGGATAAATTAAACTGTAATAAAGAACAAGGAGACAGTTTGCAGAGACAATATGTCTAAACCTCCTTATGATTCCAATAGAGTTGTTTATTTTTCTACTAACACAGTCAATATGTTTACTCCAACTTAAGCTTTCATCAATAATCATTCCTAAACATGTTGTAGATGACACTTGAGGCATCTCAAGGGATTCAATTTTAATTTGAGTTAAATCCTTCGAACTAAATGGCCGTTGTTTCATTCCACAGAGACATTTTGATGCTGCCTACATTTTAAATTCATACTTATTGGTGGATTTCTTGTTGTTGTGAGAAATGGCCGGATGTATACTAGATTAGCAAGAATTTCTTCCATGCGATGTGAGCTTAAAGTTTAATGAGCTTAATGTAATGTAAAGGACATACGCCCACCCCCCCAGACTGCATTGCGTCTCTTCAGACTCTCCAGTAGCAGACTGTTTGATGAAATGATGGCGAGGTACGTTAAGGTACATTCAAGAGCCAGAAAACACCGGAGCTCACATAAAAGCATTTAACACCAACATATTTAATCATTTAAATTTGAAATATTACTGTAAAATACTGAATTGAGTGGAAGAGTTGGTATTTTTGCGAATTTGTCCGCCTGTTGACTGAGCGCATCCTCTCCCCGCAGGGCAAAACCTTCAGCATCTGGAAACTGAACGACCTCCACAACCTGGATGTGTTTGTGTCCCTGCTGCTGTTCGGCGAAGTCCACAAAGAGCACTGGAAGACGGAGCCGGGCACCGTCATCGGACTCCTCAACCCGAACCCCATGAAGCAGAAGGAGGGTTACGACGGGGTGAGTGGACGACGTGAGCTGTGTGTGTGTGTGTGTGTGTGTGTGTGTGTGTGATGTACATGCAGAGGAGAGAGGCCAAGCCGGTGTTTCTCTTATTACTGTTGCAGTCATTTTACTGTTTCTTACATATGCATCAGAAACGTCTTGTCCATGTTGAGAGCCTCGAGTCATTTGCACCAATCAGAAGTCACATCTTCACGTGACAGAATCTGAACTAAACATAATAAAGATGCTTGTAATTACATTATGTCATAGTATTAAATGATATATGATTGAATAATGGTGGAAATCACACGTGTCATTGAAGACACATGGAAAATGAGAGAAAACGTTAAATGTCCTGGGAAATGATTTCAACATTCTCTCACATTTCCTTCAGCTGAGTTTAAACTACATCATTATTCTGCCATCTGAAAGGCTGAAGTTATGTTCAGGATCATATCAACCTTCAAATTGTAGTTCGTGAACAAGATCATTTTGGTTGTGGGAACCTTGAACAACCCCCCAAAGTCACGCCACATGGTAGAACATGCAGGCTGGATGGAATTGCGTAGCATTGCTTTGTGGACAACGTAAACGGATAAACAGTTAAATAATGTTCGCTTGGTTTAGCACGTTTGGTTGCGTTGCTCGTCGACGTGCTTGCTGGCTGCAAAGATTGGCGGTTTGTGATTGAACATGTGTGTTGGTCATTTGGAGAGACACGTGCGTATTTCTGTGTGCAGTTAACAGCTTTGGCTTTTCGACGCCACATTCCTCTCGTTGACATCTGTCATGTCGACACTGGCGACCGTACAAGCTATTTTCACCAAATAGCGTTATTATTAATATTATCACTTTACTTTGTTGAGAAGCAGCTTATTTTTAAGGGGCAATGAGCCACACACAATGTTGCATGTCCCATTCATTATAATCAAAGACACACACACACACACACACACACACACACACACACACACACACACACACACACACACTGTCCTCACTCAAACTGACCTCGGTGTGAATATTGATCAGTTTATGTCTCATAAAGAACTCATTCCCCTCATGAACTGAATGATGTTTTGCTGTGGTTCTCTCAGGTGATGTTTGTCTTTGGTATCAAACGTAGAACTAACTTCCGGCAACTTTGTCGTACACCTCAAAGTCTGTTTCCAGGTTTTAGCAAGTAGGGAGAAAAAAAGAAGGTTGTTGTGGCTCCAGTGAAGTGCGATGCATGTCCTCAAGTGATGTCACTCGAGTCAGTATCAGTTGGGTCTGAACTCTGAATCCGAGGTCGTGGAGTTAGCGGCTAATAGCATGCACACCCCAATTTCTGACTAGACTGTCGCCGTTTAAGTTGCATTGTGGGTAATGTAGGCACCGTATTTTGACACTGAAGAGAAATACAGATTTTGCTAATACAAATAGGCTTATCAATGAAAGCTCATCGCTTCGATAATTCATTGGCTGCGGATGTATTTGAAAGATTTTAGAACTTTTTGTATTTCTGCTCAAAAAAGACTATTTGTTTTGCATACATGAATAATAAAGCAATGTCAATTATTTTCTTAATTCATTCTCTTTTCACGCAGAATAATCAAAAAGAACCGATCGGGAGCTGAACCGATACGCAGTATCAATAAGAGTAATATTATCTATAAAATCGCTACCCATCCCTGACATGGTGACCGTTATGTGACACTTTTTTCAGTTCTTCTTTTGTTGTTGTTTTTTTCTAAAACTAAAGAATTTAACCAGCAGCTCTTTCAAATGTTTAAGTTTCAATACTGACATCTTTTAAGGTTGTGTTGCACACAGGGCTGCAACAAATGTTTATTTTCATAATTGATGAATTCACCGATTGTTTCTCTGTTTCTTTGGTGTATAAGATGAAAAGTACCCATTTTAATTTTTCAAATGTAATTACAAATTAAAAAAAGGCAATGCAAGAAAATATTGGTTTGTTCTGGAAACATTTGCTCAACTATTTACATTCTAATTGGTCACAGCTGTGAGCGGATTCAAAACTAAAAGGATGCTTTGAACGTGTGCAGGTGAGCCTGACGGTGGATAACCCACAGAAGGTGCTGCTGATGGGGGATGCTCAGGACTACAGCACCTGCAAGGCCATGAAGAAGAACGGAGACCCTTGCTCTCAGATCGTCAACATGGTGGGTCCACCTGTGCCTTGCTCAATGACTCAACCGTACTTCTAAATCCATATTCCATATTCACGTCACGTCTCACAGTCTCCGTGTTGGCCGTTCGTCCACAGTTCGAGTGCGAGTACTGCCAGTATCACGTCAAGGCCCAGTACAAGCAGATGAGCTCCAAGAGGGCCGAGCTGCAGTCTGCGTATTCCGGCAAAGCTCCCAACGAGGTGAAGGTGAAGGGGAAGGGCGGCAGCTTGAGAGAGCGGCTGTGTCAGGACGGCTTCTACTACGGCGGCGTGTCCTCGCCCGCCTGCGCCGCGTCACTGTGAGTGGTCGTCGTTTAGTTCACAAGTTTTCCACAAACCGTATAATCGGAACAAATAAAACTACTACTTATAATAAAGAATAATGAATACAGAAAAAAGCAGTCAACTCCTACTGTTTGTATGCAAAAGAAACCTCGGGAGACAATTGGATTCTGGCGGAAATTCTTCTATTCAGCGCTTTTCACGGTGTGTGTTGAAGTCGGTTTGTGCAGGCCGACTGCTCCCGTTGCCAGGAACACGGGCAGGACTGGGCAGGAGCTGAGCTGCCCGACACGTTCAGTAACAAGTCTGTGTGTTGGTTGCAGGACATCGTCCAAACCGAACAAACCCGTCCAGAAGACTCTGGACAAGCTGTTTGTGAAAGGCGCCGCTCAGCTCGTCGATCAGGCCAAGAGGCTGGGTGAGCGCCGACGCTCTCTCTCTGACACACACTCGTAGGCAAAACACCTCAAGGCTGTCGGTTGACCCGATTGTGTCTGTTTTTTTTCTTTCTCTCTCTTATTTATTAGCCATGCAGTCCGGTGAAGTTGCAGGTTGTTCAAATGAATTTAAGAGCCTGTTGTCAGCGCCAACCCCCGGAGCTCTGCAGCTGAAGAAGCACTTGGCACAGGGCAGCCGATCAGGTACACGACCTGGAAACATCCCTGTGCCTTTTACGGCTCTGGCTATGAATTAATGAATGACTTCTTTTTAAAAGGCAGGTCCATTAGTATTATGTTTAGTTTAAGTTTTATATACAAGAGAAGCATTCCTAAAAACTGTGTCCAACGCGACCTGATGTATGTTTCACTTGAAGTGAAAACCTTGGCAAGAATGAAGATGGAGTTATGATCAAATCTTATCATATACTTATCAACTTGCCGGTATTAATAAGGTTTCTTCCTGAACTCTCATGCATGCCTGTAATTAGTTGGTAATTTAAAGGACTATTTCAGACAATGTCCAGTGATATACATTTTCCCATGTCAATATTCAACTCCGCCCACCGCCCTTTTATTAACCTGTCATACATCTTCAGCCTCCAAAGACGCAGCTGCAGCTCCAGGTCAGTCCGTCTCCGCCTCGGACCTGCTGAAGCAGCAGAAACAGAGTCAGCGGGAGTTTCTGCAGAACCGTCGGCGGAGGGCGGGCGAGATCCAGAAGATTAGGCTGCCGAGCTCAGCCGGGCCAAGTCCCGGGGCGTCGTCCTCCTCGCTGGACCGGGGTGGTCTGATGTCCCCGAAATCGGCATCGGAGGTCCCCGAGGCCACGCAAAGCCCCGCGGCTCCCCACGGCCCCACCCTGGGCCGAGGCTTCACTGAGGGGGAAGACATCCTCTTCTTTGAGAACAGCCCGCCCCCGGCGGCGCCCGCCCCCAGCGCCCTCAGCCTGTCAGCCGCCAAGCTGGCCGCCATGAAGAAGCTGAAAGCCAAAGGGACGGGGCTCAATAAGGAAGACCCCAACGCTGTGAAGAGGAAGAGGAGCAACGACAGCGAGATTAGCGCCCGAGTGGAGAAGAATCTGACCTCCCCCAATGGTACACAGTGGAGAACAATTCTAGATATTGTACTTGACAGCAGCTCACATAAGAACATCATTCACCTAAAGAAATGTATTCGTGACTCGCCAATGAGTGTGAAGAACCTTTTAGCTCTTGATTTGAATTCTGCATTTATATCGTATATAAAAGGACTTCTTTGTCCCTCGTTACGACTTGTCTTCTTACTTCCTGCGCAGGCGAATCGTCCGGCAATGAGGAAGAGGAACCGTTCCAGAAAAAGAGGCGAGAAAAGCTCCTTTACATCCAGTCCGAGGGGTTTCAAAAGATCCTTAACGCCAAATCTCGCCACGATGCGGCACTACAGGCGGTACGACGAGTTGGAACTTAACCATGTGCATCCGTTAAGACTAGTTCTACTAGGACCCGCTTTGAATTTAAAGCTGTTAGATGTACGGTAGATCTGATCTCCCAATCGTTTCTGCAAATCCAGCTGCATATTAAAACACTGTTAAGTGTGTTTGAATGAAGTCTGAATCTCCTCTCTCTCTCTCTCAGGCGGAGTACCAACTGCAGGAGCGCTACTTCGATCCGCTCGTGAAGAAGGAGCAGATGGAGGAGAAGATGAAGGGCATCCGAGAGATGAAGTGTCGTGCCGTTAGCTGTAAAAAGGTACTGAGTTGAACTGACACCTACTTGGTTCAGATATGTATAAATACGTAAGCATTTATGAGATTTATCCGTCCCTCGGTCAGAAGCAGGAAAAGTAAGCCTGTATTTTCCCATGCTCCTTTGCTTCCAGTGTAGTTATACCTACTTCAAGCCGGCAGACCGCTGTGTGGAGGAGAATCACAACCTGCGGTGGCACGATGCCACCAAGCGTTTCTTCAAATGTCCCTGTGGACAGAGAGCCATCGCTCTGGACAGATTGCCCAACAAACACTGCAGGTGAATATTATCTTTCCATGTCCCTCTCTCTCATACCTTTTTTTAAGTTGAATCAACGTGCACATTAGAACTGATGTTTTTGTTTTGACCATTTCAGTAACTGCGGTCTGTTTAAATGGGAGCGTGATGGGATGCTGAAGGTAAAGTCTCTCTCCGACTCGCAGATCAGCTGCCGTGTCGTTGTGGAAGAAAGCAGCGCTGATGCTCCCCTCCGCGTTTTTGTTGCAGGAGAAAAGAGGCCCGAAGATCGCCGGAGAGCTGCTCCAGCCTCGAGGAGAGGAGCACGGCAAGTTCCTCAACAGCATGAAGTGACGGCACCGGGATTTGTCTTACGCCTGCAATTTAAATGTCTCAGTAGCAACATTGCATTTTTTTTATGAATTATGTTTCTAAAGTTTGATGTGTTATTGATTATGGAGATTTGAATGTGATTTTATTGGATACGCTTTAAATAAGATTATTAAAGCGATAAGTTTCATGTCAAATGTCTGTTTTCTGAGAAGCTGACCACACGGGTGCAGAGCTGGGAAGTAAGGAATTATATCATATTTAACCCCAACGTTTTTTTTTTAAATATTAATTTCTCCGCAATAATACGGGACAGAAATACGTTTCAACTTCTAGAGGATTCGATCGGGTTTCCGCTTCCATTTCCTGTATGTCTGAAGACATTTTCTGAGGGGAAAAAAACAAACAATGAAGACTCAAGAAATCACAAATGATGATTTGAAAACAAACACTTTCTAATGGTCATTTTTCATTTGCACACACTCCATGAAGCTTTATCTGCAGTATGAAGTCATTTCTCAGTCCCAATTTTATCATGTTGATGAATGGTGTGACACCACATTTCTACTCGAAAAACTATAATACAAATTTGCATTTAGTACCCTTAGTCGAGTGGCTTTCAAGTTGTTTGTTTGCAGTGTTTGGGTCGATTAACCCATAAGGACCGGGACACATTTCTCCTTCAAGGAAAATTATGGGGGACATAAAACAGATTAAATAGACCACATAGAACACATTTCTGACATTGTTTTCAAAATAGTGTCAAATATCTGAAATGTTACATGTCATCATTGGGCTTTACTGGTAAACTTTTTGTATTAATAATTTAATTAATATCACAGGATTTCTTTGTTTACATTTGTTTTAATATGCTTTAAATTGAACAATATAAAATCCATCCATCCATCCATTATCACCCGCTTATCCGGGGTCGGGTCACGGTGGCAGCAGGTTCAGCAGGCCGACCCAGGCTTCCCTCTCACCCGCAGCACTTTCCAGCTCATTCTGGGGGATCCCGAGGCGTTCCAAGGCCAGCCGGGAGATATAATCCCTCCAGCGTGTCCTCGGTCTTCCCCGGGGCCTCCTACCAGTTGGACGTGCCCGGAAAACCTCTAATGGGAGGCGTCCAGGAGGCATCCTGACTAGATGCCCGAACAATATAAAATATATTAGCTAAATATCATTGAATCAGACAAATTAACTGAACAGATCATAATTATGTTTTTTTTATTGTGCGTATATGTCACATAAGGTCTTTTGTGAACTTTTTAGGTTAAAGTCCCGATGTGTCGTATCTGTCACAACAATATTTATCTGATTTCTTTTATATCAGTTTATTCAAGAAATGTGTTCACAGCAGGTTCAATATAATGAAAGACATGTTATGTAAGCATTATAATTCTTAATGAATATTACCAAGCAACTTTAGCAATGAAAAACAAGCTTTTTAAATTGAGCTACTAGTGTCAGATCTCTCACAACCGGGAGCAGAAATCTTGGAAATGTTGTTATGGAATGAACATGTTTATTTCCTTATTGACATTGGCCGGAAACAGACCCTTTTGCCATATGCTCTCCTGTGAGATTAGATTACATTGTACATGTTCTACCACACTTACATCTATGCAAATCATGTTGTGATGCGTAAAAGCATTCTGTGAACTTCCGGAATTGCAATCGTGAACTTTCAAAACCCTGCATCCTGCAGCAATGACAACTCAAAGCAACTTCGTCTGCTTGTGCTCTGCCGATTCCCTCAGAGGACTACTGGCTGGGTCTGAAGATGGTTTCCTCTCTGACCAAGACCAAGACGTGGACCCTGAGGGTCGATCTGTGGGACCACAACGATGCCACTGCTTTCGCCGAGTACAAAAACTTCAGTTTGGGCGGTGATAGAAAAGCTTTCAAACTGCATGTCGGGGAATACAGAGGAGATGCGGGTACTTCAGGCTTTTGACCATCTTTTCCCTATGCTTTTTAGTGATACACACATTTTCATCCCATTTATTTCACTTCCATTTATGCTGGTTGGACTAGTCTTTTTGCCACGGTCATTTCAACCGTATCATTCTGATAGACTTAAATGAAAGCTATCCAGTTTAGAAATGTCTATTGCCGTCAAATTAATTGTAGTCTGTGAGCCCAGAGAAATGAGGGAGTTTTTGTTGTTTAATGTTGTTACCTTGGCAACTATATCAACTGGGGTCCACATTGCTTTAATCAGACCACAAACTCTGTCTAAGATCTCTATGATGGGTTGGTCTACACATAATAAAATGCTACACATGGCAACTTTTGAAAGAGGTTGATAGTTGTTCGCTCACAGCTAACAGCAGCGAGCTAGCTTAACGTCTTAACTTGTGTGTATTTTATAAAGCTTCTTTTGACGCTTCTTTTCCAAAGTTGGAAAGCTATTCACAGATTAATAACTTCCCGGATCAATAACCCTGGAGCGAAACGTTGTTAAAACACAAACGCCACCTCTCTGTAACCACAGTGAGGTAGACAACAAGCTACAACCTTAATTCACCTTAATTGTACCACAACGGGCCGTCCTGCGAGGACTCGTAACGGCGGCCTCATGAAAGGCCGGCTGGGGGGCGCATGCGCAGGGACCGTCTGCAAAGTGCAATGCGGAAAATACATACGAGAAAAATATTCAATAACCTCACTGTTATAAAGTGTAGCGTGAACAACATTATTTCATACATCAATGTGCTCGTCCTTGTTGTACTGACACCGTTATTATGGTAACACGTTCTTTTGATTAATTATGGTGAATTGTTATTTAATAACTTCACTGTTATAAAATGTAGCATGATCAAAATCTATTTTTGCATAAATGGTCTCCTTCTTGTTATACTTCAACAGCTACCATCACAAAATATGCTTTTGATAAACTGTGGTCAATTTTCTTTTGAAAAAATATTCAATAACTTTACTATTATTAGGTGTTGTGTGACACAGATCACTTCACACATCAATGGGCTCCCCCTTGTTAAACTACATATTAATGTGCTTTTCATTAAATGTTGTGAATATTTATAGGGAAAATATCACTTTTGACAGTACAATTAAGAAAAATGTGGTATAGCTATTCAAGGAGTATTTGTTTTGCTACATATATTGTTCTCTTTTATTTTAATTGTACTTTATCAAACTTATCAAAATAGTGTTACAGCATAACAATATATGGGTATATTGGTATATGTTCTTTCTTGAAGATGACATGATTAAACTACTTCTGATGGATCTTGATGTATGTGATACTATGTTTTTATTCAAGTCAAATACACTATACAAAACATAGGTTCACAATTGCACCGGTTTGACCAAGTTACTGATACTTTAATGTCACATAGAATCAGCACCTTTCAAACGTGGTAGTACATCTTTTCATTTACTGGTCATACATAGAAATGGAGGTTCACTAATTATTTCCTTAAAAATATTTATTTATTTTGAGACTTTAATGTACCAATACACTGTGAAGAGTGAATCTCACTTCAACTAATAACCACTAGGAAGGTTTTCTTAATCAAAATTTCTTCTCAGATTAAGCAAAAAGTTAATATAAGAAAAATGGTGTTTTTTAGTCTGTATGTGAATTGAGGAAAGTAGCCTAAGTCACTCAAACTGTCCTGATGTTTTGCTGGTGGATGTTAATTTGACACATAGCTACCATTTACCGTTTTCACGTTGCACATAACGTTATTTTATTCTGCTAGGTCGAAGATGGAAGGGAAATATTTTCCTAGTTTGGTGCCTCATCCTCAGATTACTCCATTCTCTGTAACTACAGGCCACAGAAGAACCCTCTGTTCCTGGTGGACTTGGTTCTGAATCAGACTGGGGTGCATTACAGCACTCCCCTGGAGGATTTTGAGACATCTCTAGTCAACCTGTTTGATAAGGCCATTCAGGCCACATATCACATACCACAGCCTGAGGAGGTACAATATCATCTGTAATCTCCTGAATTACAGAGCATGAACTCAAATAACGAAATGTAATGTAAAACGTGTTCATTATCGGTTCCTCTGTCCGTGGATGATGATGACTCTATGGGCCAATGGTTTAACGGTTCCTCTCTTGTCCATGACAGTTTGTGATGCAGAAGTTGCTCATCAGTGGCGGTCCGGTGCTCTATTCTGTGAATTTATTTGAACCAGAAGTATCTGAGCTGCGTGAGAAGGTCCGCAATGCTCTGATACAAGCAGCCATACCTCTCAGGGCTTATGCTGCCGAATATGAGAAACACTTGGAGTTACACAACTTGGACGTTAAGATCCTGCTCCAGTAAGTCTGTTTAAAAAAGATGTATGAAAGGTTGAGGCTCATGCTTTTCTCATTAAATGCAGTCGTTTAAATCTTCTCTGCCAGATCTCATACGCATGCAGAACAGACCTCTGAAGAGGTGAAGAAAGAGGTGGAACAAAATCTCAAAGACAAGGAAATTCTTGAGAGCTCTCTTCCATCCTCCCTTGTCATTGGTCCATTTCTTGTCCGTGTAGAGGCTGTACGCCAGGCTCTCTCTAACAAAAGAAAGGCTTTGGGCAATGCAATGCTGGAGCACTTTACTCGGAAGCTACGCAAACAAATTGATAATGTAAGTAATTTGTATGTATATATATATATACATATGTATGTGTGTATGTGTGTGCGTGTGTGTGTGTACAAATAGGTATATGTCATTTGTACCATGTATATTTGTACTTCTTTTGTACACAGTACTGCATGATGTTATGTATTGAAGTGTTTTGATAATGCATTTCTTTGACACGGGATCTACATTTTGAAAAGTGGCCTTTTCCTACCTTTATAACTTTGATGATAGGTTTTTATCTTGTCTGTGCCCAGGCCTGTGAAGAGTGCAGCAGAACGAATAGAAAGTTATGTGAAAGGGTCAACAGCATTGACGAGCTGGCTGAAAAGAGGGAGTGGATGAAGCAAATCCCGAAAGAACTCAAGAGTTACAAGGTGCACATGCATGGACGGGCCTTGTCTGTTATCTGTCATATGAAGGTTTACTTTGTCAATAAATCTGATGATTTTTATCAATCTGTCCACAACAGGAAGTTGTTGGCAAGACACTGTCAGACTATGAGGTAGTAGAAGAACTTTTCCACAGTCTTTCAAATGCGGATTGTAACCAAAAGTAAGTGTAAAATCATCATGCGCGTGTTCTAATGTAGACATTAATTTGGGGCGTTGAGTGATTTGCTAAAAATAGACTGATCACGATATTCTTCAAACTTCCCCTTTTGGTTCTGAAGCTTGGCGACTTGGTGCAGCTGGTGAGAGGACGTCTGTCTAAGATGCAGCGAGCTGTGCTGTCTGCCCTTATCGTCATAGAGGTCCATGCTAAGGATGTTGCGGCCAAACTGGTGGAGCAGGAAGTCTCAAGCGTCAATGACTTTGAGTGGATCAGCCAGCTCAGGTCATCTATCTTTTGTTTGTGCTTTTTAGTTCAGTCACTCTTGACATTGGAGCTCCCTGCAATTAATTGAGTTCAGGATACGTTTGATGCTGATCTGATACTGTTTGTAGATATTACTGGGCAAAAGGTGACCTGTACACCCGCGCAGTGAATGCAGAGTTTTTGTATGGATACGAGTACCTTGGTAACTCCGGACGTCTGGTCATCACCCCACTCACTGACAGGTAGCTAAGTCTTATGTTGTCTGGGCTGTTTTTTCTCTGAATGTCATTTAATCGTTTGAATACACTTTTTCAGATGCTACCTGACCCTAACAGGAGCTCTACACCTGAAGTTTGGAGGAGCTCCTGCAGGTCCAGCAGGGACAGGAAAGACCGAAACCACTAAAGATCTGGGAAAGGCTCTGGCTATTGTTAGGTTGTAGTGGATTTTATGTACACTTGCACATGTAGATAAGAGAGGTTATGTTTTAAATTAATACATAAAGAAAGATATGATCATTAATTTGAGGAATATTCTGAGGAATGTATTATGAAGCATAAGAGAGGATCACTGTTTTATTATTCTGTTTGTTAATGACAAATGTAAAGATTCATTGTATGATGCATGGGAATGAATGGATGTTTTATTGTTTAGACAATAGTTAAAGGGATGCCGATTGAAACCTGAGATGTTGCTTTTATTCTGTAGGCAGGATAATAGGGTTTTATTCTGAAGGGGAACTTCCTGTCCTTGACCGGAAGTGTGAGCTTTGACCCCCGCTAGTTTATCGATTTGAGGCATTCTTTGAAGTGGCCAATGGAACTAACCTTCAGGTGTGAACCTTATGTCTTATTCGCTGGTCAGCGTAGCATGCTGTGTCTCTGAAAGGTATTTGCATGAATACCTCCACTAACCAATGGGAGCTTAGCTCAGCGAATGGACTGCGAATAAAACTAATTGTGAGACGTGAATTTGGTCTCTTACGTGGTGACGCCAGACAGAAACTGTTGGCTAAGTCAGGAGACTGTGGAAGCGAAGCCATGTGAGCGCGTCCGGGCCTGGACCATGTATGTATACAGATGACTCTTGTTTGTTATGATTAAATAATGATTATTATATATCTCTGGCTTCGGAGCTTCTTCTTCCAAGCACAAGGTAGCTCGAGACTCTCTGAACTCTTACACTATCCAGACAGTTGTTTTCAACTGCTCTGATCAGCTGGACTTCATGGCTATGGGCAAGTTTCTCAAAGGACTGGCCAGGTGAGAGGCAATTACTAAAGTGTGATAGAATGTCTGCTGTTAAATATCACACACCTTTCATCAATCACAGCCATGTTCTGTCTGTCTTTCTTCTTGCAGCTCTGGGGCCTGGGCATGCTTTGATGAGTTTAATCGCATTGACGTGGAAGTGCTGTCTGTGGTGGCACAACAGATCACCACGATACAAAAGGCCCAGCAGCAAAGGGTGAGAAGAAGTGCATTCAGTAGGAAAACATGTGCTGGTACATACTGTAGTTTACCACACAGTACTTGAGTTTTACAAATACTGGGCCTACAGTGAATATTTCAATTTGGTGTATATATGTTGTACTTTATTTCTAATGCTTTTCAAGAAATAACAAATGGGTTTGTTTCGCTTTAGTCAATTTGACATTCATTTAATTCCATTAATTGAGTTGAATAAACATTCACCTCGTGGAGCAATTAAAGAGACATGGAAGCATTACTGTTTAAAGTATCGAAAACCAGCAACAATGTTTGCAAAGTTGGTCAACCATCTGCAGCAATGTACTTTACTTGTTACATAATGAAAGTTAATGATATCAATCCTTACAATTCTGAAAGTGACTGGAATTAAAGTTGACTTTCCATTGAGCCCTTTCCCATTATGAAGTTGTAATATACTGTATATATATATATTTATATATGTTTTTATTGCAGTGGCAGGGATTTCTAAGACACTTGTATGTTGTGTTATTAGGCAGAGAGGTTTGTGTTTGAGGGGACAGAGATCCCTCTCGTCCCTTCGTGCGCTGTATTCATCACTATGAATCCTGGTTACGCTGGACGCACTGAACTGCCTGACAATATCAAGGTTTGATATGATGATTTAGTTTTAAATAACTGTACAGCGCTGAGGATGCACAGATGGGGCTCAACAAAGTGGGTTGTGTCTTCTCCAGGCACTGTTTCGTCCTGTGGCCATGATGGTGCCTGACTATGCTATGATAGCTGAGATCTCCTTGTAATCGTTTGGCTTCAGTGATGCCAAAGTCCTCTCCAAGAAGATCACCACCACCTTCAAGCTCTCCTCAGAGCAGCTCAGCGCTCAGGTATTGTATGGATTCAGAGGAGGTCAGACATTACATTTACATTTCTATGTACATGATATTGAAAAAGCTAGTTAAACTGCTGTGTGTAGGAACTTTAATACTTTAATTTGACAGAATTAAACTATGAAATATTGCTATACAACATATAGTTAGATAGTTAATACATCCCAGAGAGGATGATTATGGAGGGCTTTGTGAGTGAGGAGAAGGATTTTGTATTGGATCCGTTGTGGGACGGGGAGCCAGTGAAGGCTCTGGAGAACAGGGGTGATGTGATCACGGGAACGGGAGAGGGTGAGCAGGCGAGCAGCAGAGTTCTGGATGTATTGGAGTTTGTTTAGGATTTTGGAAGATGTGCCATAAAGAATACTATTGCACTAGTCAATTGTGGAGGTGATGAAGGCGTGGATTAAAGTTTCAGCAGCAGATGAGGAAAGTGATGGGCGGAGACGGGCAATGTTTTTTAGGTGGAAGAAAGAGGTTCTGGTGATTTGTTTCATGTGATGTTCAAATGAGAGGTTGCTGTCAAACATGACTCCGAGGTTGCGGATGTGAGGGGAGGGAGACAGAGTGGAGTTGTCAATGGTGAGGCAGAAGTTGTGACTGGTTTTGGTGAGAGATTTGGGGCCGATGATGATCATATCCGATTTATCACAGTTGAGTTTGAGAAAGTTGGTTTGCATCCATGATTTAATGTCAGTGAGGCAGTTGGTCAGAGTGGAGTGAGTAGTAGTGGTAATGGCTTTTGTGGAGATGTAGAGCTGGACATCATCAGCGTAGCAGTGGAAGAGGAGACCGTGATGACGTATGATGTTTCCAAGAGGGAGCAGGTAGAGGATGAACAGAAGAGGACCAAGCACCGAACCCTGGGGGACGCCCTGAGACAGAGGAGCAGTGGAGGAGGTGCAGTTGTTGATGCTGATAAATTGTTGTCTGTTTGTTAGATATGATTTGAGCCAGGAGAGAGCAGTTCCGGTGATGTTGAGGGACGATTCGAGGCGGGAGAGAAGGATGTTGTGGTTGATGGTGTCGAAGGCTGCAGTGAGATCCAGGAGAAGGAGAATGTTGAGGTGGCCAGAGTCTGAGGAGAGGAGGAGGTCATTGGTGACTTTGAGAAGGGCTGTTTCGGTGCTGTGCTGTGAGCGGAAACCAGATTGAAATGGCTCGAACAGATCGTTGGAAATGAGGTGGGTTTTGAGTTGTGCAGCGACGACGCGTTCCAGTATTTTTGACAGGAAGGGAAGATTTGAGATGGGCCGGAAATTTTTTTGAGGTTTCTTGAGGATGGGGGTGACAGCAGCCAGTTTAAGTGTGTCGGGGACTGAGCCGGAGTTGAGGGAGGAGTTGATTATTGCTATGATGAGTGGAGCAATAGCTGGGAGACATTCCTTGGTAAGAGTAGATGGTATGGGATCCAGAATACAGGTGGAGCTTCTCATTGCTGTTGTGAATGAAGAGAGCTCCAAAGGGGACACAGGGGAGAACTGAGAAAGGGGCTGAGGGGTGAATATGGGGAGAGGGGGTGGAGAAATGGAAAGTGCGGGTGAGGTCTTCAGGTTGCTGTAAATTATATCAATTTTTGTATTGAAAAATGAAAGGAAAGAGTTGCACTTGTCGACTGTAAAGGATTTGGAGGTGTTGTCCCTGGGTTTGAGAAGCTTGTTTATTGTTGAGAAGAGAGCCTTTGGGTTGGAGGAGCCAGCGTGTATGAGGTGTGAGTAGTAGGTGGTCCGGGCTGAGATGAGAGCGTCATTGTTATGTGCAGCTTGAAACACAGGACCCAAACGCCGTCAACGATGGAAAAGTAACCTTTATTGCTAAACAGGATTCCAAAACAGTCTTACACACAAGATCTTCCACGATCTAGACAAGACGAACCGACAAAGGGGAATGACATGAACAGGACTTAAATACAGAGGGCTGGTGCAGGTGATTGGACACAGGAGGAAACAATCAGGAACAGGGCAGACAATCACAGGGACAGGAAGTGAAGAGAAACAGAGGACACGAGAGACAAGGACTTCAAAATAAGACAGGAAACACGAAACAACACTACAGATCCTGACATAACCCCCCCCTCAAGGGGCGGATTCCAGACGACCCAACACAGTCCCCCAGGGTGGGTGGAGGGGAGCCGGAGGCGGGACCAAAAGCCTGGCAGAAGAAGTCCGGGGGACGACCACCAGGAGGACTGACCTGCTCCGGAGGACGGGCAGGAGGACGGCCACCAGGAGGACTGACCTGCTCCGGGGGACGGGCAGAAGGGCGACCACCAGGCGGACGGAAGGGCTCTGGGGGACGGGCTGAAGGACGGCCACCAGGCGGACGGAAGGGCTCCGGGGGACGGACAGGAGGATGGCCACCAGGCACATAGACCTGCTCCGGGGGACGGGCAGAAGGACGGTCACCAGACGGACAGACGGACTCCGGAAAACCGGGCTCAGGGGAACCGGGCTCTGGAGCCGTAGGTCGTGTCAAAGGAAGCGGCCAGGGTGGCGACCGAACACAGGGAGCCTGAGTCGGCCGGGGCGGCGACGTGACCCGGGGAACTGGGGTCTGCCGGGGCGGCGACGTGACCCGGGGAATCGGGGTCTGCCGGGGCGGCGACAGGACAAGGGGAGCCGGGGACGGCCGGGGCGGCGACGGGACACGAGGAGCCGGGGTCGGCCGGGGCGCCGACGGGACACGAGGAGCTGGGATCGGCCGAGGCGCCGACGGGACACGAGGAGCTGGGGTCGGCCGAGGCGCCGACGGGACACGAGGAGCTGGGGTCGGCCGGGGCGCCGACGGGACACGAGGAGCTGGGATCGGCCGGGGCGCCGACAGGACACGGGGAGCTGGAGTCGGCCGGGGCGCCGACAGGACACGAGGAGCTGGGATCGGCCGGGGCGCCGACGGGACACGAGGAGCTGGGATCGGCCGGGGTGCCGACGGGACACGAGGAGCTGGGGTCGGCCGGGGCGCCGACGGGACACAGGGAGCTGGGGTCGGCCGGGGCGCCGACGGGACACAGGGAGCTGGAGTCGGCCGGGGCGCCGACAGGGCACGAGGAGTTGGGATCGGCCGGGGCGCCGACAGGACACGAGGAGCGGGGGTCGGCCGGGGCGCCGACAGGACACGGGGAGCTGGAGTCGGCCGGGGCGCCGACAGGACACGAGGAGCTGGGATTGGCCGAGGCGCCGACGGGACATGGGGAGCTGGAGTCGGCCGGGGCGACGACGGGACACGGGGAGCTGGAGTCGGCTGGGGCGCCGACGGAACACGGAACTGCGGCGTGGACTGTGGCGCAGCGTCGGCAGGAACCGGCATTGACTGCGGCGCAGCGTCTGCAGGAACCGGCGTAGACTGCGGCCGAAGCAGGACCATGTCTAACGCTCGGAGGGACTCCATCATGTCCCGGAAAGCGTCCTGGGATAAGGCAAAGGAAGCAAGGGCCGGCCGGAAGTCCAATAGGTCCCAGGAAGTTGGGGTTGGCCGGAACACGGAGGCGGCAACAGGAACGGGCGAGGGCTGCAGCACGGAGGCGACTGCGGGAACCGGAGTAGTCTGCGGCACAGAGGCGGCAGCCGGAACCCTCCACCGACGCGGTCCGGAGGTTTGCGCCCCCCACTCCGGGGCTGGGCCTGGGTGACCTCTGCCCCTGGGGCTACGAGGCCCCCCATAAGCCAAACGGGTCCCGTTGAAGGGGTCTGGTGCCGAGACCCTATGGGGGTTGTAGTTCCCCTTCTGCAGGCTACGAGGGCCCCCATAGGCCAAGCGGGTCCCTTCGAATGGGTTTGGTGCCGAGACCCTATGGGGGTTGTAGTTCCCCTTCTGGAGGCTACGAGGGCCCCCATAGGCCAAGCGGGTCCCTTCGAAGGGGTTGTAGGCTGGGTCCATCTTTGGTCGGTTCGTTCTGTTATGTGCAGCTTGAAACACAGGACCCAAACGCCGTCAACGATGGAAAAGTAACCTTTATTGCTAAACAGGATTCCAAAACAGTCTTACACACAAGATCTTCCACGATCTAGACAAGACGAACCGACAAAGGGGAATGACATGAACAGGACTTAAATACAGAGGGCTGGTGCAGGTGATTGGACACAGGAGGAAACAATCAGGAACAGGGCAGACAATCACAGGGACAGGAAGTGAAGAGAAACAGAGGACACGAGAGACAAGGACTTCAAAATAAGACAGGAAACACGAAACAACACTACAGATCCTGACAGTCATTGTATTGTTGAAGGTAGTCAGAGTGGGCTTGGAGATGGACTGTTAAACCAGTTTTCCTGCAGAGTCTTTCAAGCTGGCGCTTACGGGATTTCATGTGGTGGAGATCAGGAGTATACCAAGGAGCTGAGTGAGTGAATGAGACCGTTTGGGTTTTAATAGGAGCAAGCTGATCAAGACAGGAGGAGAGTGTGTTATTGTAGTAATTTACGAGATTGGAGGGATTATCAGACAGTGGGAAAGGGGAGGCCGACATGGTACTGGCAAGAGAGGCTGAAAGAGTTGTGGGGGAAATAGTTTTGAGATTTCTGAAGGATATGTTGCGCTTGGTTCTTGGGATGGGGATAGGGATGCCGATGTCCATGGTGATAGCCAGGTGGTCGGAGATATTGAGGTTGAGGCTGGAGAGCTGAAGTATTGTGAGACCAGTGGAGCAGACCAAATCCAGGATGTGACCTCGGCTGTGAGTGGGGAAGTTGATGTGTTGTGTGAAGTTGAAGCATTGTAGCAGTTCTAGGAATTCTATGGCAGGTTTACATTCCGTGTCATCAATATGGATGTTAAAATCACCAAGGAGGAGAACGGCAGGTGAAATTGCACAGAGCTGGGTCAGAAAATCAGAGAAGTCAGAGAGGAAGGAGGGGTTTGGCTTGGGGGGGGCGGTAAATAACAGCAATTACCAGAGGAGTCGGACCAGAGAGTTTGAGGGCAATATGTTCAAAAGAATGAACGGCAGGAATGGGAATGGTGGTTGTTTTAATGTCCTCCCGGTGGACAGCAGCAACACCACCTCCCCGCCCCTCTGGACGAGGTTTATCTGTGTATGTGAATCCTGTGGGGGTGGTCTGGTTGAGTGAGAAATAGTCCAGGGGTTTATGCCATGTTTCAGTGAGGCAGAGAAAATCAAGATTACTGGCCATTATGAATTCATTCAGAAGGAGGCTTTTGTTATTGAGTGAGCGGGTGTTGAGCAAGGACAGTTTCAGGTGACGTTGCGTTGTGATAGGCTGTGAGGACTGAGGAAGGGGACGGAGATTGGACCAATTCACGTGTGGTTTGTTGTGATGACGTAACGAGGAAGTACGATTGCGACAGGACCACAGGGATGGGATGGAGTTTTGGGACGTGAAGTTGTAGGTGAACATGCGGCCAGAGCCTCTGTGTGAAGGATGGCCTCGGCGAAGTATTCCATGTTGTTTCAGAATGTCCATGCAGTCCGGGCGCAGGTGGTTATCAAAGCCGCGAAGCTCCGACCCGGAGTACAGCGGCGGCATGGTCCGGTGGCGGAGTAGTAGCGTTAGGCTAGCGCCAACCTGTGACCGAGAGCTCGCCGTCCGCGAGATGAGAAGCGATGTGCAGCCCAGGAGAATCAGCGAGATGATCCACAGCATACCAGCGGGAAGACGCCAGCAGTCCGGTGAGGAGAGAGTGGTAGCCTGGAGGGGCTACCAGCCCGTTAGCCTGACGATCCTGCCCGGAGAATGGAGGTCCACCTGGTGCAGTGGTGGCTAGCGGAGACCAACCCAGGTCTGCTCACGGCAGAGTAGACAGGTGGGCTTGTGATAGCTAGCGACGTGGCAGCCAGGGGTGAGAAGACCAGCCGTTCCAGTTGCAGGACAAAAACAACAATTGGACTAAACCCGGAAGTCTTCGGGCTAGCGGGCTAATTACTCTTCTGAGGTTAGTCGAGTGTTTAAATATATTCAAGGTGCTACTCTTGTGTTTGTGACCACAGAGCTAGCAACCTAAACAAACAGGCAAAAAGAAGTGAAAAACACAAGAGCAAAAATAAAAACGCGAAAACACGAGCGAAAAATCGAGGCTGCCATCAAGCGGCCATCTTGGATTAATGTTGCTCTTGCTGGATTTACAGGTCTAAAAAATAAAAACTTTGTTTCCAGTGAAGGGAATGGTTTTCAATTTACCGAAATAATATGGTCTAAATATTGTACCAGTTTGCCACCAATATGTCAATTTCAGCAAACATCCCAGTATGATTCAATGCAAAAAAAGCTATCAAACACACAGTGGTGAATTATTTAACATGTATTCCAACACTTTGACATAAGGACATCTTATTCATACAATTCATAGTATATAATAGTATATAAATCATATAATATTCAGTATATGATATATAAATACCATATATTATAGATATCATAAATATACAATTTAAATAATACCATATAATATAAATTATAAATAGATAATAATAAAATATAAATAGATTATATATTATATATATATTTATATTAGGGCTGGGCACGTTAACGCGTTATAAATGTGTTAACTAGCAATCGATTAACGGCGAGATGGCTACTAACGCTTCGGGTGCGCACCATGCTGACCTGGCCCCACTGGCGGACTCGATCAACAAGCTACGTGAAACTACGGAGGAACACGGCCGAAGGGGGCCGGATATCGAAGTAGCCCTGTCGGACCACAGTGACAGAATTGTCGGCCTCGAAGAAATGTGTGCGCCTCGCTAAAATATAGAAACTGTATTCTCGCTGACACAGTGGATGATCTTGAAAACAGATCGAGGCGGTGCAATCTAAGAGTGACCAACTTGACGGAGAAAATAGAACGGACTGATCCGGTCAAATTTATGTCGGGATTTTTTGCCGAGACCTTGGGAAGCGACTTATTCCCCACTCCGCCAACCTTGGACCCGGCGCACCGCGCTCGGCGCTCCGGACCCAACTCCAAACCAAGAACAATGATGGTGACCTTTCACTATTACCAGGACAAGGAACGCGCACTGAGAGTGAGTCGGGTCCGTGTACGTTTTGTTCGTTTGTTTTATGGTTCATTCGAAAATACGGAAATACCGTGGTTTCTTCGTTTTCTGTTTGAAACCAAAAACGGGAAAACAGAAAAACACTTCTGTTTGCCGTTTTTGTCGTCTGAAACCAAAAACGGGAAAACGGAAGTGCTTAAAACGAATGTCAAAATAAAAGAGAGGAAAAAGTAACTGGACTTGGGGAAACAAATAAATAGAGTGAAGCCGTGGGCTGAACTCCTTTAAACTTTGTCTGATCTCCCGACTCCGTTTGTTAACATGTTATAAGTGCACCTCACAGGCAGTTTAATATTCATTCCCATATATGTACACAGCAAGAATCAACTTTTCAATTAATCGTTTCATTCTTTAATGCAACTCAGTTCCTAATATAGTTTAATCAAAGTAACGTGTGTGTAGAGTTTTTATATATATATATATATATATATATATATATATATATATAATTCCACCTCATTGTGCTGTTTCTTGAGTGACGCAGAGTAAAGCGTTTACCTTCTGTATCTGTTTCATTTTAGAACCAACCATTCCTACATGGAAGAGTGTGCATGTGTTGATCACGAGGCAATAAATATTGACAATTGAAAAATAAAGAGACAGTTGGTTTATTCTTATTAACCCTTTGATACACAAGCTGTGCAAACCCCTTCTAAGGTTATTTCACGCACGGCTGAGTGTTTCTTTGTTATATTGTTTTTGCAGTGATTTGAACCAAATAATTACACATTTAATATTTGAAATGGTTATTTGTCCATTTAGCACACTCACACAACCATACACAATACAACATTGTCCTCATGTGGCTGGGTGGTAGCAGCGTTTATTTTTTAACCCACATTTTCTCATTGCCTCTATAATATGGTGTTTGGAGGTGAGGCGTGCCCTCCATGCACCTCTTCATATGTGGCATGACAAGCTCCTTGATGAATAGCAGCAGTGCATTGGTCACACCAGTTGGTGTAGGCATTGAGGGTGGCCACATCCAGCACATTCAAAAAAACACATTCAAAAAAAGGGAAAACCTGCAATTAGAATTTAATCTACTATCAACCAAAAAAGCCGAACAACTACTGTTGTACTCTCGTGGCCGGTCATATGAGTATGGGGAACAGTCGGCTGCCGCCTCACGGCTGATCCCTGAAATTAAAGCTAGTCATGGAAACTTGAAATCAACCCCAAAAGAAATTAACAACGTTTTTGAGGCATATTACACTAAATTGTATTCCTCTGAATCCACCTCTACAAAAGGACCAATGACAACCTTTTTAGAAGGCCTTGGCTTCCCATGCCTTGAATCAGATAAAATCGCAGAGCTAGATAGGACAATAGAACTGGAATGCAGAGAGTGGCAAGACTCCGGGGCCCGATGGCTTTACGGCAGAGTTTTACAAAAAATTCAATGAGAAGCTTTCTCCAATTCTTCTTGGAATGTATCAGGAGTCACTGATTAATCTTCCACCTACTCTCTCACAAGCAACCATCACACTTTTACTAAAAAAAGACAAGGACCCGTCTGATTGTGGATCCTACCGGCCGATCTCACTTCTTAATGCAGATGCAGAAATCGTTGCAAAGGTACTGTCTTGCCGACTTGAAAATATTACCCCTTTAATTATTTCTGAAGACCACACTGGTGTCGTATTTCAAGCGACAGTGATGTTGAAGAGTGATGATGAAGGAATCTCCGCGGACACTGTCCTTTCTTGTAAGGAAGTTTATTACAGGAATCACAGGTCAAGACGAGCGTCTAGATCGCTCGGAGAATCTTCCCGGTCAATATGAAGTTCTGCTGTCCAGTGCGAGGCAGCTCAGTTATATAGAGAAGATGTTGTGAGCAAAACTGGTGATAACATAACGTCATACAGGGGCCTCTAACCTAAACACATATGTTCCAACCACAAGAACGAGTACCATATATGGACCGATAGTTTTGATCTGAGCCTCTAAGCAGGCCTGAATATAACACACTGGTTTCATAAAAGATCCTACAGAAATTCGGGTTTGGTGATGTTTTCGCCTCCTGGATTAAACTCTTATATTCATCTCCGCAAGCGTGTGTCAGCACAAACTCAAAACGTTCCCCATATTTCTCTCTAACGACACGCCAAGTATTCCCACTTTCCCCCTTGCTTTTTGCAATTGCAATGGAACCACTCTCCACTTTTGCGAGGAGTACGGTGGGGTGGGATAGAACATCGTGTATCACTGTACGCAGATGACCTCTGTCCTTATCTGTCTGACTAACTGTAACTGAACCTGATTACTTAATTTTAGTTTTACAATGTTGTACTACGCAAACTATGTGAAAGAATGTGAAGGCCGTGGGTGGGTGATTGTGGATCTGTGGGTGGGTGTTTTTTTAACATTTTAAAATGTATTATTATTCTAACTTTTTTATTTTGTTTTGCCTTTGTTATTCATTTTATTTATTTATTTACTTTTGTTTTTTTCTGTTTTACTTTCCTGTTTTCGTCTTTACTATTGTAAACTGACTAACACATACACAACAAATGAAAATACTACAAAAAACTAGAGTATGACGAGTTGACAATTCTGTACATCAGGAAACAACCGCCTTTGGCAATTCTGCGAGACAATGCCAAGTCACAGGGCATGAAGTTGTGTGTGATCATTCAGCAGTTTTTAATACCCATGCAGGTTTGGAGACATTTTGAATCGAGTCCTGTTTCTTTTGCATACATTTTTGCATACATTTGCCTCAGAGGGCTTTACAATATGTCCACATACAACATCCTCTGTCCCAGGACAACGCATGATGAGAGCAAGGCAAGGCAAGGCAAGTTTATTTATATAGCACAATTCAGACACAAGGCCACTCAAAGTGCTTTACAGGGGCAAGATTAGAATACATAAAACACATTATAAAACATTTAAAAGCGAATTAAAGAAGCGAATAACAAAAAATGAAAACTCGATTTAAGCAAATAAAAGAAGCAAATAAAATGCAAATTGCAGGTTAAAATGGAAACAAAAAAGTCTTCAGACTTGATTTAAAAAAACAGAGTTGTAGCAGACCTCAAGTTCTCTGGGAGTTTGTTCCAGATTGTTGGTGCATAATAACTAAAAGCTGCTTCTCCTTGTTTAGTCCTAACTCTAGGGACTGTAAGTAGACCTGTCCCAGACGACCTAAGGGCTCTGGACGGTTCATAACTTATCAGCATATCAGTAATGTATTTTGGCCCTAAACCATTTAATGCTTTATAAACCAACATCAGTATTTTGAAATCAATTCTTTGAGTGACTGGATGCCAGTGTAAAGACCTCAGAACTGGGGTAATGTAATCTACTTTTTTGGTCCTAGTGAGGACTCGAGCAGCAGCGTTCTGAATTAGCTGAAGCTGTCTGATAGATTTTTTTGGAAGGCCAGCAAGGACACTGTTACAGTAGTCAAGTCTACTAAAGATAAATGCATGGACAAGTTTTTCTAAATCTTGCTGAGACATAAGCCCTTTAATTCTTGATATGTTTTTTAGGTGGTAGAAGGCAGATTTATTAATTGATTTTATGTGTTTCTTGAAATTCATGTCGGAGTCTACAACAACACCAAGATTTCTGGCTTGGGGTGTAGTCTCTAACATAATGGATGTAAGCTGTGCGCTGACTTTTAATTGTTCATCTTTGGCACCAAAGACAATTACTTCAGTTTTGTCTTTGTTTAATTGAAGGAAATTTTGGCACATCCAATCATTGATTTGTTCAATGCACTTACTCAGTGCCTGTATCGGACTGTAGTCTCCTGGTGATATGGTTATGTAAATTTGTGTGTCGTCTGCATAATTATGGTAGCATAATTTATTCTTATTCATAATCTGAGCTAGTGGGAGCATGTAGATGTTAAATAGAAGAGGGCCAAGAATGGAACCTTGGGGGACCCCGCATTCAATATTTGTCCGCTCAGATGTGAAATTGCCTATTGACACATAGTAGTCTCTATCCTTTAAGTAGGATTCAAACCAGCTTAGTACAGTTCCAGAAAGTCCAACCCAGTTTGCTAGTCGATCTAGTAATATGCTGTGGTCAACTGTGAGAGCTCGCCGTCCGCGAGATGAGAAGCGATGTGCAGCCCAGGAGAATCAGCGAGATGATCCACAGCATACCAGCGGGAAGACGCCAGCAGTCCGGTGAGGAGAGAGTGGTAGCCTGGAGGGGCTACCAGCCCGTTAGCCTGACGATCCTGCCCGGAGAATGGAGGTCCACCTGGTGCAGTGGTGGCTAGCGGAGACCAACCCAGGTCTGCTCACGGCAGAGTAGACAGGTGGGCTTGTGATAGCTAGCGACGTGGCAGCCAGGGGTGAGAAGACCAGCCGTTCCAGTTGCAGGACAAAAACAACAATTGGACTAAACCCGGAAGTCTTCGGGCTAGCGGGCTAATTACTCTTCTGAGGTTAGTCGAGTGTTTAAATATATTCAAGGTGCTACTCTTGTGTTTGTGACCACAGAGCTAGCAACCTAAACAAACAGGCAAAAAGAAGTGAAAAACACAAGAGCAAAAATAAAAACGCGAAAACACGAGCGAAAAATCGAGGCTGCCATCAAGCGGCCATCTTGGATTAATGTTGCTCTTGCTGGATTTACAGGTCTAAAAAATAAAAACTTTGTTTCCAGTGAAGGGAATGGTTTTCAATTTACCGAAATAATATGGTCTAAATATTGTACCAGTTTGCCACCAATATGTCAATTTCAGCAAACATCCCAGTATGATTCAATGCAAAAAAAGCTATCAAACACACAGTGGTGAATTATTTAACATGTATTCCAACACTTTGACATAAGGACATCTTATTCATACAATTCATAGTATATAATAGTATATAAATCATATAATATTCAGTATATGATATATAAATACCATATATTATAGATATCATAAATATACAATTTAAATAATACCATATAATATAAATTATAAATAGATAATAATAAAATATAAATAGATTATATATTATATATATATTTATATTAGGGCTGGGCACGTTAACGCGTTATAAATGTGTTAACTAGCAATCGATTAACGGCGAGATGGCTACTAACGCTTCGGGTGCGCACCATGCTGACCTGGCCCCACTGGCGGACTCGATCAACAAGCTACGTGAAACTACGGAGGAACACGGCCGAAGGGGGCCGGATATCGAAGTAGCCCTGTCGGACCACAGTGACAGAATTGTCGGCCTCGAAGAAATGTGTGCGCCTCGCTAAAATATAGAAACTGTATTCTCGCTGACACAGTGGATGATCTTGAAAACAGATCGAGGCGGTGCAATCTAAGAGTGACCAACTTGACGGAGAAAATAGAACGGACTGATCCGGTCAAATTTATGTCGGGATTTTTTGCCGAGACCTTGGGAAGCGACTTATTCCCCACTCCGCCAACCTTGGACCCGGCGCACCGCGCTCGGCGCTCCGGACCCAACTCCAAACCAAGAACAATGATGGTGACCTTTCACTATTACCAGGACAAGGAACGCGCACTGAGAGTGAGTCGGGTCCGTGTACGTTTTGTTCGTTTGTTTTATGGTTCATTCGAAAATACGGAAATACCGTGGTTTCTTCGTTTTCTGTTTGAAACCAAAAACGGGAAAACAGAAAAACACTTCTGTTTGCCGTTTTTGTCGTCTGAAACCAAAAACGGGAAAACGGAAGTGCTTAAAACGAATGTCAAAATAAAAGAGAGGAAAAAGTAACTGGACTTGGGGAAACAAATAAATAGAGTGAAGCCGTGGGCTGAACTCCTTTAAACTTTGTCTGATCTCCCGACTCCGTTTGTTAACATGTTATAAGTGCACCTCACAGGCAGTTTAATATTCATTCCCATATATGTACACAGCAAGAATCAACTTTTCAATTAATCGTTTCATTCTTTAATGCAACTCAGTTCCTAATATAGTTTAATCAAAGTAACGTGTGTGTAGAGTTTTTATATATATATATATATATATATATATATATATATATAATTCCACCTCATTGTGCTGTTTCTTGAGTGACGCAGAGTAAAGCGTTTACCTTCTGTATCTGTTTCATTTTAGAACCAACCATTCCTACATGGAAGAGTGTGCATGTGTTGATCACGAGGCAATAAATATTGACAATTGAAAAATAAAGAGACAGTTGGTTTATTCTTATTAACCCTTTGATACACAAGCTGTGCAAACCCCTTCTAAGGTTATTTCACGCACGGCTGAGTGTTTCTTTGTTATATTGTTTTTGCAGTGATTTGAACCAAATAATTACACATTTAATATTTGAAATGGTTATTTGTCCATTTAGCACACTCACACAACCATACACAATACAACATTGTCCTCATGTGGCTGGGTGGTAGCAGCGTTTATTTTTTAACCCACATTTTCTCATTGCCTCTATAATATGGTGTTTGGAGGTGAGGCGTGCCCTCCATGCACCTCTTCATATGTGGCATGACAAGCTCCTTGATGAATAGCAGCAGTGCATTGGTCACACCAGTTGGTGTAGGCATTGAGGGTGGCCACATCCAGCACATTCAAAAAAACACATTCAAAAAAAGGGAAAACCTGCAATTAGAATTTAATCTACTATCAACCAAAAAAGCCGAACAACTACTGTTGTACTCTCGTGGCCGGTCATATGAGTATGGGGAACAGTCGGCTGCCGCCTCACGGCTGATCCCTGAAATTAAAGCTAGTCATGGAAACTTGAAATCAACCCCAAAAGAAATTAACAACGTTTTTGAGGCATATTACACTAAATTGTATTCCTCTGAATCCACCTCTACAAAAGGACCAATGACAACCTTTTTAGAAGGCCTTGGCTTCCCATGCCTTGAATCAGATAAAATCGCAGAGCTAGATAGGACAATAGAACTGGAATGCAGAGAGTGGCAAGACTCCGGGGCCCGATGGCTTTACGGCAGAGTTTTACAAAAAATTCAATGAGAAGCTTTCTCCAATTCTTCTTGGAATGTATCAGGAGTCACTGATTAATCTTCCACCTACTCTCTCACAAGCAACCATCACACTTTTACTAAAAAAAGACAAGGACCCGTCTGATTGTGGATCCTACCGGCCGATCTCACTTCTTAATGCAGATGCAGAAATCGTTGCAAAGGTACTGTCTTGCCGACTTGAAAATATTACCCCTTTAATTATTTCTGAAGACCACACTGGTGTCGTATTTCAAGCGACAGTGATGTTGAAGAGTGATGATGAAGGAATCTCCGCGGACACTGTCCTTTCTTGTAAGGAAGTTTATTACAGGAATCACAGGTCAAGACGAGCGTCTAGATCGCTCGGAGAATCTTCCCGGTCAATATGAAGTTCTGCTGTCCAGTGCGAGGCAGCTCAGTTATATAGAGAAGATGTTGTGAGCAAAACTGGTGATAACATAACGTCATACAGGGGCCTCTAACCTAAACACATATGTTCCAACCACAAGAACGAGTACCATATATGGACCGATAGTTTTGATCTGAGCCTCTAAGCAGGCCTGAATATAACACACTGGTTTCATAAAAGATCCTACAGAAATTCGGGTTTGGTGATGTTTTCGCCTCCTGGATTAAACTCTTATATTCATCTCCGCAAGCGTGTGTCAGCACAAACTCAAAACGTTCCCCATATTTCTCTCTAACGACACGCCAAGTATTCCCACTTTCCCCCTTGCTTTTTGCAATTGCAATGGAACCACTCTCCACTTTTGCGAGGAGTACGGTGGGGTGGGATAGAACATCGTGTATCACTGTACGCAGATGACCTCTGTCCTTATCTGTCTGACTAACTGTAACTGAACCTGATTACTTAATTTTAGTTTTACAATGTTGTACTACGCAAACTATGTGAAAGAATGTGAAGGCCGTGGGTGGGTGATTGTGGATCTGTGGGTGGGTGTTTTTTTAACATTTTAAAATGTATTATTATTCTAACTTTTTTATTTTGTTTTGCCTTTGTTATTCATTTTATTTATTTATTTACTTTTGTTTTTTTCTGTTTTACTTTCCTGTTTTCGTCTTTACTATTGTAAACTGACTAACACATACACAACAAATGAAAATACTACAAAAAACAAGAGTATGACGAGTTGACAATTCTGTACATCAGGAAACAACCGCCTTTGGCAATTCTGCGAGACAATGCCAAGTCACAGGGCATGAAGTTGTGTGTGATCATTCAGCAGTTTTTAATACCCATGCAGGTTTGGAGACATTTTGAATCGAGTCCTGTTTCTTTTGCATACATTTTTGCATACATTTGCCTCAGAGGGCTTTACAATATGTCCACATACAACATCCTCTGTCCCAGGACAACGCATGATGAGAGCAAGGCAAGGCAAGGCAAGTTTATTTATATAGCACAATTCAGACACAAGGCCACTCAAAGTGCTTTACAGGGGCAAGATTAGAATACATAAAACACATTATAAAACATTTAAAAGCGAATTAAAGAAGCGAATAACAAAAAATGAAAACTCGATTTAAGCAAATAAAAGAAGCAAATAAAATGCAAATTGCAGGTTAAAATGGAAACAAAAAAGTCTTCAGACTTGATTTAAAAAAACAGAGTTGTAGCAGACCTCAAGTTCTCTGGGAGTTTGTTCCAGATTGTTGGTGCATAATAACTAAAAGCTGCTTCTCCTTGTTTAGTCCTAACTCTAGGGACTGTAAGTAGACCTGTCCCAGACGACCTAAGGGCTCTGGACGGTTCATAACTTATCAGCATA
Source organism: Cyclopterus lumpus (assembly GCF_009769545.1). NCBI lineage: Eukaryota > Metazoa > Chordata > Actinopteri > Perciformes > Cyclopteridae > Cyclopterus > Cyclopterus lumpus. The sequence continues at coordinate 3,780,314 of NC_046988.1, forward strand.
TCAGTAATGTATTTTGGCCCTAAACCATTTAATGCTTTATAAACCAACATCAGTATTTTGAAATCAATTCTTTGAGTGACTGGATGCCAGTGTAAAGACCTCAGAACTGGGGTAATGTAATCTACTTTTTTGGTCCTAGTGAGGACTCGAGCAGCAGCGTTCTGAATTAGCTGAAGCTGTCTGATAGATTTTTTTGGAAGGCCAGCAAGGACACTGTTACAGTAGTCAAGTCTACTAAAGATAAATGCATGGACAAGTTTTTCTAAATCTTGCTGAGACATAAGCCCTTTAATTCTTGATATGTTTTTTAGGTGGTAGAAGGCAGATTTATTAATTGATTTTATGTGTTTCTTGAAATTCATGTCGGAGTCTACAACAACACCAAGATTTCTGGCTTGGGGTGTAGTCTCTAACATAATGGATGTAAGCTGTGCGCTGACTTTTAATTGTTCATCTTTGGCACCAAAGACAATTACTTCAGTTTTGTCTTTGTTTAATTGAAGGAAATTTTGGCACATCCAATCATTGATTTGTTCAATGCACTTACTCAGTGCCTGTATCGGACTGTAGTCTCCTGGTGATATGGTTATGTAAATTTGTGTGTCGTCTGCATAATTATGGTAGCATAATTTATTCTTATTCATAATCTGAGCTAGTGGGAGCATGTAGATGTTAAATAGAAGAGGGCCAAGAATGGAACCTTGGGGGACCCCGCATTCAATATTTGTCCGCTCAGATGTGAAATTGCCTATTGACACATAGTAGTCTCTATCCTTTAAGTAGGATTCAAACCAGCTTAGTACAGTTCCAGAAAGTCCAACCCAGTTTGCTAGTCGATCTAGTAATATGCTGTGGTCAACTGTGTCAAAGGCGGCACTGAGATCCAGTAAAACTAAGACAGAACTTTTGCCACTGTCTGTGTTTAAATGGATGTCATTGAGGACCTTAACCAGAGCAGTCTCAGTACTGTGGTGTTGTCGAAATCCTGACTGGAAGACATCAAAGCAGTTATTCATTGCTAAGTAGTTATTTAGCTGTTGATAAACAGCTTTTTCAATGATTTTACTTAAAAATGGTAGGTTAGATATGGGCCTATAATTTTTCATGAGTGATGTATCTAGATTGTTCTTTTTTATGAGTGGCTTGATGACTGCTGTTTTCAGGGCCTGTGGGAATACACCTGTCTGAAGGGACATGTTGACAATTTGTAGAACATCTGAGGCCATACAGCTAAAAACAGTTTTAAAGAAGCCTGTGGGCAGAATGTCAAGGCAACAGGATGAGGAGTTCAGGTGTTGTATAATGTCCTCCAGGTTTTTGTGGTTTATAAGATAAAATTCTATCATTGTATTAGAATTGATTTTAAGAGGGAACACATATGTTGAATTTGTTACTGATGCATTGACAGCCTGTCTAATTTTGTGAATTTTCTCAGTAAAGAAGGAGGCAAATTCATTGCAGGCCCTCGTGGAAAGATGCTCAGACGCTACTGGCACAGGAGGGTTTGTTAACCTGTCGACAGTAGCAAACATCGGCTTGGTGATGACCTGCGGGGTCCAGGCGAGACGGGGATGGGTGGAGCCCCCTCCTCTCTGCCCTGATATCTCTCCTGGTCTGAGCTGTCATCTGGGGCCGGCAGTTGTCCTTCGGCGCTGCTGCTACGCTGTGTTATCTTCTCCTCCTGGGCCTTGTCCTTGGCACGAACAGATTGGTGACGTAGGACATACATCACGTTGGATGTGAATAGTTTGACTCCAGCCTTATTTAGACAAAGTCCATCTGTCTTAAAAAGCTGCTTGCGGTTCCAGAAAATGTTTAACTTTTACTAGCAAGGAGGAGATAACATGAACTAGCCATCCTTCTGAGGACATATGTAGGACAAGATATGGTTTATCATATTGGTAATAATGGGAGGTTGTGGGTGGAGGTTATGCGGCAGATAGTGGGCCAGGCTCATCTCCCAGGCATCGATTAGATGGACATTCAGTCCTTTGAACATGGCTCTGAGTACCTTATCGCGCTGCAGTGAGAACCAGTCGCTGTTGGTAATTGTCTCATAAAGCGTCAAAGCTTTGGGGTTTGCGGTCCGGATGACGACCAGCGTGCCTGGAGCCCTGTCCAGCAGCCGCACCACCGCCCTGCGGATGCTCTGCAGCCTCCTGATGTAGATCGCCATGGGAAAAGTGCTGAAGTGAGACCAGATGCCAATGACTACAACAGTGTTGCTGTCTCCAACTAAGCCATCTAGCTCATTGGCAATGTAACAAAGCTCTCTAGTTGGGATGTTGGAAAAACGGAGAGGAGGACCGTGGCAGCGGAACGTCACTAAGATGTTGTTTGCATAGTCTAAGGCCATGAAAGGTCCACCTTGCTTTGAGCTGTGAAGATCAAACTCCTTAAGATCTGAAAGTATGACAGGGGGAAACATATTAGGCTGCAGTGGGAACAAAACCAAACTGTTGCATGAGATCCCTGTGGATCAGCTACCTGGTAGGGCTGCGTTGAGGAATTCAAACCACTGCCTGACGGTGGAGTCTCCATACATGTGGACCGCCTTGCCTTTCAGACACTCAGTGATGGCAGACTCGTTGAATTGGCGAACTGTGATGCCACTTAGTGCTCGCCACAAACCCTGGTAGTAATAACCAGAAGGTCCAGATGTCACAGTGCTGCTCTTCACCTTCAGCTGACCTGAGAGGAAGTTTAAAGTATAAGGGGGGTTTTATCCTCTCAAAAAACAAAACCAATTTGATTGTAAGAACCTCTTATGGATGCTACATCCTCCCAGCACACTTTCATTCTCTGTAGGACATTCAGTTTTGACTTATTGTTATTATATTCTGTAGTAAAATCATGCTGTACCTCCCTTTTTTGGCAACACAGTGACATTGGAAGGTCCTGAAGCCCGAATGGAGACTTTCATGTTGACACCACTGAAGGAAAAAAGCACACATAAAATGTCTTAAACATAACAACTCAATACAAGTAAAGGTGACAGACAATTTAAATAATTTAAAAAGGTTAAAACTAACAAGATTTAACATTTCATTATCCCACAAAACGTAACCCCGAAGAAATCAATTTAGTATGTTAAAGCTGCCCGTATCAATATTTTCATACAAGCAATGGGTCAATGAGTAATCTGTAATAGTAAAACACACTTCAATTAAACTCAAAAGCAAGCGCATTGAATACGGGCCATCAACTCGAAGTTGTCATATAACACGTCATACAATCTTATCAAAAACAAAATTAAGCACTCAGCTGTGTTATCACAAGTGGTCCATACTGGCCAGTGGCCGGTAGAGTAGAGAGTAGTGAGCCATAAGATGGGCACCCAAGAGATTGTGCAGTTTGCTGCATAAGAACGCGAGATTAACCGTGGCAAACACAGAGGTGCACACTCACTCAAAGACAGACGATTGATGGCATGATAAAATATACATTAATGACATAATACAAAATGTACAAGTAAAGTAGTGTTTGTATTATCCTTAGATTTGAAAGTTCTTCAGGGTCCCAACATGCTATGGCTCTCTTTGTCCCTCACCTTTGAAAGAGCTTCTCCTCCTTGGCCTTGAGGTTTTGTTTATATTCCCCCCCGACATGGTTGATCCTGGCGTCACAGCTCAGGTTCTTTGGCTTGTAGCAGAACCAAGGGTCACCTGTACGGAGGTCCGTGTGGTTGCACAGCGGCTCGGTTGGACGTAGGCAGACGTTACAGATGGTGGTTTCAGAGAGTGAGCCTGAGCGGAAGAGGCTCCTGAAGTAAATCCGGTCTGGCTGTTCTCGGGTCAGCCTGTCGAGCACTGAGATGGCCTCACTAGGGTGAACCAGCGTCACCTGATTGGATACAGATCCAGAGTTTTCAATAATAATCTACAATTCGGCATTAAAATTCACCATTGCTTTTGTTTGTAATGCAAAGGTCCTGTTGTTTATAAATAGACTAACATTTGGTAGTGGTAAATTTGCCAACCAGGAGGGCAGGCTTAGTGATCAATCATTTAAAAGATAGATTGTAGTGTGTAGGATTTAGGTGAATTTATGGCAGAGCTGCTAAATATAGATTTTTATCCTCATTATGATATCAACTTTAAAAAGCTGTTAAACTATTTTTTGTTGGTGCCTTTTGTGTACAATTGACGCTTTGCTAAGCCCCACCCCCTGATGCTTCTCAATCAACCAATCAATTCAATAAAAGAATGTTGGAACTACTTTCCCGTTATTTTTTAAATACAACATGTGGTTTCTTGTATTTTAATGGCCTGAAAGCAGAAGTAATATTGTTATAGTCAACAAATGGTTGCACATATCTTCATTTCCTCATATCACGCAGCCCCAATGTAATGACAAAAATGTATATAATATCCATAACTTTGTTTTCATTGGTGTATATTCACCTGAAACTAAGAATCATTGTGTTTTTGTTACCTTAGAATGAGTCCTTCATATTTACATAGGCACAAGGTCCTCCTCACAGAGTCTGCCATGTTACACTGCCATGTTTCTGAACCATTCGATATAGCGAGAGCCTTTTTATGTTTTTGCGTTACCCGAAGGCCAGTGTAGTTCTAAGAAACGGTTGCAAAGTTAGGTGTGAGCGGAGGGGTATTCATTGCAATGTGAAACCTCACCACTGCCACTAAATCATACACACAGAACCTTTAACATTATAGTTTTTAGCATCACCTCAACCTGTGCGTCTCCTTCCCAGAGTAAAGAGAAGACAGCAGAGTAGCTCCCATTCAGATGATCCACCACTTGCCCAGCAACACCAGCTTCAAGCGTCCGGTTGTGCAGCCGTGCGAGTAGGAAGTCCCCCCCAGACTTCTTGGGACGACCCTGGAAGTCACAGGTTTGTATCATGACCTCCAGCTGATCCCCGACATGCCACTGTCCTCCTCTCCTCCCTGGGAGAATGGTGAAGGTGCTGTGAGCAGGATCACTGGTCTGCTCCAAGGAAATAAGAGCTGGCAAAAGTGGCGTTTCAGGCCAAGCAGTGGAGTCTAGTATGAGGCGTTCCTCCAGAGCGTCCTGAGGGGACAGCGGCTGGAAGGTGCAGAAGCTGCGATTCATGGCAGGGCCAGAGGAGACTCTCGGGGCGAAGATGACTTTAGGCTGAAACTGGCAGAGGGTCGAGAGAGAGATGTTGACAAAGATGCAACAACTACTTCACTAAATGAAGCAAAAGGGCCAAGACGGAAGATCTTTCCCCACTCAAAATGACTTTGGGGAGTTGATAAGAATGATTGAAATTTATGTTTTCCGCCCTTCTCAACTTCCCCCACATTTACATTGACATTAAACCTTATAGTCCTCCCTTCATTCCCCAGCTGTTTTGGGGGATCTCTTGGCTCTTAACAACTATATATTTGGGACCCATTTCTTCAGATTCAGAAACCTGACGAATAATAAACATTTTTAACAGGGTCCAACCTTCACTAGATACGACCAAAACTTAAAGGTTCTCACCTCCGGATCGTCCATGTGACGTACCACAAAGATTAGGACAAAGACAGCCAAAGTTAGGAAGATGGCGCAGTACTCCCTTCTTACACAAGCTTTGGCCTTCATAATTCGTAATCACGCCTCATCTCTGGCTGCAGCATAGCACTTTGAAAATCAATAAACAAAGCACCTTGTTAAGCAAAATAATATTAGTTGTGAAAACTTGGACTGCATTGTGAAATGCTCTTTCTACAGAGCTGTTTTGACACAACTGTTTTGACATTGTCAGCCTTTCAATCATTATTTAAAAAAAACATGTTTCACTTTCATTAAATTAAAGGATGCCATTAAAGTAAGTATACCTAAAAACGTTAAGCTTATGCAGCTTGGTTTTTACAGTGCAGAGACCCCGAGTTTCAGGTTTATCTGAAAGAGTACCATTATGGTGTATGGCAAAATCAGACAATCTGATCTAAAATGTGGACTTTTGTAAATCCCAAATCTTCAAAGTCTGAAATGACTGTCCAGTGTTTACATTATTACACATATCCTGTTAAACTGTTACTATGGCAATGTGCCAAGAACACACAGATAAAGTTCAGCTTTCAGATACTGCAGTATTGACTTAACACAGTAATATATCATCCTGACCAGGGCCTTCTGCACAATGAGTACTTCTACTTTAGGCACTTGAAGTACACCGTGACTTTTGTACTTTTACTTGTATCAAGTTTTGAATGTGTGCCTTTTATAAACTGATATGTTTTTAAGTTGATGTAATTGACAAAGTATATGGTAACTATACAGCAAAGTAAATGTAATGGGGTACAAAGTAGTAATGGAGTATGAAGTAGCATAAAACAGTACTAAAAGTAAAATGCAAGTACCTCACAATTTCACACATGTACAGTATATTAGGTTACTGGCAACCTTTATTTTCATTATAAAATTTAAAAAAAAGTGTGTCTTACCTCAGCAGAGAATTATTGGGAGATTAATTTCATCACAGTGATGAAATCTGAGTGTGATCTGTCACTTTAGCTCCCACTGGTTTACTGTAAACTTTGCTCTCTTTGCTCGACTTCCAGGTTTTGCATTTGGGGGTAGTGACCACCCTCAGCACTGTATCATGCATCTCCGTCACAGCATTGATAAAATGGGTTAATGATTGGCTTATTTTCTGAAACCAAAAAGAGCTTTCTCTAAGAGTTTGCATGGAGACATAAAAAAAAGAAGGTAAACAAAGAGGTCGGCACATTATTTACAATGACCTCATCTTGTGAGGAAAGAGCCTGGAAGACGTTGAAATCAGGGAGTAAAAAGTTAAAATAGTTAAGTTCAAAGTTAAAAGCCATGAAGTGTCCAAAGTGGTTACCGCTAACCTGCTCACATTGAAAGACTGCTGCTGTTTTGCCTACGGCTCTGTTTTACCTAGCAGTGTTTTGCTTACGGTTGTTACTTATTTTACTTTTTTTTTTTTTTTATCACTCAACAGTTTTTTATTAGGTTCATTTAAATATATTAACATTAAGCATAAATACAACAATTAGACTTGTCAGACAATAATAAAGTACAGAATTACACTCACCCCGACACCCCTTTAATTATCTTTTACATGTAAATTTGCGTACTCACATACCCTGCATTTATTCCTGCATTTTCTTGATAACCCAAATTCCGTCCACGAGTACTTGACCACTCTAATTTGTTATAAAGGCCATTAGGTTTTTCCATGCTTGGTCAGTTTGGTTTGAACTGTTCTTTACTCTGGCAATCATATTTTCAAATGCAGCTGTCTCTGTCATGAGTTTGAGCCAGTCTGTGAGAGTGGGCGTATGTGAGCTCTTCCAGTTTCACATGATATGCCTGGCTGCCACCATGAAACCAGTTTGCTGAGGCCTGATGGAACCAGCTTCCACTTTCAGTCCGGGAGGCAGACACAGTCACCTCATTCAAGAATAGACTTAAGACTTTCCTGTTTGATAGTGCTTATAGTTAGGGCTGAATCAGGTTTGCCCTGGTTGAGCCCCTTGATATGCTGCTATAGGCTTATAGGCTGCTGGGGGATGTTTTAGGATACACTGAGCACCTATCTCCTCTTCTCTCTCTCCTTATGGATGAATTTACATCTCTCCATTGCACCTTATTAACTCTGCTTCCTCCCCGGAGTCGTTGTGACTTCACGTCTCATAGGGTCCATTGGACCTGGAGGTGTCTGATGCTGGTGAGCCGGCCTCCCGCGTTGGCCCTGCTGATGCCCCGCCCCCTCCTCTCTACCTCCTTCTGTTTCATGGATTGGAGTTCCATTCATACATTGTCATATTCATGTAATGTGTTTATGTAACTTTGTAAATGCTGTTCATTCTGTACACATGACATCTATTCATCTGTCCATCCGGGGAGAGGGATCCTCCTCTGTTGCTCTCCTGAAGGTTTCTTCCCTTTTTTCCCTGTGAAAGGTTATTTTTGGGGAGTTTTTCCTGATCCGATGTGAGGTCCTGGGACAGGGATGTCGTATGTGTACAGATTGTAAAGCCCTCTGAGGCAAATTTGTAATTTGTGATATTGGGCTATACAAAATAAACTGAATTGAATTGAATTGAATTGATGGCACTATTGATGTGTCCCCTAAGAAACACCCCAGACAGCAATCGACTCCGGGGCCGATCCGCCCTCAGGTCGGCAGATCAGCCCTACTGTCAGATGTGTCACAATCCGCAATCCGCATAATAATTAACTGCGGCCAACAGGCGGATGCCTCTCACTGTAACTGTATAGCAGAATATTGCAGGTGTATTTATATTGTATTTATATTGCACAGGTATATTGCACATGTATGTGCAATGTATATATATATATATATATATATATATATATATATATATAATATTTACAAAAAAAATATATATATATATAATGCAATGCATTCACGGTGTGTCAAAAATAAGCATAACAAAATACTGATTAAAAAATAGCCTCTTCCCGTATGCTGTGTTCTAGAACATTCTAGGGGGAAAGCTAGATGACAACTCAAACAACCAATCGCGTTCATGAAGTATGTCTACGCCCTACTTGAAGTTCCCAACTCATCATTTCAAACCTGTCTTTTCTAACCTGCTGCCCGCTGCACGCAAGTCTCTAAAAAGTGTTAGGTAAGTATTGCATTGAATATTGGTTGCTAAATCCTGGTCCACTCATTTGTCACAACCCTGTATCGACTACTGCAATGCCCTCCTCACCGGACTCCCCACCAAACTCATCAACAGACTGCAAATCATTCAGAACTCGGCCGCCCGGATCATCACCTGTACCAAATCATCGGACCACATCACTCCTGTACTCATCCAACTTCACTGGCTCCCTGTACAATACCGCATCGACTCCAAAAACCTTCTCACCTATAAAGCTCTCCACAATCTAGCCCCCACTTACCTCTACGACCTCCTTCAGGAATACACTTCCTCCCTTCCAAAAAGGCAACCCATTGGAGCACTCCCACATAGCGTGTAGAAAAGTGCGCATTTCTATGTTACATTTCCAACATTTATTATCCTGCATCAAGCCCATTTTATACAGTTTCAGAGGTGTAAAATAATATCTATGTACAATTTTGTAGTGAGTAAACGTGCTCCTTTCATCCCTTGTAGCCCAGCCTACCTTTGATATTATTTCTCGCCAAACATCTTCCTTAATCTCAATGTTGAGATCTTTTTGCCATACTAGTCTCAGGCCTTCGCACATTCCAGCTTGAATGTTTGACATATTACGATAGAATATTGAGGCAGATTGTGGGGTACAGGAAGCACTTAGGAACTCCTGAATCTTATTCCTCTTCTCTTTTCATCCAAACCCGGACCCCATGCTACTCCTCAGCTGTAAATACTTCCAGAAATCCCCCTTCTCATCTAAATTAAATGTTTCTTTAAGGTCCTCGAATGATTTAAATGAGCCGTCTCTGTAGAGATCTTTGATAACATGTATTCCTTTTGCCAGCAAAGTATCCCATATAAATACTTTTTTCCCTAAACAGATGAGAGGCTTATTGCAAGTGGAGGAGTAGCTTTGTTTGTATTGAGAAATCCCCAGAATCCCCTTACCCATGCCCACTTAGAGTGTTGTAAAATTAGACTTCCTTGGTCTATTATTGTTGTGTGTTTTTGTGATAACGAGTCCATAACCTGGAATGGAGCTGTTAATTCCTCTTCCATCTTTACCCATGCAGGGATGGATTCATAATTCGCCAGATGCCGTGCTAGCTTATTTATTTCGAATGCTATGCTATATAATTCCATGTTTGGAAGAGCCAATCCCCGACTATTCCTTGAGGCAAAGAGCTTTTTCATACTGATTCTAGGTTTTTTTGCCACTCCATAAAAATGTCTTAATTAAATGGTTATATTGTTTAAAGATTCCTTCGGAAATGGTTACTGGTATCATCATAGAGATGTAATTTAAATTGTGGAGCCACCACCATCTTAATGATATTAATTTTTCTCCATAAGGTAAGATTTAACACTTTCCATTTCTCAAGGTTTGTCTTAATTTTTTGTATTAACGGGAGCATATTAATAGATATTATATTTTCTATATCTGAGCACAGCCTAATACCCAGATATTTCAGTCCCCTTTGGATCCATTTAAACTGGAATGAATCGACCATTGATAGAGTGCATCCTCTTGATATCGGCATGCATTCAGACTTTTGCCAATTTATTTTATAACCGGATATTTTTTTAAATGATTCAATTGTAGAGAGAACATTAGGGATTGACACCAGAGGATCCTTGATTATTAATAAAATATCTGCATACATAAACATTTTGTGTTCCTCTTCCCCTTGTACGTCCTTATTGTGATAGCCAAAGGTTCTAAGAACATTGAAGAGTAAGGGGCTAAGAGGGTCTCCCTGTTTGGTACCTCTCTCTAGATTAAAAAAGGGTGATATCATTCCATTTGTTCGCACTGCTGCTTGTGGATTGGAGTAAATTATGTTCACCCATTGAACAAATGTTTCCCCAAACCCAAATTGTTTCAGGGTATATCGCAAGAAGCTCCACTCCACCCGATCAAATGCCTTTTGAGCATCCAAGGAGAAGGCCGCCATGGGCGTGGTTTCCCCCTGATTAAGATGTAGCAGACGTCTCAAGTTTTCTGCGGATGACCTTCCCTTTATAAATCCTATTGATCTGAATGTATTAAGCGTGGTAGAATAGCTTCTAGCCTTATTGCCAAAATCTTTGTTATGATTTTGCAGTCCACATTAATCAAGCTCACAGGTCTATAATTTCCCGGATCATCTTTTTTTTTATTTTATTTTTTTACAATTAATGATATCAGAGCTTCGTTGTATGTTCCTGGCAGCTCTCAACGAGAATGATTCTTCATTCACAGTTGTCAGGATAGGAGCCAATTTATCGGCATATTTCTTATAATATTCTAACCCAAGCGATTTTCCAGGCTTCATTAACAATATAGCACTGTTGACCTCCTCTGCTGTTATGGGGCTGTCCAAAAAAAATTTCTAATCTATTGTTATTTCTGGCAGGTTAATTTTTGAAAAAAATTCTCAGAATTACCCACCTCTTGATCAGCCTTAGATTTATAAAGTTCACTGTAATAACTTGCAAATACTCTATTAATTTCCTTTGTATTTGTCATCAGTTTCCCCATTTCATTTTTGACCGCTGGTATACCATAACTAGCCTCTTTTTGTTTTAGTTGTCTAGTGCGGCGGTGTCGTCAAACACAAAACACTTATTCTGAGCTAACCCCTTCGTTTGCTGTCATTTAGGTCTGCGATTGGATCTGTCCCATTAATACAAATAATATGCCTAATAGCATCTATTTCAGTCCAGTATTCAAAAGTTGAACGTTATTAGTCTCTTCTTCTAAGCTGGTTTACTTTGTCGAGGAAACGAAAGGTTGTCTTCTTATACTAACTCTATAAAACAGACTTGTTTCATTTAGATCCGGATTCTTATACCTTTATGTATTAAACCTTGTGGGTAGTCTGATGTCTTAGGAACGGCTCTAGTTATTTTGTTTCTGGGCGTGGTTAATTCTCCCCCTTCTCACAGAGCATCTCAGTCCCTGAATAGCCCTTAGTTGAAGCCTATATAGGGCGCGGCTCTCTAATTGTAAACCACCTTATTGGAGCTCTCTCTTCCGTAACACCTCCTACACTGGAACATTAGAATAAACCTTTTTTCAGCTACTTAGATTCTGTTTGTAAATGGTTTTCCCGTAGGTACAACCCCAAGACATTAGTGCACAGAGTGTATATATAGAGAAGACGTGCCTGCGCTCTGACGCAGGTCTCAGAAGCTTTATCAGACAGCTCAGACAAAGGTTCCAGAAATAGGTCCCAGAAGCCATGACTTCTGTGTGTGTGTGTGTGTGTGTGTTTTAACAACTGTATGCCTGTATAAGTACGGGTAAATACAACACTAGCTAATAGTTTCCCAGATTTTTCCCCACTCTCATAGAAATGACTTTTTAGTCTAAATAGGGCAAACTCTGCTTTTTAAATATACATTTCATTTAATTTCAATTTGAGGTCTGTAATGGGAATTGTATATATTGTTAGTATGTAAATAATCTTCTGTCCTGCAGAGGTGAGGGAGTATATGACATACAATTCCCCGTACCTTTGAACAATGAAACGCTCACAGATTATAACAGAGGACAGGACGGAGACTGTTAGGTGTTATAATTTCCAGGATCTTGAGTACTCGTCACCTGACCTGATCATTGGGTTACTCATCAAGGGATTGATTTGATCACTCATCAAAGGATCTGAAGACAATGCCTCCTCCTGAGTGCCCCTTCTTGTTTTCCCTTAAATACATGTGTCCGTGTGTTTGGCTCTCCTGTGTGGCTCTGTGTGACTCTTCTTGCAAGAATAAATGATTTCATAGACAAGTTCTGGTTCGTCGATATTCGTCATTTCAGTTTTAAAAGACTCGACACTGGGTCACAGGTCACACCACCGTTTAAGCAGTAGATCAGTGTGATTCTTGGACAGTGCTTTTTCCAATTCTTTAAGCTTGGATTCCAGATCATTTACTATTTGAACTTGCTCTCTTTTTTTCCTACTGGAGTAAGCTATGATTTTTCCCCTTATATAAGCTTTGGAGGCCCCCCATCCTGTTCCAACTTTATCTGTTGAACCAGTGTTCCACAGGAAGAAATTGACAAGTTCCTCTACCATTAAACTGCTAAATCCTGGGTCCTGGAAAAGAGATATGTTTAACCTGCACCTGTTTTTCTTTACTTGCTCTGGTTCTATTACTATTTCTAGCTGGACTGCTGTATGATCGGTCAGTGCAATGGTTCCTATTGAGCAGTCTGAGACGCTCTCCACCAGATCCTTGCTTATCAAAAAATAATCTATCCTGGAGTGAGACTTGTGTCTATGAGAGTAGAATGTATATTCCCTCTCTCTAGGGTTGACAAGCCTCCATATATCTGTCAGTCCGAGGTCCTTCATCAATAATCAATGTTAGCTTCCAAACATATCATTCTTCCTTCCACATCCGTTTCTTCTCTTAACAATTGGAAATTCACATGTTTGTGTACCAGAATAGCCACTCCATGTTTTTTACTAGAGTATGAACTATAGAATGCGTGGCCAACCCAGTCTCTCCTCAATTTAGCTGCCTCTGAATCGATCAAGTGAGTCTCTTGTATAAAAGCCACATCGGCTTGTCAGGATTTTAGGTATAACAAAGTTTTTTTCCTTTTTATGGGATTTTGTAGCCCATTTACATTCCAGGACACTATCATGAGACCCCTAGCCATAGATCAACTAATTATATTCTTTATGTATTGTGTATTGTTCAATATTCTATGTCAGAATAGCAGAGAGTCAACAAGAGGACAAACTAAGAGACAGCTAAAAGAGAAAGATGCAGAGCGAGACTGAAACAGGAAATTGTGGTTAAGGCAAATGAAGGAACATATTCACACCTTCCAACAGACATGTGTGTTTTTGTTATAAACTTTGTGTGTGTGCTTCGACTCCAGCCTGCGAGCTGGACGAACCATCCTGCTCTTGCAATTGCAGTGTGTGTGCTCTACTGATGACCAGACGAATAAATCTACCAGAACGAGAGAAGTTGTTCGGCTGAATTCGTCCTCCTACGGCTTTCGATTTGAATAACCCCAACACTGCTTCGTCTAAGGCCGTCCTGCCTACCGGCGTTTGCTCATGGCTGTGTCTGACCAGCGGCGTTGGCCTACCGGATCTGACGCTGAGCTGAACAGCACTGCGCCCCAGCTTCGTGTTGTTTGACGTCATCAGCCTTGTTTTACAACCTCTATTTAGTTTGAGCCATTTTACTGTGTTGTTCACAAGGGATATTACGGTCTACTCTGGCCTTTAGTTTATATAAAACGGGGTAACTGATCACCCTCTCTGGCTGCTTATTTTGGTTGTTTTGTCTTTTGTTTGCTTTTCCTTTTTGAGAACCAGAGCCTGTGGTAAATTGTGTTCCTTGTTCCTGTAGGTGCTGCTAAACCAAAGTGGTGGGAGTGGTGCCTCCGGGTGTTGGTGTTTCTCTTCCTGTGCCTGTGGTTTAGGTTACCCCTGGTAACGACCCTCACGTGTGGCTGTGTGTGTGAGTGTTGTGTACACGTGTGATCGGGGGTGCCTCTTTTCTTTTGGGACCCTCACCTGCACTGGTCCACCTCACCACTGATAAGTCGCAGCCCTACACCCCTTTAATAAATAATGGCTCTTTTATTAGTAGTTTGTATTTAACATTAATAAAGATTGTTTTTGTTTTTGTACTGGAACCACATCCCGGCCGTGTCCTCTGAGTCCTGAATACTTTGGGCAAAACTTAATCTTTAGGTGCAATTCCTACGGTGCTCTGACGATATCCAACTTTAAACTATATAGCATCTACCTCTGGCCACATTAGTATGCAGTCATATTTATATGACAATATGCTTTAAATTGTTCCCAGTGACAAACCTAGAAATGAACGTGAAGACACTTAGCTGGTGTTAGCTAGCCAGCCACAGTTGCTACTGAAGTATACAACTAAAACAACAAGATGTATCTATTAAATACGAGAAGCACTCCAATTAAACGTTTAAATAACCAAAACAAACAGTTCTAGTGGAATTGATATGCTCCTTCTTCTCTACTTTATTGTATGACAGGTGAATTTGTGTTGCTGTTGTTGTTACCGCCACCTGCTGGAGATTCTTTGCCTCGTACTGCCCCCACAAATATACAGCAGTGGCTTCATAAGAGATAATACACAGAACAGAATAAAGAACAACTCTTTCTACGACGTCTTTGGTTCCATTTGGGGGTTTCTTTACTAATTAATTATTACAAATATTTTTTCAGTTTTAAAGCCTTTAAGTTTGAATTTTTCCAAACTACTCTTGATGGGATGGGGTTTTATTTATGGCCTAGATATGTCTTCTTCTATTTAATGTTTGCCTAAACCTGTTTCATGCTCCTTACTCCAGGTATCTTTTCTTCTTTTTGCTGCGCTGGACAGTTACACATTTATCCTTTCATTATTTTAAGACTACATCTGGACTATAGGTCTGGGACAAAATGATAGATTAAGTTTCCTCTGACCAAGTGAGAATATGACGCAGCCAATCTTTCATAAGCCTTTCTCACCAGAGGCATGTGAATGCATTAACCCAACGAGAGCTGCTTAAGAGCTTAACTGCTTGGCTCACATCAAATGTGTCCCCCATTGCTTCACAACTGTGTGCTCAGTAGAAACTAGTGGACCGTAGTTTCACCAGACGATCTGAGCTGTTGAACTGTATACAGTATTTTTTTTTACATGTACATATATGCATGTGTGGGGCCCACATTAACAATGGACACAATAATAGGAACTAGACATGGACCCCCCTCATATTCTCATTTAATTATTATTTTTTATTGATTGTTAATTGTTTTGTTTATTCACCTGGCCTGTGTTTATCCTCAATGGAGGCTTGAATGGTTTGGGAGGTTAATGCTTGGTTACGATGCGTAAAGCTCATGCAGGCACGCACTTGGGTCAGCTCAGGGGACCTTTGCGAAGGAAGCGAGGGGAACGTTACGCTGGCTTCCTTCAGTTGTAGACTAAAACAGACGATCTGCGTGTATTTCTGTGTTTTCAGTAAAGACGTTCTTTTAAACACAAGCACGCCTGGTCGTCCTGTGTGTGCAACACGTTCCCTAAAAATGAGAGGGGATGTACATATGTTTTTGTTTGTTTGCCGAACTGAATTATAAAGCTCTAATCTAATGGGAAAACTAACTTGAGGTAAGATTTATTCTCCCCCCCCTTAAATTGCCCAGTGAGCAAACTCTTACTCTCTAAGATTATTGAGATTTATTCAAAGTTGAATATCAGACAAATCTGTGTGACAAACACATTTTCTCAGAGATGGCAGGAAGGTGCTTCGCTCCAGCATCAGAGAGTTCCTGTGCAGCGAGGCCATGGCCGCCCTGGGGATACCCACCACCCTTGCACCCTCCCTTGTGACCTCTGACCTCTATGTCAGCAGAGATCCACTCAACAGTGGCAGGCGCTGCTCAGTCGTCCTGCGTCTCGCACCTTCCTTCATCAGGTAGGGACCCTCTCTCAACCAGAAAACTACGGATACATATTTGTATGATGTATTTCTCATTGTTTTAGATTTGGACTTTCTGAGATCTTCCCGGGTCGAGATGATTTCTCAGGCCTGCGGGGTCCCAGTGCAGGGCGGTATGACATTCGCACTCAGCTACTGCATCATGGCATTGAGACCTTTCATCCTTGTATCCAAAAGACTCATAGCAACCGGAAAGACAGGAATCTGGCATTTTTCTGAGGACCAAGGTTTTTTTTTTTACTGAAGCTGGCCTAATAATGGAAAACACTGTTTAGGACTCAGTCTGCCTTCAGGTTGATTCATTGCGTGCCGGCTTTTTTCCATTTTGATCCTCATATTTTACTTGTGTATCCCCAGGTGATGATGCTAACCGCTAAGCTAGTGGCCCAGTGGCAGTGCGTTGGTTTTTCACATGGCGTCCTTAACACAGACAACATGAGCATCTTGGATCTGACTCTGGATTACGGCCCCTTTGGTTTCATGGACAGCTAGGCTGCTGAAAGTGTGAGTGCGCTTATTCATTTGACCAGAGAGTCTTCTTAGCTTTTCACCAGTTGGAAAAATGGTTCTTCTGCTCCGCTCGATGAGGTTAAACTCAGTGAAATGGTTCTAAAAGTCACATTACAATCTGTTTGGACACTATTCCTAACATATTCTACGCCCCCACCCGTGTGTCAGATTTGATCCAGATTTAGTTTGCAACACCTCAGACAAAAGAGGGCGCTACTCAAACCAAGCCCAACCATCTGTGTGCCGCTGGAGCCTCTATTTCAGTCCAGTATTCAAAAGTTGAACGTTATTAGTCTCTTCTTCTAAGCTGGTTTGCTTTGTCGAGGAAACGAAAGGTTGTCTTCTTATACTAACTTTATAAAACAGACTTGTTTCATTTAGATCCGGATTATTATACCTTTATGTATTAAACCTTGTGGGTAGTCTGATGTCTTAGGAACGGCTCTAGTTATTTTGTTTCTGGGCGTGGTTAATTCTCCCCCTTTACGCAGAGCATCTCAGTCCCTGAATAGCCCTTGGTTGAAGCCTATATAGGGCGCGACTCTCTAATTGTAAACCACCTTATTGGAGCTCTCTCTTCCGTAACACCTCCTACACTGGAACATTAGAATAAACCTTTTTTCAGATACTTAGATTATGTTGCCTGTAAATGGTTTTCCCGTAGGTACTTATCCTTTTTAACTCAGGCTAGATGTTGTCCATCGGGCATCTGGAGGAGGCCGCAAAAGCACGGAGTGCAACCTAGTTAATTTAGTTTTTACACAGTCTCACAATAGGAGTGTGTATTATTATTTGCAAAAGAATCTTTAAAGTTTTTCTCTCCTTTTTTAGGAAGTTACAAAAATTAAACTCAGCCAAAAAAGCGAAACAGAGAAACAATGAAAAATAAAAAATAAAAATAAAAGTGTGAAGAAGATCGAAGAAGATGAAGAAGATGATTACTTTTTTAGATCGCTTGAACTGGGTCATTTATAGTGGAAATGCTCTCTGTTGGGGCTGCTCTGGATGAATTCATGCCCGCGTACGAGGCCTTCTACCTGAGTATCATGCGGAAAAAGTTGGGCCTTGTGAAAAAAAAAGAGCTGGAGGATAGCAAGCTCATATCAGACTCTATTGCACCTCATGCACAAACTGGTACAAAGACAGAAAACTCTGAAGAAGATTTATGTCAAAAACAGGATCAATAAAACTACCTGCATGAGAAATGCCACTAGAGGACAGTGATACATTTTATTTTGGTTCAGGTTTTGGAAGGCATACTATTTTTGTATTTGTGTATTCTTGTAAGTCTTGTGTTCTGAGTGCATGAAAATAAGGAGATGCAGCTTTGAGCCAGTAAAGTCATGAAACCATCAGGTATTCATGAAAATATCATAACACTTGTAAGTCTAGTGTTCTGAGACACTTTAATGTAGAAAATCAAAGAACTATGTATTCTTTAGGAAAATTCACTTTTGGCCTGTTCCAAGGCTGAAAAGTTGTTTAGTGTAAAATTATGATTTGTATTACGTACGACATTGAATGGATTCATAGTAGAACGTATGTAATATAATATAACAGTTGTTACTGTCATTTCCAAGAAACGTTGTTAAGTTAATTTAATCAGTATGTCTTGTGTCCATATTGTCTCGTGATTTCCTGTTTTATTTTGAAAGTTAACTTTCCTCTCATTTCAGGCAACTTGCTCCTCCCCCTGTGTGTTTCCCCTCTGGTCTGATTGGCTGCCTCGCCCCTGATTCCACCTGTGCCCTCACCCTGTGTATCTATGGTCTGTGTCTCCCAGTTCGTCTTGTCCCTTGTACCAGAGAACCAGCGTAACCCATGCCATTGGCCATTTGCCAGGTCTTGTTATTTTGCTACTTTGTTCATATTTGTTTTCTGTTTGTTTTTCCAGTTGTTAAAACTTTGCCTCTCGAGTCGTGCATTTGAGTTCATCAAGCGGTGTGTGTGGTCATTTTTTCAATGTATTCTGATACATGTTCTTCACAGAAAATACACCCTTCAATTAGTGCGCGCACATGTCAGGAAGCACAGCCCTTGCAGATGTATCGTCCCGAGGACAACGGTAGAGGCTTGGGGGGATATAACGCGGGCCGCTTTGACCCCGAGGACAAATGCAGTTGAGGTTATTGACTCTGGAATAGAGGGACAACGATTCCTGGGGAATGGTACCTGTGTATACTGTGTATGTACGGTTGTGGACAGGTACTTGTGTGTGAATACATATGATGTGCACACCATTACACACACACAGACACACACACAGAGCAAAAGTTTAGTGCATTCAGTTCCTTTTTTTGAGCTCAAGATGAAGCCCTTACCCTTCGAATAGCATCTTCCCCTAAAGCAGCTAATGGGAGTTTTTTTTTACACATTTTATGTAGAGGAGAATGCGATTCCAACAAGCTTTTTATGAATATACAACATCATTGCCAAGACTTTCAGTGGCACAGCATCCATTTACTTCCATTTAACTATACACTCTATTCTCAAACCATCCTTAAGGCATTCACATCGGATCAGGAAAAACTCTTTCAGGAGGAAAATAGTGAAGAAACCTTCAGGAGAACAACAGAGGAGGATCCCTCTCCCCAGATGGACAGAAGTAATAGATGTCATGTGTACAGAATGAACAGCGTTACAGAGTTACATAAACACATTACATGAATATGACAGAAATTATGAAAAATGAGTAGTAGGCATGGACCACGATCCAGACCTTCACAATCCATGAAACAGAGCCCCGGGTCCCCTGAACATCCTGTACAGCCAATGAGTGAGTTTGAAAAAACTATTAATCATATAATTTTTCTTTTGATAAAACGGGTCCCACGCAACACCCAAACACCACACACCAGCGTTTTGACCCGAGGACAACGATAGAGGGTGTGAAACCAGTGATAGATATTCTTATTTACAGTCTTCTATGATGCAAACACATAGCAGGGTAGAAGAAAATTAATTAATCAATATATATAAATAAACCTGGATATATTAGCAACAGTAGTGACTACACACACATGTATATATGTACACAGCAAGAATCAACTTTTCAATTAATTGTTGCATTCTTTAATGCTACACAGTTCCTAATATAGTTTAATCAAAGTAATGTGTGTGTGTAGAGTTGTTGCAGTTAGCATCATATTTATATTTCCACCTTATTGTGCTGTTTCTTGAGTGAACTCAGCAGAACCTGTATGAGGAGATGCAGAGTAAAGGGTTTACCTTCCTACCACTAGATGGCAGCATACCATACCTCGTCACTTAAATCCTGCATTGAATGGTTCAGAAGAGGTCAAAGGGCCAAGATGAGAAGATATAATGTTGGTCCAAATGCCATTGAGAAACAACACGTTGGACTAAATCTTACAAGAGCACAAACCAGATGAATTGGTTCTGAGTTGTTCCCTGTAGCTGTTCTACAGTGTATGAATGTAACATGATTGTAAGACGCTTTGGATAAAAGCGTCAGCTAAATGACACGTAATGTAATGTAATGTTCTATTTACTTATTTGCTACCATGTTACCGGTCTGGTGACCCCTCAGAGTGACCTCTGGATCTGTAGGGGGATGCAGACCGTCAGGCTGGACTTGGGTTGGGAACCTATGCAACAGATTACCAGCTCTTTAGTATGTTGGACAAACCAGCATGGCACTGTCTCATAAACATGAGGTTCCCATCCAATAACACTGGTATGCAGAAGCCTGCTTTTGGAAGGGGGCTTTAAAACTGTTAAACTGTGACCGTAATCTGAGAGGAAAAAACATGTCCCTGAAATGTAGTAGAGATTGCAGTTTAGTGACATTGGAATGTAATTTTTGTGGGAGATGGGAATGTTTCAACGGGTTATAGTGACAGAGAGACATCATCATCTTGAAATACAATATTAGTTTCCTCTTTTGGTGTAAATTTGATTCATTTGACCTATTGTCACAAAAGGTCAAAGGTCAGAGTACACTATTGTGGCCTTCATAGGGGTTTAAATGATCAAATCCCTTCCAGGTGCTTGTGATTCTATTCAGGCAGTAGGACACGTCTCCTTTGATTAACGTTAACAAAGTCAAATGGACTTCTGTTGGGGCTTTATGAGTCTTTATACGCCGAAGATAGGAAAGCTACAAACAAATACTTGGAGAGCACTATTGGGGTCTCCAAACTAACGATAACCATTTTCTCTTCTTTTTTCCCCTAACATGTACAATGTCTCCAGAGCAGTTGGGGGCAACACCCCTCGCTCTTTAACACCTCAGTGCAGTGGAATTTGATGTGGTGCTTGTTTAGCTTTCAAGTCAATTGAGTAGTAAAGGAAACACATGCACTGCAAACACATTTTTATAAGAGTAACCACACATATGAACTATACCTGATGTGATCGATCTTGTTCTGAACAATACATTCATGAATAACACTGCAGTTGAGCAGTTTCACAGGACAAAGCAGATTTGCATTAATTATTTTCAGAATCAGTCCTCCGGCCCTGACACCCTCAATTTAACCAGGTGGTCATAGGGAGAACATGCAAAGTCCACACAGAAGGGCTGGCCAGTGGGTTTGAGCCACCTCCAGGTTGTACCGACATATAATAACAATATTCGTGTCTATATTTTAAATGTATTTCATCTCAAGGTATAAAGTTTACAACACAAAATATTGGAAAATATAAACTTGAACCATCAATCTCTGGGTTGAAACATTGTCTTTGAAATCCTTTTTGCATTCATTATTACCCTCTAAATATAATGATGGCTTTCCATAACACCTTTCAAAACAAAGTTAAAACATGAAAGCAAATAAGAAACATAAACGGGTTAAATAAGATGTCTATTAATTAGATGTCTTCCCTGTTTGACTAAGGCAGCACATTTGTCTTGCTTTAGAGAGATAGAACAGCGGGCCTACGAATACACCAAACATGGGGGAAAGCAAAGATAATTCAAAAACAATACAAAATATCTTATTAAATGTATTATACCGAAAGTAGAAGACCAAAGGAACAAACACCATGACTGGAAAGTAAGCCATCACTGCAAGCACTACCACAACCAACACATTGTCCACCGCCCGTCTCTTTAGGGGGGTCTCGGAGCGGACTTGGTTACTATTTGTGGTGTGGGCCGGACTTTGCTTCTGCAGGGACCAGATCACTCCCCCAAGGCAGACGAGCATTAGGCAGAAGAGGCAGGCGATGATGATGGAAACAATCTCCATAATAATAAATAAATTGTCCACTAAACCTGTAAAAAAAAACACAAGGAAATTATAATGTCAATTTAAAACATTAAATTCCACTTTGGAAGGAAGCTGCTTTCTGTAATTCATCAGTCGATTTTTCTAAACCAATTTTATCCTC
Organism: Cyclopterus lumpus; assembly: GCF_009769545.1. Classification (NCBI taxonomy): domain Eukaryota; kingdom Metazoa; phylum Chordata; class Actinopteri; order Perciformes; family Cyclopteridae; genus Cyclopterus; species Cyclopterus lumpus. Next base: position 3,802,250 of record NC_046988.1, read on the forward strand.
AAACATGATGTCAGGACAGAGTTTCTATGCCGAACCTTTACCCGACACTTACCTGTCACAAGACAGCAGCACAAGGTGGACGCCCACACCACAGCTGAAACAGCCATTCGGTACTCCCACTTCCTCACTCTGAGGTACAGCACCGGTCTAATCACAGCCAGGTAGCGCTCCACGCACATACAGGTCAGCAGCAGGGGACAGCCAATCAGGTTGAACATACTGAAGATCTCGCTTGCCAGATCCAGTGGATGTATAGTCGTGGGAGGTTGCCAGACAATGTCTGAAAGGACAATTACAGGGTTTAGCACTTGGCTAAAGAGTTTCTAAAACCATTTGGACTGGACTAACATCGGAGGATTGGGCAAGCAAAATCATTTAACTTGCTTACTTAAAGAACAATTTTTGATTAAAAAGTAGGACGAGCAGCTCAGAGATACAAGGACATGCGACAGTCCTTATATAGTCCTTTTTTTCGTCTGGTCTGACCAGCAAGTTACACAGGAAGTCTCATCAATGCATCTCATCAAACAGGAAGTGCTGGGAGCTGGGCGTTCCAAACACTACGGGGTGTTACTATATTATCTTGGCAAATCACCGTAGCTAGGGAGCTGACCGCATGTACCGTCCTCGCTAACTGTGGACAAGCTAGCGCTAGCCAGGCTTGCCGACCGGCAGTTAGGAAGCTGTAGCTACCTCCGTCACGAATAGAACAAAAAGCCAATAATTTATTCAAGAGACATATTTGACCAGACTTCTGTCTCACAACTGACCTGCATCCTCTTGGGTGCGGTTTATATTTTGTCAGGTCAGAGATAAATAAAGGTGGATGGTCCAACACAGATGATAACATCTATTTTAGACTCTTTGGTTCTCCATTCACTCAAAGGTCAGCACTGACATGACGGTCTGCAGTTGATCAAAGGGGCAAATTGGCAAGTTGGCAAGCACAATTAATTCCAACCCACAACAAGAAATATTATCTTTGTGGCCAATCCCTGGCAGTGATCACCTGAATGATTTCTGTCGACACGTCCCTTCGTTTGGTAAATCAAGTTGAAAGGCATTACAGACAGATAGATAAGATCCATCACGACAAGATTCAAACCTAGAACCTGAAAGACAAAGGTTTAGACACGAGATGCAGTTTAACAAGAGAGTGGTGTTCAAGAGCATTGCAAACAATACCTGAGAGCGGTTTGGAGCACTCTACCTGCGAGGCCGACAGCGATTTCCTTTCCCTCAGAAACAGCCAAAGCAGTGCAACGTTAGCCACCGCCCCTGCGATCAGGATGAAAATGTCCATGGCAAACCACATATCGTCCCAACTTTCTTTGTTACAGCGACTGGAGATATGTTGGATATCGGCCTCTGACATGTTGGCCATCTCTGAGACAGTGTTACACCTAAAAGAATTCTCAAAGAGTCAAAGAGAGTGATTATCAACATTTGACATCCTGTCCCATGGCCTTTACACACCGGGGGTGTTTCTTTTCGTCTTGTGTGAGTCAATATATTTAAATATAGTTTTGGTCATATGTACTTTCACACAGAATGTGAAAATTAGATCGTGGAAAAGCAACTTACATTTTTGTCCGGAACAAGATTGATTTTTCTGAGCTTTCGCGCCTTTAATAAAGGCATCAACCAATCACGTTGTGTGGAACGGACATATTGAAAACATACACGTAGTGTACAACCAACTTAATTACTTCAGGCGCCGCCATTGTTGTTGAGAACAAACAGTCCGCTTCTCTGAGTCATCTCACCTTAGCCACGGCCGTAGCTGCCGCTGAATGCTTTACTTTAAGCCTGTCAAGGTGGATTTTCATGTGATGTGTGATACTGCCGTGCAGGGTAAAATATAAATAGTTTTGTAATAAATATTCACCGGCAAATATTGTTGTTCTGAGTTTTGTACTCATGGTTGAATGCACTTATTGTAAGTTGCTTTGGATAAAAGCGTCAGCTAAATGAAATATAATGTAATGTAAAGATGTCTGTTTTGTTCCCAGGGCCTCATTTGCAGTAACGGGGTCAGTGTTTCTGGAGAGAGCTGCAGCTGTTCAGTTCTTTCATTTCTTTCAAGATGTGAGCGCTACAAATACAAAATTCTGTTCAGCTCCTTTGTTTTGAGGTGGAGGCATAAACGTCATATCTCAAATCCTGGAGAAATACCACCAAAACTTAATATGTATTGTTCTAATTTGGCTGAAATGACCTTTCAAGTTTGTCTCATTTACGTATATATTAAAAAAAAGTACATTTAAAAGTATTTCAACTCTACAAAGCCTGTAGATACAGTTTATGCAGTAAACCAGAGGATCTCAAACATCTTCAAGAATGAATTAAAGTACAATATATAGATAATACATACATTGCAATCAATCAAATCAAAGCTAAGCACAACACTTACTTACACAACTAACCTCTTTGTTGGTCGTCTTTCTCCTGGCGGTACTCTCGCAGTTCTTGCCCACTTGCAACTGACTGCATCACATGGACATGCTCAGTTAGGGGGGACCAACCAAATGAGCAGGTGGTTTGTGTTGCTTTTCCACCCTGAATGCAAAGAGGAATGTATGGTGCATTACAGATCATTTACATCGGCTGCAGTGTGTTTACTGCCTGATTTTACTGGACGTGTTCCATGCTTGTCGTCACTTCTGTCTATATGGGGACACTTCTCAAGTTTCAAAGTTGAACAACTCCTCCACCTTCATCAGTGTTAATTATTCTGCTTTGAAAATAGAAGATTATTGGAAATTGATTGTGCATGCTTTTTGGGGGGGGGAGTTCTCACGCCACTGCTACCCATTAGTGGGGATTTGTTTTATTCAGATTAATTCATGCAGCCCTGATTTAATGAAAAATGAATTAAGTCTACCAACACTTTTACATTGTTGAACTGTATTAGCAGACTGTTGGAGCCGAGTCAGCTTTAGACAGGTCCACCTCCTTTTCAATAACCAGCCTGTTTATGTCTGTTTCTCACTCGGTATCAGTGTCCCAGGAGGCCAGCATCCTTTATCTAATTATCTATTCGCTGCTGCATCAACTTTCCATTCCTCATGGTTACATCACACATCTATTGCTCAGGTGTAAATATGAGACTGTCATCTAAGTCCAGTGCAAGCAGACCAACCACTCCATCTTCCTCAAGTGTCAGTGCCGCCCTGCAGGCAAAAGAGGTCCTCTCCTCATTTCGACCGTGATGAATTAGGTCCATCTCCTCCTGAATATCCTGACTGTCCCTCTTTTCTCTCTTCCTTCATGTATGTCCCTCCTTTCTTCCTCTCCGCTGTCAGAATAGCACACATTGCAAAAACACATGCTGAACCATGAACTGTTCAACTAAACAAAAGTCTCTTTATTCAGCTAAATGGCAGTATTATTATTATAATACAACAATTAGTTTACAGTAGGTTTAAAATTCCCCCTTGAAAAAGTGTAAAGTGCAGATTTGTTAGTGTGTCTACTCGAGTCCTTCTATACAAAAATAAGACAGCTCACAGCTGGAGTGGGAAATGACTAACGCAACCATAAAGGGGCTCTTAGACAGAGTTTATGATTAAAATGCATTTACATACAGTAGACCATGGGGATGATAAAGGTTAATTATTCATTTAAAGATAACAAATTAAATTAGAAGCAATATCCACATTAGCTGTAAAATCTGAATCAGAGTTCATAGGTCATCGAGGTCCAGATGTTTCTCAACCTCGCTGCTCAAACTTTACATGTCAGTGCCTTTCTGTGTTTGTAGTACATCAAGGACACAACAGCAGCCTCACAGTGCTTCTGACCTCCTTATGATTGCTCAGACTAACACACACAACCTTAGTTTACATCATGCAAGGGGGTTTCTTGAAATTGAGCTTTACATGATTTTTAACTTACTATCTGAACCTCCCTGTATTATTACAGTTATTATTTGACCCAGCTCAGTTTTCCAGTCATGTACACTCGTCCTATTCTCCATCTTCCTGAATCCACCATGGGCGCTGAATGACTTTAACCACAAAACATCACCTGTGACAGAATGAGTTGCTGCAGTACAGATATTTCGTTAAAGATTCTGGTGAGAATTGAAAACGATCACATGTCTTTAAATCCATACAAACAGTGTTTTTTCTTCTTCTGCTTTTTGCAGTGTGTTTGCTACCCATAAAGCCATCGTCGGTTTTCTCTTCCCCATGGGAGGATATACCAGTCAAATACCAGTTAATAAGTTCAACGCACATCATATTTCAGGATTTCATGTTAAGTCTTTAGATTTAAAGCAAAAAATAGAATAATATACATTATATATATATATATACAGTATATTTATCTGTCGAGAGTAGATGATGTGGACTTCGGGAAGGCTGATAGGGATCCTTTTCTTAACAATAAACAATTCAAAGATTTGAGCTGCCTAAACATTGGCGAGCATCATCAAAGTCGTTTAAGAGCCGTCATATCCTTCATAAATGTCAACGGTTAAACTGCATTAGTACAACTTACATTAAAGCCTCCAGTTTTCCCTTGTTGACCGGCTACCCAAAGCTGTCTTCTAATTTCTGACGGCTAACAGAAAGCTAGACTTCCTCCACAGAACTGCAATTGAAGGGAGCGCAGCAGCAGCAGCAGCAGCTGTTCAGCAAGAAACATCCAGAGTGTTCAGTTCCTGCTAAGTCCAAAATACAAGAGAACTTCTCCAGTTTTGCTTTGCATTTGCAGAACTGGGAGAAAACAGGGACGAGGAGGAGTATCTCCCCTGTGAAGCTGTCCCTCCAATGGCTTCAACGCCCTGTAACTGTGGAAAGTGGAAGGCGTGGCTACTGCCATGGCCGCTGGGGTGTCGGGTTGGGGTTGGGGTAGATGGGCGCCGGTGTCGGGTGGTACGCGGGAACCGGCGTGTTGGGGTGGGGCGGGTACGTCGGCGTAGGGTACTGCGCCATGATGTGAGGCTGACCGTGGGTCGGGTGGGCAGGCGAGGAGGCGGAGGAGGGCAGGTGGAGGTAGTGCGGGGCGGACGGAGCGGAAGGGGCCGAGGGTGCCGTCGGAGTCGCCACCCTCTGCAGGACGACGTGTGGGTAAAGCTGAGACTCGGAGCGGTAGAGTCCGGGCAGGGAGGCCTTCAGCAAACTCTCCTGACTCCTGAAAGAAAGAAAGAAAGAAAGAAGAAGGTCAAATATCAGCTGAAAGTTAGAACTCAGGGTTAGTGGTTAGTGTTAGCCCATCTCTCAATCCCTTCCAAGGCTGTCTGTGGCACTCAACTCTAAGCCCATTGGTTCCTACTGAAGACGTCAATCTTTAAAATCAGCTCACAGATATGTAGTTTAATAGAAAACACTGCATGTCATTGGATTCACACACATTTGATGTGAGTACTCAGTATTTACATGAGCAGGGCCGTGTATATAATATCACACATGCTCGCACGTCTGTGCTCTAGTTGGTCCCGTTATAAGGCGATAGATCAACTTATGTCAAACATTGACAGTTGAGAGACAGAAACCTTCTTCTCTATTATTTTCATCTCAGCTCTAACACTTCTAAAGGTATTTCCATGAAATCCTCCCACGGTGAACTGAATGGATTTGAGCATTTGATATTGATGGTGAACAACAAGCATCTACAAGACGCCAAGATCTCTATTTAAAGTTCACTACATGTGTGTGATAGAGTCCACTTCCTGGACAGGTGGTTAGAGAAAAAGTCTAGTACACTACTTTGTACAAAAATTGCAATACACCCTACTTCTTGCAAATAGCTATGACCCCACGCTCCTAGGTTTTTAAGATGAGTGTGTTACACCGCAGAGAATTTTGTTCACAAATCTGTAGATATGAATCAAAACATTTTAAAACAGGGTTGTGTGGACAAAGCCTATTATATGGCCTTGCAGAAACCATAAAAAATGAATTGTTACAAAAACATCCTCCACAGATAAAGAAACACTCTGTTTCACACACTGTTTAGTACAACCTATACCTCCAACTGCCATAGACTGGGCTCAATTATTACAAAAACATCCGACCCAGCGATCTCCATGGATCTGACCATTAATCGCCCAACACAGAGGACGTCATCTTAGAGACAGCCTTGTACATGCAAATGGTAAATCAGTGGGAAAAGAAGTACACAGTCTTGGTGAAAACATTTCTAAATTGATGCTACAAAAACAGAGCGTGTGCACGATGTAATAATATGGTCACTACTTTATTCATCCTCACACTGGAAAAAGTATCTTGTCAATGACGTCACATCACATGTTCCACTTCTCATGTAATTGGTTGTGTAAGGTCCGTTAAAGCAGAGAATAAGCAAACACAAGAGCTCCGTGAGTAGGAACGACATCCCATCATTCAGGTTCCAGGGCTTTGGAAAAGGGGACTCTGCTACAGAGAGAAGTGGCAACCGAAAAAGAGGCATACCGGATATTTAATTTGCAGAATCTATTCCCCAAAGGATTGAACGATGAGATACCGTAGTGTGTCGGACTCTTAGGACTACAAGTAGTAGCCCACGGTTACACGACTTTGAGTGAGGAATGAACGCTGCGAGGCCGATGTTTTCATCCATCACATATGCTGAACCTCTGGGAATATTCTTGTAAATAAGACAAGAATGTGCTGGTGGGACAGTGGCTCAGTGGGGAGTGGTGTCGTCTTTCACAAGGAACAGAGGATCGGCAGTTCGATCCCCAGCTCCGCTAGCCCATGTCAATGTGTCCTTGGGCAAGACACTTAACCCCAAACTTGCTCCCGTAGCTGTGTCTATTGTGTGTGAATGTTAGTTACTGTTAATGTTCAGGTGGAACCGTAGCTCCCCCCCATCAGTGTGTGAATGATGTCATGTAGTGTTAAAGTGCTTTGAGTGGTCGGAAGACTAGAAAAGTGCTTTTCAAGTACAGGTCCATTTACCATGTGGTGTCTTTTTTTGTTTTCTTATTCTTCCTTTGAAATGTGGAAGGAATGCAGTTCGGCAATTATTGAGACACACTCCTAGAGGGGACGAATTTACCTCGCACCTGTGCACGCAGAGTGGGCGGAGCGTTCTCTACTTCAGATCAATGTTGAATGGACTCACTGCATGAAGCGCTCTTGACGAAGGTCCTGAGGCATCGAAACGCCAGTATGACCAAAAGGTTGCGAAGAGTGCGGGATCTTCTTTTTTCTCAAGACTCAAGTGACGCTTTCCAGCTTACCTCTGGTATCCTCTGTTCTCATGTCCACCCAGCCCCCCGGTGAGGTAGAGGGGGCTGTCTGGAGCCAGACGGGGGTTCATCCTCTGGGAGAGATGGAAGATCTTGGGAGGAGGGAACGCTTCCCACTCACCCTCTTCTCTCTCCAGCCAACACTCGCTGCGACGGGACGAGCGCTTGTCTCGGCGCCTGAGGAGAAGACAACTTTAGCGGCTCAGGTGGCACTCACACACCAGGGGGGGGGGACCACGTGTCACAGGTTGTATTCTCTCCGGTCCTACCTGCTCCGTCCGTCTTTCTTGGCTCGGTACCGACTGGATCGTTCCTGCAGACAGCAGATGAGGAAGGACAGGGACATGGCGAGGATGACGATGCCACTCACCACTGAAGCCAACACAGCCACTCTCAGACCACGGTCCTCAGGTCTGGGGATCGCTGTGGGGTGGGGGTGAGGGCACACATTATATATTTTTATATTATTGTAAACATTTGTTTCATCTGTGTTTGGCGGTGACCAAATGAAAAGGCTCACCTTCGCAGACAGGCAGGTAGTTGCTCCACTGCGATTTGCCGTTCCGGACATTGCAGTAGATTTTGTCGCTGCCGACCAGCTGGTATCCCTCCCTGCACCAGAAGGCCAACACGCTGCCGATCGACACGCCCGTACCGCTCTCTACGTAGAAGGAACCCCGACGTGGCGGCAGGACGGGGATACAGGACATACCTGAGGGCGAGGGGGGACAAAACAGAAGGTCACGGACCAAAACAAAAACCCTTGTGATTGAAGAGCTATAGGGACATGAATAAGGAAGAACGGCGGTTTTGATTCATGAAAGCTAATCCGTCTTAATCAAAGAAGTGGACATGGTCGTCGTGACGTCACCCATTGGTTAGTGGACTGCGGATACGAAGCCTCAAGTTTGGCATTTTGCCTGACGCCGTCTTGTTTTTTGGTAGTGATCTGTCAATCCCACCCTAAAGCACACTCCTTTTTATGGTCTATTTATCATTTACTAAATTAACATCTTGCTGTATTGAAGAAGTAATAAATCAAGTGAGAAGTAGGGTAATTTTCTCATAGACTTCTTTACAATTGGACTGCTTTTTGCAACCAGAAGGCCAGTAGAGAGAATGTAGTTTTAGGCACTTTCGGCATTTGCTTCCCTTTTCCGAACCGGAGGTCGGCGCCTGGTCTTTATAAAATGTTCTTGATACGGTACTGGGTTTTGTTTGGTTTCCTTTTTTACTTTGAATTTCCCTGTCTCTCATGTCCTCTGTTGCCTTCATTTGTCTGCCCTGTCCCTGATTGAATCCTCCTGTGTATTTAAACCCTGTTTGTCTCCCGGTGTCTGTTCGTCTGTTTCCATCTCTGGAAGAAATAAGTCCGGGAGTCGGCATTCGGGTCCCATTCTTTGTTCCTATCTCCATCCCTGACAGATATAGCCTCATATTTAGCGTTGGGACACAAGAGTAATCTAATGGCAAAAAAATCAGCTGTGAGTTTTTTAAGTGAACGCAACATCCGTGGAGTGATTTGAGTGTCTCACTCTAGAAATAATATCTTTGGTCAAAAACACTGCTCGTCTTCTTGGTTTATTTTATTTTAGTCACACCCTGGACTGCGTATGATTGTGGACCATTGGTGGATGAGGGCATCAGTTTGATTCTGAGACACTAATAATGTTTAATTTGATTAGACTCCATGAGATTTAGACTCTGTGTACTCTGTCCCAATTCCTCTTCTGCCCTTATCCTTTGTCTCTGCCGGCTTCTTTCTACTCCTGCATCCCTCTTCCCTTTGTTTTAACTTTTCTCCTCTCTCTCCTGTCAAACACAGACACAGCTCGGTCCAGAGCCTGAGATCATCAGTTCCACTGGAAAGATACAGACACAGAGAGATGGAGAGACAGAAATAACTATTTTGATCTTCCTTATGCAACAATACGCAAATGCCACCCAGAGGTCTCATGACACAGCAGCTATTGTTAGATTCTGCAGCGTGGATTTTCAAGGCTCTCAGGAAATCTCATGGAAACCTGGAAACCGCGCAAAGAATCCCAAATTCTTTACCTGGAAGATTTTACTCAAACTGAAAATAAATATGATTTATTTCTGCGCGCCATACCACATGCAGAACATATGATATCTGCAGTGGGTTGGCAGGGTTATTGATCAATGCTGGTGACTTGGCCAGCTGCTGGGATTTGGGGCTTTTCAAACTCAAATCACTGACGCACACTTTTTTAATGGCAAGTATGTGTGACATTAATTTAAAGAAAGAAATACCAGATGATTAGATTACAATCCAAAAATATCATACATTTCAGAAACACTACTCTACACCAAAGGAGTTGTTTACCACTTTAAAGCTGCATTAATACTTTTTTTTGTCAAATGGTTAGCGGCGTAAGAGGCTGTAAACACAATATCACTTTTGACTAAACTGAATACAGCTAACATGCCAGCAAACAGTTGCCTATTTACAATCTAACAGACATGGAGCCTTATTGTTATTCTTTTAGAGCCACCTGGTGAACGCATGTCCAAGGATGACTCCTTTCAGCTTTGTTTTGTTTTGGTCTCCATCAACTCCTGAAGGAAATATCTTACTCGTTAGCTACTAAATGCTGCACTATGTTCACCAGCTGACTTTGTGTGTGTTTGCTGTTTGATGGTGGCACACAATGAGTTACAAGAGCCTTTCCTTGCTGAAAGCAGCTGCCTGCTGTGGCGATGAGAGCCGTGAGACTGAACTAAAACAGTAAAGTCGGGGGTTGCAAAACCAAAACAATGAGCTGAAAGACGCTATAGCAACATCTCTGTGGGTTTCATCCATAAGGAAGACGACCTTTGCATTAGACGTGGTATTTTCTTTCCTTAAAAGAGCTAAACAAAGTGTTTTAATGGTTAATGGCCATAAGGGCATGTGATACTGCAGTTTACTTTGGTGTATCAGTAGAGAGAGAGAGAGAGAGAGAGATGTCCTCCCACTGTAAGACCCTGTGAACATGCAATCTGCTCTCTGCTGATTAGGAACGACAGATGGGAGGATTTCTGCAGCGGTAGAGACAGAGAAGGAGAGGATCCCGTGATCCTGTGGTAAGATGACAGCATCCCCCACACACACACACGCACATCAAGGCACACACACCAGACATGTGCGTAATGTTTTTATAGTACAGGGAAACAAGTACAAGCTGACTCCGTTTTTAAAAGCAAAACTAAAAGCCGTTCTGTTTCCCCTAAAATAGGCTGCCTTTTACTGATGCTATTACTCTGTGTGTGTGTGTGTGTGTGTGTGTGTGTGTGTGTGTGTGTGTTCCACCACCTTAGCAAAAAGCGGGAGAAAGGTTTAAGATAAGATAAGATAAGATAATCCTTTATTAGTCCCTTAGTGGGGAAATTACAGGATTACAGCAGCATTGCTCACAGTAATAAGTAAAACAAGTAGTATAATAACAGAAATAAGATAAAAGAGTAAAAAAACAAGAAGAATATTATATATACATTATATATATTTAAGTGGTCTAGTGGCCAATAGCTGCATAAGAGTCCATTCAAAACATCTGCGTAATCTTTTTTCATCACTTAACTCGTACCACATCTGCTCACTTGTAGATTTATAAAAACAGAATATACTGTAATATACTAAAGTGAAGACAATGATGACTCACACATTGCGCAGAACAACATTATCTCTTTGCCGTCCGCGTGGGTATATTGACTATGACATGGTACGATAAATTAACTTTCCATGCCTTATTTATTGGAACGTTGTTGGGCTTGATAGCCTAACTTTTTTTTACACTAAAATTAATTAACAGCAGCCCAATAAGAAAACATTTTATATTAAAGACGGGCTAAGCAAGCTAGTATTTGGTGAATGTTGGTGTATAGTGAGTAGAGTATAGCGGTGTACTCATGCTCACATGATGTTCACTCTAAGAGTCTGTTCAAGGCTAACTGAGTGAGACATTTTCAAGTGAATATTTTTCATATTTTCAAACTTTCCTCTGACTATGTTTACATGCATTCAGAAATATGCTGAGTAAACAGATTAAGAGAGTTGTTTGATTTAACGGGTATTCCCATAAGCAGAATTCTTATAATTTTTTGGGGATTTTCAGAGAAATTTTGTATGTGCTTGTTATTATTATTATTATTATTATTATTATTATTATTGTATATCACAAACTATCAATATATGATTTCATAATGATACAGTTCAGTTTAGAAACATTCAATTATTATATTGAGTTATTGTCGGGCCTTATGTACATGTATGTTTACTGTAAATTTACCGCAAGTGTTAAATCTGGAATGCACCTCTTAAGCTTCCACACACACACACACACACACACACACACACACACACACACACACACACACACACACACACACACTTGCCTGCCTGCCAAAGAAAAAGCCTTTACCTCTATAAAGGCAGATAAAATATTGAACATATTACGTGACGGTGTGTGTTTTGAGATTCTAGTTGAGGTGTTTTTTTTTGCTGGCTGTTGCCATGCCGAAGCAGGAAGCTTTGCCATCCCTACAAACCCAGAGACACTGAAGTAACAACCACCTCCCCTGCCCGTCGGCACGCTATAGTAAACAGAGAAGAACAATGACGCCAGCGTGGAGTGAACAAACAGAACACCCCCAGTGGAGCCCAGATTCAATAAAAGCTTATATTAATGCCTGAAAAGATTGAAAATGTGTGTTGGTTTTGGGTTGTTATTGATTATTTTTCGCCTCAGTTTGGCTGCAAGTAAAGTTGTGTGCGTTTGTGACTGACATCAACTTCTAAGCATGCAACTCGTGTGTCTAAAAATTGCACTTTATGTCCAGGTAGTGTGTGTTTGACAAAGAGGGAGACTTCGTTAGCTATGTGTGTGTATGTGTGTGTGTGCGTGTGTGTGTGTGTGTGTGTGTGTGTGTGTGTGTGTGTGTGTCTGTGTGTGTGTTGACTCTCTGTTCTCTGTGTGCTCTTTCCTGTCAGTTCGGTTCACATTCAGAAAAGCTTCTCTGTCATCGTGGCAACTGTGGGTTGCCAATCAAAGCATTCATCCACCAGCAGGTCGCTAATACACTTCTGGACTCCCGAACCTGGCAACCCGACACAGACAACCAAACATCCACTCTGCTGTATTCTTCTCTAAAACCCTCCCCTTGCCCACTTGTCTCTGGCAGGGAAGCACTCTGAATAGTTTGTGATTAAATAAAGATCAGGCTTTCTGCATTAAAGATTCAAACACACAACCATTCACACATGCACAGAATGAGTGAGCAGTCAGAGGTCAGGTGAGACAAAGAATCGTCCAAATCTGTGCATACAGCAGAGGCTGAGATATCCTGACTCCTGGCCCTAGTATGGGTCAAGCTACACTGGATGACACTGGATCCTACACTTCCCATAATGCAATTTAATTGCATCGTTTGACCCTCCCTACCTGGTGAACACTCATGTCTGTCAAAGGAGTGAAGTACACTCAGAAATGGTGAGTGGAACTAGAAAAGAAACTTGCGTTGGGAAAATGCGACCCACGACGCCAAAACCGGGACCAGGGGTGTAAAGTGGGTGGGGAAATTAGCTTCAACCACACACCTGCAAAGTACTCAAAACCACCTAAAGTTAGACTGAATGAGAGACTATCCCTCCTCCATGCTTGATCAGTTTGCCCTGGATAAACAAACAGTTAAAAATGAATTTCTTCTGAGTCAGACTACCAGATGCTAAAAGTCTGAGTTGAAGTTAACGAAAGACGGCATTCCTGTCTGACGGCGGACTCGCTTCATCTCGCTTATCCTCTTGTTCCTGTCTGATTCTTCTTCTTGAGTGTTTTTTGGTCCCTCTGCTCCGGCTTGATCTGATCAGACCTCAAACAGACTTGATGCCTCGATCTGCCCTCTCCACCAGTGTATCTATTCCCCCCCCGGCTCTCGCTCTGCTTGCTTTTGCTGAAAAGTAATAGAAGTGCCTCTACGGGCGGCTGGAAGCGAACGGTGCAAACAACGCAAACAAGGATAACAGTGCTGACAGAGCTACGCTTCTGCATAGTGAGACATTACTCCACCATATCTTTACTCATAAAATAGCGGTCTGATGCTACTACTGTTTGTTAAGTAAGGCTCTGAGTATCGTATCGAGAACCTTTATCCAGCTGCTTTGGCTGGATCTGATTGAGGATAACCTCTCCAGGCAAACAGATCAGGGACAATAGGGCTGATTTTGAACGACAGACATTAATGGCATTCTAGAAAAGGCGTCACTGGTCTCAAAATCTTCAGCTTTACGTGGGGAACAGACATGGCTGAGTCTGGAGCTCAGCAGACGACTTTAAAACAAAAACTGTAATTGTTTGCACAGAAAAAAAAACGGCACATTTAAAATGAAAGTTACATGACAAAGAGACAAGAGATCTTCAATTCTACTTTCCTTTTCTTGCGTGTTCAGCCACAGTGGCTGTCACCTTGTTTCAAATGGAATAAGTCAACTGATTCTGGCAAATGTAGGAAATCAAATTAGAAGAGACAAGGCAAGTTATTGGAAATGGATAGACTTAAAAGAAAACTGAGGCAACTGAACATGTGAAATGATGGCCCAAGAGCATCTGATGCTGATTTCTGTTAGCTTTTGGGATATTTATATCCAATAAAGTAATTCAAGATTATTGGAATGAGCACAGGGGCTATATTTTTGTGCTACTTCTACTATTCACTTTTCACCTGAGGTAAAGTTTCGAAGTTAATGGCCCCTTCTTGTGATTATTTTAAAGGGACAGTTTGACATTGTAGGAAATAAGCGTATCCTTTTTCTTGCCACGAGTTGGATGAGAAGATCAATACCACTCTCGTATTTCTACGCTAAATATGTCGCTGTTTCCAGTCTTTGTGCTAAGCTAAGCTAACCAGTTGATGGCTACATTTCTCATGTATTGACGTGAGAGCGGTATCGGCAATGAAGAAAAAAAAAGTGTATTCCCAAAATGCCGAACTGCTGTCGTTGATAAGGCGTAGCTTGACGTGACAATAAAGACGTTGTGTGTTCCCATCAACCATCGGGGCACAGAGAGGGCTAATTTCAGACTCTCCAAGCGCGCTAGTTGTAAGCCGTGGGAAGGTAATAATGAAGTTGAGTCACTGCCAGCAACCATATTGGATTGACATGCAGGAGACAGAAGGAACTCTTTGTCTGAAGCTCACCAAGCTTGTAGGGCTCAGGAGTGACGATAGTGTGTCGCTGACAGAATTACCCATGGCACTGTGTGTGTGTGTGTGTGTGTGTGTGTGCCACTTTATCCCTTCCTTTGAGAAGAATTGATCATACGTGAATGTTTCCTGTGGCACTATACTGGTTCTGGTATACTGGTTGTATTTGAGAGCAGGATCACATTATTTTCACTGGTAATATGTGGATTTGATTTCTAGCATGGCTTCTGATGCATCTCTACTTCTGGATGTTGGCCATTAACAAGATTCCTTGCGCTAGAAATAGCCTGCAAGAGGCAAAGGTAATTGGCTTTGCCTCACATTTAATCAGATTAAAGGCATTATAACATGTCACATTTACGTTTTAGGCTTTTGACTGACGATCTTATCTGAAGAGATTCAGAGGGATGAATAAGCAGCTTATTGTCATCGTGGGATGAATGCTGTATCCAGAACTGGACATTGGTATTCATTTTTGTCCAAGAAGCTAAAATTCTTGGACAGACCACAAGAACTCGGCTGTGTTTGCCGACCGCTTAGTTGCCCACCGTTGTACTTGGAGCAGAGAGGGGCTCATTCTCTCAGACACCAAAGACTGAATCAAAAAACTCTACGATTAGTCTGTATAGTACAACAAAAGTTGGTCATATTACTGAATAAAACAACACCCTGGACGGGATCCACTGTAGACTCCTGCTTGGCCAGATCAAAAGGCAGACTGTTTGCTAAGTAACTGATATATACCTCATTTAGGAATTAACACCGACGTTAACGCTCACACACTCTGTCCAGGTCAATAGGTTGTGTTACCGTAAAGGCTTACGGCTTTTCTCTGGCAGAAAATCAGTCT